>NC_052235.1:14206271-14515356 GCF_013401445.1 Tripterygium wilfordii | reverse complement strand
TCATTTATTATGGTAAAACTGCATCAGAGATGAGAATCTACCTTAGATATGTGGCGTGCATTCTCAATGATAGCACGCAGTTTAAGTTCTGATAAAAGGGAGCTCGCGGTGCTTCCTGGTGCCATCAGCTTCTTCTCGTTCAATTTGGAGACAGCAATGGGATCAAAATCTAAAAAGACTTCCCTGCATAAGAAAGCTAATCAATTATGTCAGGTATTAAATTAATTAGAAGATGAGGCCATCAATAGACAAAGGCAAGGTGGAATTTTCACGTCAATAATACCGAAATATGTGTCTTTTGCTTAGAATGGCAGGCCATGCAAGTTCTGCCAAAGCACCCGAAAGGACAAGAAGCTCAAACAACTTCCTGCACAAAGGCAAGAATATGAAGCAAAGAAAATTGTTAAAAGGAGCAATCCTTTCAATTAAGAAAATAAGGAAGCAACGATATTCTGAATCATACTTGTCATCATGTACTGGAACTCCCCACTCTTCATCGTGGAAAGCAGCATAACATGGCTCTGATTCATTCAACATATGAAGATGGTTTAGCAGATGATATAGACACTCTTAAAAGCAACTAGGCAAAATCAATATCAATAGGCTCCACTCCAGTAAGTACAGTGTGACCTAATGATGCCAACATGATTTACAACCTCCACATTCAAGAAACCTGATGCTTTTAAACAATCACTCAATTTATAGGCCAAAACACAAAACTTCTAATATTTTTCTATTATTTAAGACATATCGCCGTATAAATGAAAAGAACTAGATGGCAAGTATCAATACATGAGTGCAGAGTGATTTGCAAGATAGAAAGAAATGAAGTAGACCACAAATTCTAACGAAATTGAAACGCTCGGCCATAAGATACAACTCATTCATTCGGAAACCAAATGCCAGCATTTAGAGAAGCTCCAAGCTATTGTCAACTTATGCTGTTCTATCGCATACCATGCTTACTGTTGAAAGCAAGACACAGACACGTAACACCTTGTTCCTATAAATAAAATCATGTATGGAGACTCCAGAATGAATAGAAGTAAGCCATGGGAACTTCTTGCCACAGTTAAACGTTGAAAGACTACCTACTCAACTACAAATGTTAGCAACTACTATAATAGACCCTCATGCTCATAAATTAGGTAATTAAAGAAATTGAATGATGTTTTGTGTACTTTTAAGTTGATGTTATAGAAGTCTGGATCTTTGCAACCAAATTAGGCAAAAATTAACTCGATCCATCTAACTTTTGGGTTGCTTTGTTGGAAATTTGAGAATGATAAAAACATATTCCAGGTCTAACATATGATCAAGCAAATCAAACCAAACTTGAAAACAAAACCAAATAGGCAAATATAATTGCAGTCTAAGCCAAAAACAAAAGGCCGTCCCATAACTTGAATTAACCTCATACAACTGCCCACTGAAGTCTATCAATTGCATATCTTCCAGGAAGAAATATAATCTGATGCCACAAACCTCCATTCCACCAAAAACTGCCTCAATCAAAACTATACATAATACATACAGACACACTTACATCCATACCGGAATAGTTGAAACCCTTCCAACATTCACATGTATTCAGGACAAAAACACTGTAGTAATCATTCATTGCGGGTCATTAAGAAAATTAAATCGAAAAAAAAGAGAGAAGAAATTTAGTTGATAATTAGAATGCAAATGCTAAAGCCAAATACAATTTAACAGGCTTCCCCCATCGAAGGAACTACTTCTCAGCCGATGTACGTCTGAGTTAGGGATCCTGATTTCAATTAGGTTCATAAATGAGATGCAAATCTATCAGTTCAGTTTTGGCCTTTTGGGTCCACTTCTAGGTTGATGGAGAGCCATACATTCTAAACAGGCAACCTCAATAGGAAATAATTAACGAGTGGATTGGTTTATTTATAAAATTATACTTCTATCTTATTTATCAAAACCTACATTTTTTGGAAAGCATGAAATTACATGTTATATTAAGCAAAGAAAATGATTAAAATAAATACTTGCTTTCAAAACTAAACTAATAAAAATCTCATTCCCAATGTTTGCTACCGAAAGGGAAGGTCATTGGGAATACCATATCGGTTTTAAAAACATACCAAATAAATGAAATAACAGCCACAGGAGACATGTTCGGGCCAATTAAAATTTCTCTGCTACTGACAATTAGTATCATATATATGCATAATAATAAGAATTATCGCAAGCATTCTGCACAACCATAACTTTTTAGACCAGATCAGAGAGAAGAATCTACCAGTATTTGGTGTCATCCAAGCACACCTCTTCTTGTTCGACGAGCTGTCAATCAAAGAAGATTCTAAACAGCTATCAGAAGCAACACTCCTTGGCTTTGAAACATTCTGCTTCCTCCTACTTCCTGTACTAAATGACCTCGTTAACCTGCCAGTCGATGCCCGACTATGGAAGGAATCTGTAGAGGCATCAGAAGAACATGAAGCATTCGGTGATAAATTTGAATGCAACAATTGCTCATGGCGTCGAAGAATTGAATGCGCTTTAGGAGATGAAGCCGTAATGACTGAAATAGATGCAAGTGCTTTCTTCTCTTCAGCCACCATAACCTCCTCGGGTGATTTTTGGGCCTTTCTCATTGGTTTTGAGGCAGGTTTACGGGCGCTCAATGACCCAGCCTTGTTCCCTGCAGGTCCAAGGACAGGCCTGGTCTCTGAATCGGCAACATTCATGGACCTAACCCTAGGTGCTCCGGACATCTTAAAAGTCCTCCTTTTCAACCAAGATTTGGACGAGACGAAGCCTATGTCGGCCTCGGAAGCAACCCAAATCTCGAAGCTTACCAATATGAAGGTTTCCTAACTCACCCTCAAGGTCCTGTAAAACCCAATACCAGAATCCACTGATACACCCATCTTTACCGATAATGGAGTTCAAATCAACACAGAGACCTTACAATCAACCAAAAGTTAGTCACTTGTAGTGAACACCAATCATCAACAAGTCCCTTACAGCACCAAACACAGATCTTGGCTTCCCACCCAAACACCAAACACCATCAAATTGAAACTTAATACTAGTCCTAGGTTTCAATCAAATCCACCAGAGAAAACCCAAACCCGACTTACTCATTCCAGCTCAAATCAGCTCAAAGCCCCAAACACCCAAAAATACCGCGACCCTTCGAAGTATGATACATAAATGAAGTACCCCTTTGAGCAAAGCTAGAATCTTATACGTACATACCCGCACGCAACAAGGGGGTTTACAATGCAATCAAAATCAGCCTCGGAGCTCAGAGATTCCATCCTGCATTGCAAAAACCGAGAGAAAATACTGTTTATCTTCTAAAAGGAAAAGTGGGTTTCTTTTAAACTGTGTCGTTTCAGTGACTCCACATGGGAAAAAGAAAAGCTGACACATTACTCATTCGCTTGCAATTCTTATTCTTTTCGTGTGTTTTTAAAACATTTTCTCGAGAAAACGAAATTTTCCGAGAAAATGCGGGAGAAGTGTAGGTTCTGCTTACCTATGAGAGCTGATCGGAGACTCATTGACAGAATTGTCGATCTGTGGAAGTTAAGTTTCTCTCTCTAGAAACAGCGCAAGGAAAGACAGAGAAACGAAAGAGCGAACGAGTGAAAGGGAAAAGGAAGCGAAGATTGGGGTTTGTACTTGGTAGTTGTTTAGTTATTGAGAGTGACTGAGAGAGCCGGTTCTTAAAAGCTTTTGACCGGCTATGCCCGGTTGAAATTGGATGTGCTTCTCTTGTGACTCCATAGTCCATAGTCATATACACTCATACCTAATTAATGACGTGGACAAATTATTCTTATTTTCCATCATTTTTTTTGAATTATTTTGGTTAGCCAAAGGCCCAAAAGTTACAATATAGTCTCTTTTGCAAATATGTGTTTTATATGAAATTAAATTAAGCAATATCTTTCTCAATGAGGATGGTTGAGTTGGTCAAAGATGAATCCTTCCACCTAAAATAACCCAGATCAAGTCACTAAATCGCTATGACAATTTCGCCTATCAAATTTCTTTTTGCTATGATAATTTCACCTAATGAATTTCTTTTTCTTGAAGAGGATGATTGAGTTGATCGGAGATGAATTCTTTCACCTGAAGTAGCCGATATCAAATAATTTCATTGCAATGAAAATTTCATCTAATAAATTTATTTTTTGTAAGAGTTTCACCCAATAGATTATTTAGGTTACATATGTACCTATCTAAGAATATTAATACATATAGAATCTCATGACAAGGGGTTTAGGAAGAAGTGGGTGGGATAGATTATGGTAAAGATTATATTTTAGAGTTTATAATACCAAAACACGCTCTACTCAACCGTGGACACATTCTAGCTGAAACACTGAAAACGTATCTCGGTATATTTATCACAAGGTTACCTCGGTCAAACCCGAGATGTAGGGCACTTCACTAACCATACCTCTATAGAATCAGATATCTCGGATTTCGTACATCATAACATTCAATAGGGCTATCTTGCATATACCAAGAGGATCATTCAAAGTCCAATACAAAATAGAATTCCCCACGAGGAATTCTTCTCCAATTTGAAAAACAAAAGACATTGTTTCCTAGCCAAGCTATAACTTCCTCAAAATAAAGATTATACTCCACAATAAAGTACCGAATATGACTTATTCAATTACTATAAAAAGACACCTCCACCACGTATAATTCACACAATTTTTTTACTATTCTACTTATTTGATAATGTAAGGTAAACCATCATTACTAGGTAAATGTAAGGTAAACCATCACAAGAAAAGCATTACTAGGTAAATGTAAAGGTAAACCATCATCTTTTGTTATTGTCTTGTCAACCTGCCTTTCTACTACCTAAACCCTTGTCTCCTCTTTTTATATTATGGAAATGTGGAGGATAACATACCATGACATATGATTTCAGTGACTCTTCATGCAAGTCAAACAGGACTAAACAAGATTAATATATTATCCTTTCAAGTAAGCCTACACCAACTCTTATTCTAATCCAATATGATTTTCAGCTTTTGATCCAGCAATTGGTAGACTTTTTGGAACCACTTGGGGTGGTAACCTGGTAAATTTCTCGTGGGCAAAATCGATTGGACTAAGAAGATTCCGAATTTGAAAATAAGAATTCATAAACATTGCATTTTCATTTGAGAAAGTAATGAGGTGGTGCAATGGGCCTAATGAAGGAGTATCAATCCCAATAAAAAAGCTTGGAGGCCAGAAAGGAAGATTATGCTGGGCCAAAAAGAAAATTAAGCCCAATATGAAAGCTTTATTAAAGGGCCGAAAGAAGAAAGATCAAGCCCAAAGATGCCCAGTCCAATTAACTATGTCTTCGACTCATGCAAACTAAAAACTAAAGTGCCACTGCCAATAAAGAAAGCTTCAAGTCCATTAAGAAAGTTTCAACGTTGGGCCTAAGAAGGAAGAGAAGCCCAATAAAGAGAGCTTTGAAAACTGGCCTTAAAAAGGAAGATAAAGCCCAAAGATGCATATGCTAACCAGCCCAGTCCAATCAATCATGTTTTGAACTTGACAACTTGGGTATTCCGTTGCTTGGCGCTGGCGCATTGCAAGCCTGGAAATCAACAAGGTTGGGGTTTGTTTGCTGCGCTCGTAGTCGCTGGGTTTGGTTCGTTAGGGGGTGTTAAGGCGGTTCAAGCTTCGAAGTCGGCATCCGAATTAAGATGAGGTGCTTGAGAAATCACCACGAGAGACTAGTCTCCCGGGAAGGAGTGTATCGATTCCCGAATACATACGAAGAGTTTATGTTCTTAACCCTAGATCATCCCTTGAAAGATAATAAGGTGTAACGTGGCATGCAAGGAATGTCCGCAGAGGCAGCCCTTTCCTTAAACTAGCGAAGGCAATGATATAAGACTAGTTAAAGAGGTTGTTCAGAGTCGAGGAAATGGCCTTGTAAGCATTCTCTACAAGGGCACTCACATCGTAACTCTATCATTGTGTCACATCGTTCGCTTATGCAGTAAACACACAGAGTGTTTGATAAAATGCCTCAACCATTTGCACTTAAAATTTTCATGTAGTGCTTTCTGGAGAATACTAATTCATAACAGTTGGGTGCAATGTATAAATTAACACAACTAGCAGTAGATTCACAAACATAGCATTCCCATTGAAAGAACAAACAAACAGTTCTGTGATGCATCATCTAAGCTCATATAAGCAAGCACTTATTTATGCATTATTCAAATTGAAAACTGTGGAAGTGTTATAGCTCCAGATATCTCATAGTACTCTAGCCTCTTATCCGTAAGATTTCAAGTTCAGGCCTGAACCGCTGAACTTGTAATCAGATATGGAGTCCAATCGTTTTGCCATCTCGGATGTCAAATGGTTCTTCCAATCCCCAACATCTCCTTTCCTGAAATACACATTGTTTTTAACCGGAAATGGCGTGTCTTCTCCGTTCTTTCCATTCTTATTGACCTCCAGACTGCTCAAACACTCAAAGCTGCACATTTTTATTATTTTCTCAACAACTCCATCTTTCACTTCCTCTGCTGAGAAAGGAAATCCCATGAATTCAGCCAATATCTTTACTTGCCCTTCAGTGTCTCTCTTCATTTCTTCATATTTCAAGAACAAAATCCTTCCAGGAAGTTCAAGGCTGGCCTTCCAATACCCCAAAACATGGTCCCAATAGGGTCCACAAAAGACCAAGCCTTTGCAGAACTCCTCAAAAGCTTCCTCCAATGGAAGGATTTCAACACCTTTAGGTGAAAATATGTTGTGAAAAAAATGCCACATTGAGACAAATGCATCTTTGGGGTCCCTGCATATGTAGACAATCTTGCAATCAGAATCAATGAGTGATTTTGGTAAGGAAGTGAAAGGAACATGTGTAGCCACAAGTGGAACTTCCCTCTTGTTCTTCTGGTCATAGTGACTTGGAGAAGCAACCAGATCAACCTCCAATCTTGGAACACACTTGTGAGGAACCTTAGTGAGCAGAAGACTGGTGGTGGTGAAGTCATCGTAACAATGTCGAGTCGCGATCGAAAAGGCAAGAGCCTTGAGCCAAGTTGTGCCTGATTTTGGAACACTGCTTAAGACTATATCAGAAGGTTGTGGCTTGTAGTGTTGTTGAGCTGATATGATTCCTTCCAAGAAGTATTCATGGTGCCAAAAACCTTCATACTCATAGATATAGTCCAACCCTGTCCAGTCTTTCACTTTTGGAAGGGTAGAGAGTGTCTCCTTGAAGTCAGCAGTTGACATTGGAGGCTCTGGTTTCTCTTCCTCTGTAACATTGATTGAAGGACTACTCATCTGGGATGGTGCATAGGAACCCATTATTGTTTACAACCAAGATATGAAAATTCTTGTATCTGTCTAAAGGAGGAGGAGGAAGAAGTCTTATATAGAGGGAAAGGCGATTTGCAGAGATTGTTATCTCTTTCCATTCCAGTGGCTTCACCAGTAAACAATGGCGAAAAACTAAAATGTATGGAGATCCACGAGTTGTTAATTTAACTGGAAGTCATTATTTGACTCACATTATACAATAAGATTCGTATCAAATATTTTTCATACATCGTAAACTTGGGAATGATGACGGGCTAGAGTTTAAACCTTTTTTTTATTTTGATAAGCTAGAGTTTAAACCCTTGTCAGCGGTTTAAAAGACAAGTTTGTTTGGTATCATTCTCGAAGAAATAATGAGATGGTGTATAAAAAATTGATTGCTTAGTCAGTAATTGTCATGGGGTGTTAACATTTCCTAACCATAATCAATACGTTTTTTTAGAGGAAAATATCTCGTAATAACTCCGTAGTTAAACGTTCTTTTACAAGAGTACGTAATACTATTGAGATGAGTGACATCTTGAAAAAGCAAAGCTGTACGACCCGATGTATCTACTGCAACATGACAACCTGAAAATTTGTAATATGGAGCATTATATAATAGTAAGATTGAATATTGATATCAAAACGCGTGTTCCGATAGCATTATATAATACTATGGAGATTCACGACAATTAATTTTAAGGTTTTGTGGCGTCAGAACACCTGCAAAACATTAAAAGGATTTTGCAGTCCGAGTTGCCGTTTCATGAATCAAATGGCCATTCGTTTATAATTACGGAAACATTTTGTTTAATTGAAAGCTATCGAGATTCACGCATTGTGAGGGTTTGGAGATCTGAAGTCGTGCGTGCCTTTCTAAAATTCTATTCCTCTCACAGCATCAAAAAATTGACCATCTGAATATTTTAAATTTTAAGAGCAACCATGTCTAATTCAGAGCATTAATCACTATACATGGGACATAAGCATAATATAATCACATATGAATAAATTAGTGTAGTATAGTTGGCATGATAAATGTTATGAGGAAACTTCCGTGCAAGCGAGTATAATAGCCGAATGTTCAAAAGACAAACTTGTAATCGAGATATGGTTTACATTTTGTGTGGATTTGGAGTAAGCAATATATTGTATGAGTTTGGCAGTGTGTTGCAACTGTGTTCAGTTGCAACACACCTCACAGCACCACAGTTTTTTATGACACGCCAAACAGCTTTTACTTTCCAATTCACCTCACAACACCACAATTTTTTACCTCACAGCACCTCACCACGCCTCACCACACTCCCAAACACTTACAATATATGTTGACTTGTCCTAGTTAATCAAATTAGGTCAATTATTTTATTTTAGATTAATGTACAAGGTAAACCTTAAGTGATTTTATATTAATATTATTAGTCATCTAATATAACCGTAATTTAGATACGTCAAACGCACCTCACCGCACCACACCACAATTTTAAAAATTATGCGTCAAACAGCCTTTTGCGTTTCAACTCACCTCACAGCACCATAGTTTTATAACTCACAGCACCACACCACACCTCACAGCATTCCCAAACAAGCCCATTGGCTTTTCCCATAACAGGGCACATTCCAATGACAAAACATGTTCCACTAGTATCACAAATTGCATGTTCACACCTGGGAGAACAGTGAATTCCATAAAAACTGAAAGTAATCTGCATATATAAGATGAGAATGGACCTTACCTATCAAGTGTACCGAATGCCACAATAAAGAGAACAAACTAACAAATAGTAATAATATCAGTCAAGGTGCTTCACTTTCTACTTTCTTCCAAGACATTTTCATGGCTAATCAAAATGAGAATCCACAACAACATTCCCAATCGAATTATAAGAAGTAACCTGAAAACCCGTAGTCGCAAAGAAACACCTCAGATCCAGCACTGCTGAAGAAATAATCCTAGTATGCTAGTTGTTTTATAAAGGAAAAAAGTACACAGAACTGTCTTTAATAACAAGAAGTTAATGCCTAACGGAAAATGAAACCCACCACTTGACTGTGTTCACGCCATAAGTGATTTAGTCCAGTTACAAGATCCGGAAGTTGCATCTGAAAGCATTCCACATAAGAATTGTCATTTTTAGCAACAAACACATAGGACGGTCATTAATTGAAAGCAAATATGGATCGCAAACGGCAAACACAATTCCACATAGCATTCAAATTTAACTACAGGTGACAAAAGCTTTTCTTTGAATATTTAAATGCATGCACCAATATGCATTGCTTAAGCTACACAACGAAACATAGACAAACCAAGTACATACGAACAACAAAGAAAGAAAATGAGTAGTCTGTAAAAGCAACAGCTGAACGAAGTGTTGCTGTTATTATTGGTATTATTACAACAACAGAAAAAGAAAACAGAGATGACGCATTCCAACGTTAAAGAAACAAACATTTGAATGACAAACAACACTTTGCATTGCCAGCATTTAGCAGCAGTATGTTTATTAATGGAATTGATCTAAAGTCACGGGTAATTTCTAGAACTAACTCCAAGCAATAACACAATGAGGAAGCTAATAAAACTTATTACGAACATGTGGCTCAGTGGTAGAGTTGCAAGAGTGCAACTCCAATTCTTGGAATTAGCTTCTTCACATATTATGTAGAGGTAAGATTTGAGTTGCAGGAGTGCAATCTAGAGGTCACAGGTTCAATTCCTGGAATTAGCTTCTTCACATATTATGTAAGGTAATGTTTGTGTACATCTTGCCTGTCCCTCGCCCATTATGGGAGTCTTGTGCATGAATGTTGTTTACCTTTTTACATAATTTACAAACTAATAAAATTCTTATATTTTGTTTTATTTTGTTTCCAAAACACTTAAAAATCCTTCAAGTTCGTAATGATGAATGAATAAACAGGCAAGCTGCACATAATAATTGCAAGAAGAACATAAGTGATTTACCCTAGTAGACCCCTGCCCTGCCAAGTTCTAGGAGTCACTGCTAAGTTGATGGGGGCACCTTGCCTTATAGCCACTACTGGTATCGCCTGGCCCTGATTTGATTGGGTTTCGGAAGCGAGCATTTGCAGAAAATTTTCACCAGGCTGGTAATCCACATTTCCAAATTTGATAATCTGATCTCCAAGTTGCAAACCATCCACTGCTGCTGGAGATGCATCCGCTATTCCATCAATAACTGCAAATGGAATACTGGCAATAACATCCACGTCCATGGCAGTAAGAGAATCTCTCGGAACAACGTCGTTTGAGGATGAGGATGTAAAGACATTATCAAAGGAGGAACCTCGGTTATTTGACATCACATCATCACCTTCAAAAGAAGAAGAACAAGTTTAATCAGCTTATCTCCACATAGGACTTCCAATTACCATATGAGTACACAGTCTCCACAACAACCACCTCCCCCCGCCCCCATTCCAAAAAGAAAAAAAGAAAAAAGAAGTTCATATGCTAATGAGAAAGTAAATTACATGAATTCTTCAAAAACTTCAAAAAAATTGAAGCATAAAATTTGCCAACACATACAGGAATCATTCATACTAATAATACAAAAGGAAATTCTGTCTTTTAACTACAAACACTAAAGAAAGAAGAATACATCATACAAACCAAATGAAGAATTCATAAAGTTGCACTAGAGCACAAGGCTCCCACAGTGATACAGTCATACAGATGAAGAATGGTTGTTAGATATTACACAGTTGCTGCCCTGCAAAAGCAGATACAAGGTTCGTATCTTACTACAAAATCCTTGTGTCTTTCAGCACATAGGATAAATTCTTGCAAAAAAAACTGTCTAATCTTTTGGCATCAATTTAAATCACAAAGTAGAGATGGATATATGTTGGCTACAAATGTAACTGGGAAAATCATAAATGCTTAAATATGGATATATCTCTGTGTGTGTGTGTGTGTGTGTGTGTGTGTTTGTGTATCTGAATTGCATCTATCAATGTATGCGGTCTACAATTTATCCTATGAATTAGTCAGAGCAAGCAGCTAAAGTATCAGAATTGATATTTACCACAGAATCTCTGTTAGGGAATTATCAGATGCACTAACATCAGCAAGAATAACTGCAAGATAGCTTTGAATTGTTGACTTCTTGTTAGAAAAACATACTTGATTAGAGAAAGTAGGTCTATCTCAAAATTTGGTGTCAACTAACTACTAGGTACAAAAAAATATCATCTTTAACCTCAACATCTTTTTACCAACTACCAAGTTACAGCATCAGTTTGTCTATGTTTCACAAAAAAATCATGGTAAAGCTTCAACCACCCATGACACACCTGAATCTTCTGTAGAGGAAGATCTGGGAACATGCCTCGCTGAATGCTGAACTTGTATATTTGCATTTATTTTTTCTGTAATCTCTTTGTGATCATTTCTCAATTCTGCAAATAGGATAGGGAAAACCTTAATCACAATAAACAAACTAAGAAGCATTCAGTCACACTACCCAAAACAATTGCGAGAAGTACTTCAACAGCATTGATAACAAGGTCAGAACAGCTCTGTAATAAAACAAACATTAGATATAACAAAACTAACAGTATTTCCTCGTGAACCAGTAAACATGTCATCTGCAAGATACACTTGTAAATAATACGAAGCAGTTGCCACCTTTGGCCAACAATATCTCGTCTTCAAACAAATAGCACTTGTATTGAGTTATCACAATTCAAGAATCTATAGCTCAGCACCACAATGTTCTGACGCACGAACCAAAACCAGTGCTTGAAGCATATCAAAAGCATCAGTTTCAAAGTTGGAACTGCTTGGTAATAATTCAAACCTTTAAAGAAAACCATATAAACGAAATTATAGCATCACCCTTCTTATTTTTACAAGCAGAAACTGAGATACGTTTTACCAGTCAGTTTAGTAATTCAATTCCTTTGTTGAAAGGAACACTCTCTTCTTATACATACACAGCTATTCATTAAAGAAACTTTTGAATAAACCTTTTGGAATCCATTTACCATTATAAAAATATGAAATATTGCAATGTTATTTCAAGGGTCAAATAGTTTGGGGTTCGTATAACAGTGCGGCATATTCAAATTTGCTATGAAGAAAGTAGGACCAAAATAAAGGATTCTCAAATATGCAAGCTATTCAAATTGCTCATCGTGTAGTTGAACATTACATAGCAAGTCTCAATATCCCTTGTCCAGATATAAATAGTTGCATCAACTCTCAACCATGCTAAGGCCCAAAAATTGTTAAGTCGTCAGTAATGCCCAAAATAATTAGACCTAGAAACTAAAATAAAGTAACAACAATCAGACACCAAATAATGTTCAATACATGTCCATCACGGGAAATAAGCACTTTACCAGTAAGACGGTGCCTTTCTGCCCGTACAACTGGAACATCAATGTCAGAGCGAGGAAATCCCTAAACATTCAGTTGCCATTTGAAAATCTGTAGTAAGTCTAACACATTCCAAGCACTAACATCTCTTACAGCAAAGGAAGAATTACGTATAAAAAAGAATAATTAAATAGAAAAATGAAATACTCTGCCACAATATGGCTCATATATAACAGCTATGGCAATCCCCTGTGTGTATGAGTGTGCACGGGCCATTACACATATTGAATAAATTGCGAAATTAGGGCATTGACAGAATGATTTGATGAGAAAAAATCGTTATGCTCAAAAAAATAAATAGCTGAGTAACAATACGACCCCTGGTTTTCCTTCATTCCACTGTTTCCGAAATCAATCGCTACGAGATAAGTTGCTGGAAATACTAAACCTCTTCAAACCAAAAAATAACAACCCGGAATTTTTAATAAAGGAGAGAGATGAAGAAACCATGCCTCGGAGTCCACAAGATTGCCGGAGAGACCAGGGCCGCCAGGCTGACAAAGGCGCTCGATGATGGCGTTCATCTCGACCTCCATAGCTGTTCTCTTTTCCATCAGAGACATTGTTTCTGCTTTCAGATTCGTCCCCACCATTGTTTCTTCACTGAATGCTCTTCTGTACGCCTGTAAGGTAACCAAGCTATGTAGAGAGTGAGAGAACAGCTTAAAGCAATGGATTGGCTTGGTGGAGAAGAAAACCTTCCGGGGCTGTTTGGAATTGACAGTTTTTTTTTTTTTAATAAAAAAAGGGAATAATTGGGAGTTTGTATTATTGCTGGGCTGGGCGATGATGGGCTGGGCTGGGCTGGGCAATTCAGTGAATTTTACTTTTCTGTTCATGCAAAACGAAAATATGCTTTCTATAAGACTTGAGTAGCTAACGCAAAACGAAAGTATACAAAGAATAACGAATAAATTGCGGAAAAATTAAAAGACCGAATGACTCGATAACATGAAAAAGTTTGTATCCAATTAAAGAAAGTTTTGAGAAAATAAGTAATTAAAAACTCTAGCCTTAAATCTTTTTTCGTGGATGTTCAATTTTTATGTTCAAGGTAATATTGCGCACACCATGCACAATGAACAAACTAACCACTCATGATCTTGGTGATAATATCAAATTTATTGTCATCTAAATCAGTGTTTATACAAAATCAATGAGAAACGCAAGAAAGGTAAAATAAATCCAGAGAAAGTGCCTCTACACTACACTATCCCTGGGAGAATGAGACAATGAATAAGAGGAAACCCTTAAATTAGGATTTTAACCCCTTTCTTATGGTTAAAAATACATATCTACCTTTTATAACAATGATTCTCATTGGTTACAATTAATAAAAGTTAGAATCTCAATTTAAAGGTCCAATTGGCATGTCAATTTTCATTGAGAATGATATTCTTTGTGGCCACGTGTTAAATTTTGACCTAAATTATCTTGTTTTTAGATGGAAAAATATGTGCACGCAAGTATGATGATCAAAATTTAAACTAATCGGATGAGCAAACTTGTATCTAACAAAAGGAAAGGGAAAAAGAAAAAGAAAAAGAAGAAGAAAGAATCCTAAATATTACGAAACGCATCGACATCGTTCTTTTCTCTTCTCTTCTTTTCTTTTCTTTTGGTAAGGACATCATTCGCTTTCCATTCCTACTCTCATTCTTAATTTCCTATCTTATTCCTAATAGCATCTAAATATATTATTTATGTTTAGGCAAGCAATTGAACAAGCATACAAATAAAATTATATATTTTTTTAAGTAATAGGAATATATTTATAATTTTTTAAAGAGAGATGGATAAAAGCTTGCATTTGTGCCACTATAATAAGACAAACCAATAAATACAACTTTCTTAACTAGTTAAGAAATGAAATCAATCTATATATATATATAATGGAGGATCCAAAAGGCTTCTCCTTGGTGCCACGTGGATGCCTCTAAAAAAACCTACACAAAAAAAAAGAAAAAATTAAATATATTAAATAACTTTAAGACCCACAAGCACATACAATTAATAATATACAAATAATTTTAAAATGATATTTAATAATACAACAAATAGTCATATCAATTATCACCTATTAATTGCATATAAAAACAAAAAGATAAAAGCTTAAATGAAACATATTCACAATATAAATATAAAATAACACACAAAAACATATAATATCACAATAAAGTTCTAAGACATGCTACAAAAACTTCATGGGAAAAATGAACAATTTCAACAAAATTCCTAACGATATGTCCCTACAAATCATGGAATTAGTTGTCAAACAACAACCAATGATGATGAAAAAGATCCAGTTTAGGATGCATTCTTAGGAGATTTCATAGAGGATGATTCCGTATAAGATAATCCCTCAGTGGATGATCATACAAATGAAGAATTTAATCAAATGTGAGATACATAGTACAACAAATTATATATTATATATGCTTATTGATATAGTATGAAAAATTGTGGCTGACTGACATAAAAAGCAATAATAAATGAGATGTAAAAATTAGGAGATAAAGAAGGTGCGCTATATTTTCTATATAATTTATAATTTATGAGATGTTTTTAGTTATTTTACAACTTTGTTCAAAAAACCAACGCAAAAAATAATTGTTAAACTCTGAGCATATTTTTTCTTTATGCATCAAATTTTTCGCTCATTCTTACAAAATTATTTATTAACATATTGAGAAAAATGTATTGTAGTTATTTGTTCATCTCATAATTATTTTCATTTTCTATAATTCAAGCTTTGTTATTCATTATGGTAATAAAGTATCGAAAAATTATCAAAAATATTTATTTTTTAAATTAATTATGTGTCGCGCGAAGCGCGAGCATGCAACTAGTTGTCAGTGGCGTACCTGAGTTTACAGGGGCCCCGGGCGAGCTCTAGAAAAGGGGCCCGTGTTTTATTTTTTATTTATTTTAAAATCAAAAAATTTTCTTTTATTAGTTTTTTAGTTGAAATATGTGAAGAATTGTTAGTTTTTAATTGGTTTTTTGTGTTTAGATTAATATAAAATCAATATTTTTTAAAAAAATTTTGGGCCCTGGGGATTTGGGGGCCCAGGGCGACCGCCCGTGTCGCCCCACCCCAGGGCCGCCCTTGCTAGTTGATTCCAACGACGGTGACGTGCGCATCAGCAAGGCCAACAACGAAACTTGCATACGAGACAAGATGCCCAATCTGTTCCCGAAGACAATGTCGCTGCAAGTCACCACCATGTAAGTGTTTTTCAAACTTAGGTGCATCATCTAGTCATCGAGGATGATGATCCAATTTTGAATATTTCAGTTAGCAAAATAATTATTTATTAGTTTTGTTCTTTATGAAATAGTGTCTTAAATTTTATGGAACAAATATATTGATTTGATTGTCTTATCATAATATAATTTTTAATTGAGAGACTTACCTATAATATTTTTTAAAATTATATTTTTTTAAACTATAGCATTATAAGAAAATTCCCAGGTGTGGAATTCTACACAAGTGCGGGATCCATCTAAGAGTCTCCACGATGGACACACTGGTGTCCACACTCCAAATACTTTAATTATTGTGTAACTATCTATTTAACAAGTGTCGCATTCAAATATATTCACAGTAAACGCACTTGAACCAATACTCCATACTGCTCTTCTCTCTCTTCTCTCTTTTCATTTTCATTATCTCTCTCTTCCTTTCAATTATATCTCTCTCTTCACTTGGATCCACTTGTGTTTACTTTTTTTTTTTAGAGTACACTCCAAATAAGAAGCGTCTTCAAATATTCCAACCCATTTGGAGTGTCATTTTGTTCCCATTGTAGATCATTAGTACTACACTTTCTCAAGAAATATAGCTTTGGAGTGCTTTATACCAAGTCCATTGGAGTTGCTCTAACACAATTCATTTGGTATAAATGTGACCCCATGTGATGGGGTTTACACGTGAATGATGGATGGATAAAATGTGAGATTTTGCACTTGAGTCTTCCTCTAGTATTATATTTGTAAATTTTTGAAAAGAGATAGGATAAACTTTAATTTATCCATGCATTTGTGCTACTATAATAAGACAACCCAAGGCAGTATAAAATATCTTAACTAGGTTAAGAAATGAAATATGATTCCAAAGGCGGTGAGTGGTGACGTGTGCATCGGCACTGGCAAGCAATGAACCTTGCATACGATGCGGGATGGACGGCCATGGGCGTCTTATCAACAAAAAGCCCAAGCCCGTTAAAGAAATAAAATGCTTGTTTACGTTAGGGATTGGGTGGTTGAATTTTTAACATTTTTCGATGGTTCCACTATAAATATACACGCCCTCTCACACTGAATAATGGCCGCCATTGTCGCGTCGATCTCCTTAGTCGCATCCTCTTCTTGTTCTTCCTCTTGCTCCTCTTTGTTTTTCTCTAAATTACGGTCTGCGCCTGTACTCCGACGTTCTTTAGCGGTTGTGTCGCCTTGGTCTAGTAGAGGTAGCAGGCTCATGGCTCACACGGTAGCTAAGGCCACTCTCGGCCTCACTCAACCCGCTAGTATCGAATTCCCAAAGGTATTTTTTTTCGCTGTTGCTCTCTCACGCTTTACGTGTATGTGTATATTTATTGTGATTGATCATTTTGGTTCGACTGTTCGTTTTTTAGATCTCAAATCAGAGTTTGTATAAGCTCGGCGACCTTTAACATTATGTGGGACTATGTGGTGATTAAATGCTGTTCACTCACTTGTTCAATTATGTTTTCGCTCAATTTGTTGTTATTGGCTAAAACCCTAGAAGCTATCGATGTCTTGTTTTGTGATTGGTTGCTAAATGAAGTCATGACGCTTATCTATTGATTGGCTCGCAATTTCTGCATTTCGAATCATATTCTGCTGATAGATCATGTATGAATTTTAAGATTTTTGGATGTTTTATACCAAGGGAACTCTAAATATGTGTTTTATGTGTTGTAAAAACCCTCTGAAGGTCTCTTTCGGTGCTAAAGACATTGATGCGTTGGAATGGAAAGGAGACGTACTTGCTGTGGGGGTAACAGAGAAAGACATGGCCAAGGATGAGAACTGCAAGTTTGCAAACCCAATTTTGAAGAAGCTAGATGCCCAGTTGGATGGTCTCTTAGCTGAAGCTACATCTGAGGAGGACTTCCAGGGAAAGTCTGGTCAGTCAACAGTTCTTAGGCTTCCCGGCCTTGGCTCTAAAAGGGTTGGCTTGATTGGGCTTGGACAATCGGCCTCAACAACTGCTGCTTCTCATGGTCTTGGTGAGGCTGTTGCTGCAGCTGCCAAGGCTGCTCAAGCTAGCAATGTTGCTGTTGTGCTTGCCTGTAATGAGGGTCTCTCAAATGAATCAAAGCTTAATACCGCTTCGGCAATAGCATCTGGTACTTTTACCATTTTCGTGGCATAATGGTTGATGATAATATCAGTTTGGTATAAACTTAAAATTAAGCTCAGAGAATGGTTTTAATTGTGATAGGTACTGTGCTGGGGGTGTATGAAGATAACAGGTATAAGTCAGAGTCAAAGAAATCAGTTCTTAAATCCGTGGATGTTCTTGGTTTTGGAGCTGGACCTGAAATAGAGAAGAAGCTTAAATATGCCGAGGATGTGTCTTCTGCCATAATTTTTGGAAGAGAGCTTGTAAATTCACCAGCAAACGTACTCACACCTGGTTTGTATTGAGTCCTTTATTACAGTATTGTTTTCTTCCCCTTCCGAAAATTAATTTTTGTGCTAATGCCATTTTGTTTAGTCCATGTATGAGTTGATTATAAGCACAATTTTAGCAAATCAATGTGTTTGCTGGGAAATCGAATTTTTTTTTGTTCCTAGTGGGGTGGGAGGACTGATTAGGGTTTTGGCGTTTGTAGTTCTGTAACTGCAGGTGATATAATTCTTGCCTTAAACTGTATGAATTACTGTTTCAGGGGTACTAGCAGAAGAAGCTTCAAAGGTCGCAGCCATGTACAGTGATGTTTTGTCTGCTAACATTCTAAATGTAGAGCAGTGCAAAGAATTGAAGATGGGGTCTTATCTTGGTGTTGCTGCAGCCTCCGCAAACCCCCCTCATTTCATCCATTTATGTTACAAGCCTCAAAGTGGACCTGTTAAAGTCAAGTTGGGATTAGTTGGAAAAGGTTTGACTTTTGACAGGTGAGTAGATGTTCCTAAATGTGAACTGTTTGTTATTTATTATTATTATTTGTTAGAATTCAGGTATCTCTTGCAGAAAGAAATGGGCAGAGGATTGGCTTGCCATTAGCTTGTGAAGGCTAAATGTGTGATGTTGTATTTTAAGTCCATTTAGTATCTGTCTAGCCATGTGCACCAGTATTAAGTCTTACTATCTTAATACTAATCAACTTCCCCCCTCTCATTGATTTAATGTAATCCAGAATCATTAGCAATGTGTTATATGCTTTTGAATTAGCTCTGTCCACAGAGGTTCTTAAAACTCTTTTTCTATGGTTTTAGTGGTGGTTACAACATCAAGACTGGACCTGGGTGCTCAATTGAGCTAATGAAATTTGATATGGGAGGATCTGCTGCAGTTTTAGGAGCTGCTAAAGCCATTGGTCAAATTAAACCTCCTGGAGTAGAGGCAAGCTTACCTTATGGTTTTACTTTCTTGTCTTACAAAGAGGATCTCATCAATATGGTTGCATGTTTCCATTTTGCACCCCACATTCCATGTGAAGCGATTAATGAACTGATGGCACATGCCGTACTTTTCATGCAGGTTCATTTCATTGTTGCAGCTTGCGAGAATATGATTAGTGGAACGGGTATGAGACCAGGAGATATTGTCACAGCTTCAAATGGAAAGACAATTGAGGTATGGTATTTACCGTTTTCCCTGGAACAAAATGTTGATTAATGAACTTGTAAGAGGCTTAAAGCCCAATTCTCCATCCCTTCCTCAAATATGGATCTTTTGTATTAATACTGCGTTTCCGCGTTGATTAAAGTATCATTAAACTTTTGTTTTTGCTTGTATTGCAGGTTAACAATACCGATGCTGAAGGCAGACTAACACTTGCAGATGCTCTAGTATATGCTTGTAACCAGGGCGTTGAGAAGGTGACTACAAAAAAATGAAAGACTAAATTGGCACCTTACCAATTCGGCAGAGTGCAAGCGTTTTCTTTTAAGTACCAATCTTTAATAAAAAAAAAGTGTTTAGATTTAGGAGATTATCCATTATTATGCATTGCTACTCATACATTTAGTTTCAGATTTCTTCTTCTTGTTATTATATTTATCTGACGCCAGAAATTGATTTATCAAAATTCCAAGAAAGTAATGTTCAAAATCTGGCAGTAAATATGTGAAAATGGACGTTCATATCATTGGACTGTCAACTGCTTGACATGTTGTATTCCTCAGCCTATAGTTTTAGATACAATTACAAAAAAAACGAGGGATTTTTTCTTAATATCCTTTTTTATGCTTGGTTAAAATAGATTTTGACTATTTGAGGATGTGTTGGTAGGGTTTAAATTTTTGTTCTTTGTTTGATATATAATATGTCTGAACAATTTATCATATTTATTGTTTGAAAATGTGGCTTTGCTGACACTGTTATTTCCAGATTGTTGACCTGGCAACATTAACTGGTGCCTGTGTGATTGCACTTGGACCCTCAATTGCAGGTATTTACATACTCTCTTATTCATGTCGTGTTGTTGCAAAGCTAACTTGGAGTAGAGCTTTTGATTCAGTTTTGTTTTTTGTCAAATTAAATTATGCTTACCATCATGGCAAAAACAGTGTTTTTTTGCTCTTCTGTTTCATAAAACTTCTTGTTCCTTCTATTGAACAACCTTCTGTGGCTCGGCCCAATTATTCATAGCTCGTACTTCTTGTACTTGGTGTTGTGAGGATGAAATTGAGAGAGATGCTTTTGGACGCATACCTTATGTTAAAATCAAGTTGAACTTCAGGGTGATTACTGTTAGGTGTACACTTGGAACTGTGATTACATTTTTTATGTTTAAATTATCACTCTTTTATCAGAGTACTCAATATGTCCTTTGATTTTTTTCAGGTGTCTTTACACCTAATGATGAACTCGCAAAGGAGGTACTTGCGGCTTCAGAGGTCAGTGGTGAGAAGTTTTGGAGGTTGCCTTTAGAGGAAAGTTATTGGGAATCAATGAAATCAGGAGTAGCTGATATGGTCAACACTGGTGGTCGTCAAGGGGGTGCTATAACTGCAGCTTTGTTCCTGAAACAGGTACATAGCTACCTCCCAATTTCACAATAAAATCTTATTAAAAAGTATTACCAGGGATAAATTTATCGCTCTAAAAAGATCGTATGATCCTATTTCTGGAGAACGAAAAGCCACTTCTAGGAACTTTAGGACATTGCTTTCTAGTATTTTTTGCCTCTAATAGATTGGGGGGTTTTCCCACTCCTAAATCTCGGTGTGAAACCATGGAAATTCATAAGTTTGCTGCAATTTTACAGTTTGTTGATGAGAAAGTTCAATGGATGCACATTGACTTGGCTGGTCCTGTGTGGAATGACAAGAAGCGCGCTGCAACGGGTTTTGGCATTTCAACTCTGGTGGAATGGGTTCTGAAAAACTCCTCGGCCTAACTGGAGGTTGGAAGTATTGAGTCAGGAGCTTCCTTATTCAAATATGAACGAAGAGATGGATCTTGGAGGGACTACCTGGTTTAAATTTACGAATAAAATTTTATTGAAAATGAGTAGTAAGTTGTAGGAGAGAGGAGTGCCTGTTTTCCAGTTTATGACCAACATTTGTTGGGAAGTTGATGGAGAGGTAAGATGAGGCATGGCCTGATTTTATCTACTTTCTTTAGTGGTGTTGATATGTGCAAACAGCCTGGTGTGTTCGGTATTTCTGTATTTGATTGGCAAGGAATATTTTCCATTTCTAATTATTACATTTTACCATAATGTCAAATTAGTATATAATATATGTGATAATTCTCATATATTTATAATCAAGCCGATCGCTTATATAAATAACAAAAAGAAATATATATATATATATATCAGGAATTCTCTTATGCGTATCTAAAATACGCGTCTTTTTAAAGTTGTGGATAAGTAAAATGATAAGTGGGGCTCATTGTTTTGTGTGCGCACCTAAATACGCATCACTTTTTAAAGATGTGGATGAGTGAAATGATAAGTAAGTCTCTGTTTTGGGTCTCATATATTTTAAATCAATGGTGGGAATATATGTGCGTAGTTTAAGTGCACAAATTAGATGCGCATAAGAGAATTTCTCTCTCTATGTATATATAAATAAATAATAAATAATGCTAAAGACCCTCAAAATATGATCCAAAAGTCATTTAAATCTATGTGACATTAAAATAATTATTAATTTAAAACACTTCACATTCAACACTCTATATTAAAAACAAACATGCCTTGTAAAGATAGGTCTGTACCATTCTTTTAGGTGCAGGATCCTATCCTTATATATATGTTAATCTATATATAACATAAAAGGGTGAAGACTATTTGCACTTCTCATTTCCCGATTGACACCCCATTTTTCAAAACCACCAAACATGTCCTTAACAAATTCATTCACACCTCATTTCCCTCTCTCCTCTCATGTGTACCATCACAGACCATTGCTTATTCCGGCCACCGTTTTCGGCCACTGACCTACCAAAAAACTTCTCTCAACCCTCACGAGCATAACCCAATCAACCTCGTCTCAAACCGTCGCCTGTAGCCTCCGGAATCGTCCTTGGAAGTTCGCGGCTATCGTGAAGAAAAAGCTCCAATCCAATTGAAATCTGGCGACGAAACGACAAACCACCACTACCAACAAGTTCACCGGCCAGAGACGAACTCAACTCAGCTCTTGGCCAATAGGAACTGACACCGAAATGCCCAACTGGAGTTCACCGACCAGAGACTTGAGGTGGCTAAGAGCAGTGTTTGGCGATTGGGGGAAAGAGGGTGTGAATGAAAAAATGGAGAGTGTAAATAGTCCCCACTAATAAAAAAAAAAGCAAGCCAAATGAGTCACGTAGGACACGGCGCCGTTTCAGGAATCTCAAGAGATTCAAAAGTCAAAACTCCAAAATCGAAAGAGAAAAGCGTAAAGCGGTTAAAACAAATAGAGCGTCTCGACCTTTCATTTGAAATCAGAGCGCTATTATTTTAATTAAAAAACTCTCCTCTCCTGCATTTTCAAATCTATTCATCTCTCCTCTCTATTGGCTTTCATTTCCTTACAAATTCATCAATTTCGATTCACAAATATAGGGTTTCGAAATCCAAGTGCCTTTACTCGGGACCTATGTCCGCATCGACGGTGTCGATCACGGCGAATACAGCGGCTCGGCGGAGACCGGTTGTTGTCGGCGAGAAGAAGTCCAATCTAGAACTCTTCCCCAACGAGGCACAAGTAAATGGAGGCGGCGGTCACGACAGGGTTGCCGCAGTCACTGCTGCCAATAGCAAAGATCTGAGCCACCACTCAATCAGAGGCGAGCCCGTCGCGCAGGTGAAAAAGTCTCTGCCTAATTCTACCGTATCACCGCGCCGAACTCGCAAGGTCGCCATTGCGAGGCCTGATAAACCGTTGTGGCTGAGGGTAGTGAGTGTGTTCACCAAGAATTTCGTTCTATTTTTGATACTTGTCGGATTGGTGCAGTTGGTTAGGAAACTGGCCTTTAAATCTGAGGATCCTGTGTCGGGGACGCAGATGGGATTATCTGAACTAGAAGGGAGAATTACGGAAGTAGAGAGGACAATGAAGACCACATCGAGAATGCTTCAGGGGCAAGTGGAGATTGTCGACAAGAAGATCGAGAATGAAGTTGGAGGACTGAGAAGGGAAGTAAACGAGAAGATTGAGGACAATGGTATATCTTTTGAAAGTGAGTTGAAGAAACTTGCGGCGAAGAGTGAAGTAATGGAGGGGTTATTGAGAGAATTGAACTTGGCTGATTGGTTATCGAAGGAAGAGTTTGAGCAGTTTATTGAGGAGTCGAGGAAAGGGAAGGTCGGTGATGAAAATAGTGTAAGTCTGGATGATTTGAGGGCTTATACAAGGGATTTGGTTGTTAAAGAGATTGAGAAGCACGCGGCAGATGGGCTTGGGTTGGTCGACTATGCACTGGCCTCTGGTGGGGCGACGGTTGTTAAGCACTCGGAAGCTATTCTGGATGGGAGTCGAGGAAATTGGTTAACATTGCTTAATAGAAATTCTGTTCACAAGGATGCAGAGAAGATGCTGAAACCAAGTTTTGGTGAGCCAGGGCAGTGTTTTCCGTTGAAAGGAAGTAGCGGGTTCGTTCAGATTAGGCTGCGAAGTGCTATTGTACCTGAGGCGGTCACATTGGAACATGTTGCAAAGGTAATAATATTCACTTCACTCAGCGAAAATTTGGTGATTTGATTTCTCCCTTTTTGAATTTGATAGGCATGCTGATAATCCACAACTTTTTGAGATTTTATTTTTCTCCTAGCATGGAACAAGATTGCCTAAGACAAGAATACCGTAGATAATTTTGGGCCGGGAGGGGTGGTGTTGAGGTTTGTAATAAATCTGTCTCGTCAGATCATTGATTTGGGTCCTCAAAGAATATGGTGTGTATCTATGGACCAAAACATATATGGATGGGAGGGGGACGTTTGTCACTTACTAGAAAAGGCACATATCACACTTAAAAAAACTTTTATAAGAATTTGAAGAGTAATGTGGATCATTGGGGGTTTCTGGATCAGTTGGTTTTTGTGAGTTCTAACTTCTAACAAGCATGGTAGGATCCAGATATAGCTTCTATCCTGTCAAATATGCCTTTTAAAACCCCTAATATCCAAATGATCAGCATTTGGATATGTGATATAATGTAAGTCATTTGGCTGACCTTGTCTGCAATGAGACTTGGACTAGAAATTATTTGCCTGACAACCTTATGCAGTTATGCTATGATGCTGCAAAAATTATGAAAAGAATGGTGTGGAAAAAAGGAGTCAATGTGGGTGAGTGGGTGACAATCAAGAACATTTAAGTTTTAAAAAGATTTTACCACACATTGCTGAATTCGCAAATTGATAATAATAGACAAGTCAGAGGTAGGATAAGCATTGAGAATTCATTTTTCTGAGTTATTGGGAGGTTTAAGAAATTATTTCATCATGTTGCATTTGCCCACATTATAATCGTTACGTTGTAATGCCACTACACGTCAAATCTAATGCCGCACAAGGGTAGGTATTAATGTATTATAGGGATTGTGGAAAAATGAGTCATGAGCTTCCTAAACACTCTTCATTTATGGTCTAGTTCGAGCCTTGTTTGATTGTTAGATTTTTGTCTGTGGTCTTTAGTTTCTACTATTGAGATATTGATGATGGAATTAGGAATTTAGGACCTCTGGTAATAGAATCTGCATGTTCAAGAGTAATAAATATATTCCTTCTAACCTCCATTTATCGACAATTCTTTCAGAGTAAGAAATTCAGTTTTTTGTTTATTTTGGAGGCATTTGTGCCTAAGGATTCTCTTCTCTCTATTTCTTTTGTTTTGGTGTAGGGAAAGTTGCTTCTCATCTTAGAATGAAATAGAGGGAGAGAACTTATGACTGCACTTGCCACGGCTCTGTTTTGCGAAGACATTCTTTTTTTTTTTGCTTATTCTCATATGCATCTTGCAGACCTTCTATTATTAGTCTTCAGTTTCTCTTTTGCTTAGAGATGCTGACTTACGAGAAAACCTTCTAAATTCTATACCCTCTTGCTCTTTATAATTGCTGTTGATTATGAAAAATGCTCGTTATTCTGTGCTGAATTGCCGTACTTTATGGGTAAAATGAAGCTTGGCTATTTAACTACCATAATTTAGTTACAGTTCCAATCCTCCTCATTGCACCCCACAACTCTGTCCCCATCTATGACTGACTTTTACCATGTACAAGAAAAGTTTCAAACCCATTGGTGTCAATTTGGGAGACATTTTTTTGTTATGATGTTTGAAAATTGAACTTATTTGGTTGATTTTCATTTGTATGTGGTGGATTTTCAATTGTTTTTATGTCTTTCCTCTGTATTTTTGTGTCTTCTTTTTTCTTTGTTTGCTGTTGCATTGAATTTAGTGTTAGGTGGGCTATAGGGATGAGTTGCGGGTTTATACTAGGTGGGTAGAGGGACTAATTGTGCCATCCTCATCATTCTCGAATTCGTAAT
Source organism: Tripterygium wilfordii (assembly GCF_013401445.1). Classification (NCBI taxonomy): domain Eukaryota; kingdom Viridiplantae; phylum Streptophyta; class Magnoliopsida; order Celastrales; family Celastraceae; genus Tripterygium; species Tripterygium wilfordii. The sequence goes on along the minus strand of NC_052235.1, from coordinate 14,489,433 downwards.
ACATTCTTAAATCATCCTGTTCTTGCTACTTTTTATTTTTTTTATGTACCATCTTTTAAGATAGCTTTTCCTCAACTAGTTGATACACTAAAATGTGTTACATTATTGCATGAACAGAATGTTGCATACGACAGATCAAGCGCACCAAAAGACTGCCGGGTGTCTGGGTGGCTGCACGGTGCTGGTCTTAGTACAGCAGAGGGTGCTGAGAAGATGTTTCTATTGACAGAATTTACATACGACTTGGAGAAGAGCAATGCTCAGACCTTCAACATATTGGACTCAGCAGCCTCTGGTATGATTGACACGGTCAGATTCGAGTTCACATCTAACCATGGTCACGACAGTTTTACTTGCATCTATCGCTTGAGGATGCATGGTCATGAGCCTGAATCAGTTTCCATGATACCCGCGCTGGCATGATAGAGCGTATGAAAATATGCACTGCACTTGTAATTGTGTATGCTTTTATTTATTCTTCGCTTAGCTACCCCCCTCTGTTGCTTAATAGCTTTGTAGTTGCTAGATGCAGAGTCTATCTGTACCCGTGTGATTAGAGATCTACTTACTCAACATGTGAGATTTTTCTTCACGATCACTAAGCTCCTCCTTTTTTTAGATTGATTTCATTGTATTTGATTGGTGTAAATGAATTTGGACCCAGTAGCCCACAAAATTCAATTATTATTGAGACTTGAATTTGGGTATTACTTTATCTATTCACCGGACAACCGATTGACTGGTAAATCTCGACCACATGAAAGATTTTGTATTCATAAATCTTGGGTCATATGGAAGACCTTAGACCAATTGAGATATGACACTCAAGTAAGGGTTTATCTTGCAAAATGCGATAATGGAAACACTTACCCATGAGATTTAAATACACGACCTCTCATCTCCGCTAAGAGAGAATGTGGTCAAGTTAACAATTTTAACCAACGAAGCCTCTATAATATATATGCACGTAATTTGACACGCATTTTCTTTGAAGTACGGGATCCAATAAAAAATTATTCTCTATAAATTTTTTAATTGGGATTATTTTTATACGACGGAGGAGGATTCGAATCCTGATAATTAAGGCTATACACATCATTTTTATCACTTCAATTAGTAGCTAAGGTGTATTGGGATTTTAAAATTAAACTTCTCACATTATCACCGTGTGATTTATTAAACTAAAATGCAATTGGACCGCACGTCTGTGTTTCTTGTTAAGGGGCGAGTAAGTGGGATAAACCGGTGTTCGCACATAATCAGGACAGGTCACACGTGAAAAGGGGAAAAGACTGAAAGCCCACCCCATTTCGAAAATTTCGGGTTTCAGACACAATCCGATTTTTGCGTGTGAACTTCGAACACTTTCTTACATGAAGCTGACAAGATTAGAATATACAAAAGCTTGTTAAGCTTCCTTTTCTCCTTCTCAACAGTAGTTGATCAATCAATAATAATGTAGTTTTTCTTAAAAGTAGACAACCAGAGCGAGAGAGGGTTTTTTTTTTTTTTTTGGTAAAGAAAATGAGCTTTTCTTTGACTGTACTGACCTTCAATCTCAAAGAAGATCAGCCTGAAGGCAGTCCAAATTCGTGGGAGAAGAGAAGGGATTTGTGTATTAGTGTCATCACCAGTTACTCTCCTATGATTCTTTGTACCCAACAAGGTAGTTTGCTCTTTCTCCTTTTTCTGCCGAAATAGTGAAATATGTCTCTGGATTTTGCTTGTTCCTTGGCAATTCTTAGAATGGTTGATCTGGGTTTTGCCGGATTTGCATTCTGGGTAAGACTCTGTTCCGTTCCGTGGTTATGGGTTGTTGCTGAAATCAGTATGTTTGGCGAGCCAATGTTGATTTTGATGAATGATGTTGCTTCTGTGGAAGAGTTCTTTATGCGAGTTTCTGTGCTCATTGAATTGGATACTAGTGGCCATTGTCTTTCTTGATTTGGCTTGAAGGGGGTTATTGTGCTTTAATTGTCTCTACAATTGTAGTAAAACTCTTCATTTAACTACTATTTTTTCTAAGTTTTGCGTGATTTCTCATTGAGGAATGCAGGTGTGAAATCGCAGTTGGATTATCTTCAACAGTGTTTGTCGGGTAAGTTTCTCGAATGATTCATCATTCAACGATCTCCATATAAATTGTCAGTCAATTTTTCTTTCATAACCAAACTTGTTCAAGAAGAGTTTCCCTCTATTTATGTCAGCCATGAGAGCATTGATCCTAAAGTGATATCTTAGTAAGCTATATGTTTTTCTTTATTTTTTACGCCCAGATTTGATTTCTACTCATTCAATCTCTGACAAATTTCATTTTCTTGAGATGAAATTGTACTACAACCCGTCTCAAAACTTGTTCAAAATAATCTCCAACGTACGTACTATAATCACTAGTCTTGGGCTTTATTGATAAGTTAAGAAAAATTAATTGGTTTTAGATTAAACAGAGATTCGATAAGCCAAAAATGCCCGATTGAACCCTCAGAAACCCTTAGAAGGAAAAGGTTGATATTGCTATCTTCATTTATTATACCTAGGGCCTCTGGTGGGATCAAATGTCACCTTGGTTTCACTCAGTTTGTCCTCACTCTGATAGGTTTTCTTGCCTGGAGTGCACTTTTTTAGAATTTGGGGTGCTGTGGGCTGCTACTTTGGTGTTACAAAGTCAGATCTTTGGACTGATGTTTGTGGCAATTTGTGTATCATATGATAGATGAATATGGTAAGGTGAAAACCTAAAAGATATTGAAATATGTAGATTCTTGTTTATGCCCCAAGAATTAAGCACAGTCTGAGACTCTGAGGTGCAGATAAGTTGGCCAGAGGTAAATGTTGCAACCAGGATCCAATGGTTTGAGTCTCTTAAGGTAGAGAAAAGCCCATGATTTTTTTGATACTTGGGGGAAACACCCTGAAAAATGATGCGGTATATATTAAGGTGTTTTTTCATCCGTGGCAAGGATAAGGACTTTACTGTGGATATGCAAGCCTCATATTCAGCAGCATTGTTACCGCATGTGAACTTGAGCTTTAATGTTGCCACCTTACTGGACAGCAAACTCTGCTTTTAACTTCTAACTAATATTCTAGAGGGAGATGCAATATTTTGGTGAAAATGAAGTCTCATGACCTAAAGTGAAAGTAAGAAACACATTTCATAATGGTTAGAAAATCATCTATGACTGTAATTAACAGATATCTTGAACTCAAGTATTTAAGGGAGGGTATAAAAATACATTGAATAACATCACTTGATCTACTTCTTATTTAACTTGGTATGCTTCCTTATTTGGGTCACCATTGGAGAGCAAGAAGAAAGATGGAATAGCCTGATAAATTATTTTGGTTTTGATTTTGGATTTTCCATTAATCAGATTATAGAATGTTGACGATTCATGTTTGATAGTGGTGTTTTGCTTCGGTATTCAGGACTAACATGTAATGACTTGTCATCCATATACATATAGTATTGGCTACTTTGGGTAAAATGATAATTAAGTATAATACCTTTCCCTTTTTCAACCATAACCTATTGATTCAGTTTATTTTTTTGTTGTTTTTCTCACCATTAGGTTATAATCAATTTGGAGTGTCTAGAAAAGGACCCCAAGACACTTTGGATGAGCATTGCACCATCTTCTATGACAAAGAGAAGGTATATTCTCATCTGTTTTATTTTCCTGTCTGTTTCTTCAAAGATACTGGGGTAGTTGGCATGTGATCATGTCATTATTTGTTGAATGAAGGTAGAGCTGCTAGAAGGAGGAACATTTTGGCTATCAGAATCTCCTTCTGTACCAGGGAGCATATCATGGGGTGCTGAGGTTCCATGTATTGCCACATGGGCAATATCCTTGTCTTTACTAATTTTGTGCACTGTATTGTCTTAACCAAGTTTCTTTGATTTTGTATTCAAGAGCATTGTATGGTTTGTTTCTTTGACATGATGCCCACACCTTCCAATTAAAAGGAGTTGAGCCACCAGGTTTCTCATTTCAGATAGTGAATACAATTTTGGATGAATTCAGCGCTCGTGCTCGTAGACGAAGTGCTTTACTAACTTGGCAGCACATTGCATCTTTACCTCCTAGCTTGCCAGTTGTATACTGTGGAGGATTTAACACACAGAAGGAATCAACTACGGGACGCTTTCTACTTGGGCGGTCCAGGTATCTTCTACGTAGGTGTTCATCAAGTTTATGTTGTAATTGTTTCTTTAATATTGAATCGTGAATCCCATGAAATGAATAGTCCTTTTTTTTGCAGTCATGAGATCAGTCGTTTTCAATCCATTCCTTCAATATAATGTAGTGTCTTGCTGGCTCTTTTAGTGATTATCATTTTGGCTGCATCAGTGTTATGAAAACGAAATTCTTTCTTTTCTTGTTATCTTGCTTTCCTTGACTTCTTCTAAATATCTACATAGATAAGCTCTCAGAAATATCATAGGAAGGAAAGATGTATGAGATGTCTTTTATGTATGGAAACTGACTTGATTTGATGATTCGATCAAATTCACCAATACCTGCTGGGTTTTGACGATATATTCCTGCAGAGAACATGGTGCGGTAGGAGATATGAGAGATGTATGGCCCATTGCAAGAGTAAGGAAAAATGTTTCACTGGTCCGCACATATCACGGATTCAAGGGTACCACTTGCTAGCTACATTAGCTGTGTTGGCATCATATAATTATATTGTTTTGGCATGTCATAACCATGATTTGTGTTATATCTGGTTGTTTCAGGTGACAAGCAAGGAGCTCTTGAATACTTCAAGTTGATTCTGAGAGCACTCTGCCTCTGCTGGGACCGTCAAACTCAAGATCTACATGTAGATTGGGTTCTCTTCAGAGGCAGGTCTCTGATTCCTGTACTGTGCGAGGTGGTTAACGATAATATTGATGGGTTCTATCCATCCTCACACTATCCTATTTTTGCTGAGTTTATGCTTCCTCGCACTGTGAGAATGCCCGAACCACCGACTACTCAAGAAGAAAATGAAGTTAGCTAAGAATTTGAACCTCTCTTCCATTTCTTCCCTGGAAAATTGATTATATTCATTGTTATAAGATTTTAGGTAGCTATTTGGAGGACAGCATTTTGTGGCCATAGAACGATATCTAGTGGCATATGGGGTTTCAAACGCCATCGTGCTCATGTTTGGAGTCTTGAGAGCATCTCTCATCTTCAGATTATGATCTTATGGTTACAGATTCTTACATCGAACCGAGGAATTTTCTCTGCTGTTATCCAGAAAGTCACTATCAAGACATCTTTTGTACCGTGATTTGGTTTTCTCCTAGTGCCTGAATTATTGTTGTAAATGGCCATTGAATTTCTGAGAGGATTTTACCTTTTTTCCTCATCATCTGCACAGCAAATGTATGGTGAATATTTGTATGGTATTTTCCTCACCATTGTGTACTCAAGGGGTGATGTATGTAAGCAACTTTTGTATCTGCTTTAAGCTTGAAATACTACTACTGGTGGTTGCTTCAGCAATTTTTTCATAAAACTGCTGCTGAAGAAGCTCATTAAATTGCAGCTGTTGCTTCTTGCTTTTTATTTAATTTGGGACTTGGGGGGTTTTTTATTGGCCAATCTTCTTTGGTAATTTTCATTATGAAAGTGAAAGTAAACCTAAACCACTTGAATCTTCTTTGAATATGAACTCTTTTTAGGTGTAATTAAGGTATTGGTTGAAAGTGGGCCAACATAATCAATACATAATAGTTTCCTCTAATAAACAAATATGGTGTAATTTTGTACGGAGGTTCTGGGGTAGAATCACCACAACAGCTTGGCATTGGATCTTATCCATCAAAAGAGAAGGGGGAAAAAATAAGGTTGTAAGAACCATCATTTGATTGGTTTTTTTTGTCGATCCCCTTTAAAGAAATATGTAAATTTTGATAAAAACAAATGGTTCAGTCCAATTTTGTCGGTAAATTTTTACACCCCTATTCAACAGTACATTCCTGTACTGGAAAAAAAAGAGCCTGCATGCAAGATGGACATGCAACATGCAGAGAGTTTTCGGAACTCGGAAGTAACTGTTGAGCCAGCTTCTAGTCTCAAATAATATGGCCTCCAAATCAACATAGACAGCAGTTGTAGATAAATTTATGGCAATAACAGAAACTTGGACAACAACAAATTGTTTGCACATCATAAATTATGGACGGTCGAAATCTGGCAACTGTACAGTGACGACTAAATTCATATAACAGCAACAGCAACAGCAACAGCAACACCTTGGACAGTGAAAGAAAATTAGTGTTTATTACATGTTTTCAGAATCTCTCCATCCTGTAGAAGCACAAAACAGTTATCATCAAAGATAAGTACCATAAAGGGAAAATCAATCTGCATCTTCAGCAGTAAAATCTGGTTCTGGAGGCTTCTGTAGTTTAACCAATTCTCTAGCAGTCTTAGCAACTCGATTTCGATGTACACCGCGAAGAGCGTTTGCTGCAAACCTGGATGCCAACAAGGTGGCACCAAGACTGTAAGAACGACCACCAACATTGTTAGTGGTGCCGTCTGAGCCTTCTAATTCTGCTTCATCTTCTTCCTTCCGCAGCAGCTCCATATTCTTCCTCTTTAAATGACGGCGCCATGCTGCTTGGATAAAAATAGCCGCCCAAGTCCTCCACTGTTGTGAGTAAAATCGGAAGGTATGTTGAACCTGTCTACTGTGAAGGCGCCTAAACTGACCAGCCACAAATTTCAACTCTTCAGCAATCAAAGCAAAAGCCTCGACCTCTGTTATAGCCTTCACAGTCCGAGTAGAAGAGGGAAGGTTTGCCCCAGATTTTGGATCCAGCGCCCACGTTAAGAGCTCCTCTCCACAGAAATCCCCTTCTTTCAACATACTGCGGTTGAAGAACCCACTCCTCCCTCCGTCTGTAGTTACACTCTCAAGGCGACCACGTATAATAAAAAGCATCTCATCAACTGGATCTCCCTCGCGAACTATGTAAGTACTCTCAGTAAATAAACATGGTTTCAGCCGCTCACAAATAGCATCAAGCAACCTCTCATCCATATTCTCAAAAAGAGGAACCTACAAACACCAGCAAAGCAATCCATACATGAACAAAAACATGGCAACTATCAAGTATCACTTCCAAATAAGCCAAACAAAATACAGGTCCAAATCCCCCAATCTCACGGAGAGCCAAAAAGGAGCGCGAAGAGAAAATATCAAAGAAACCACTCATTGCCAGTTATAGTCCTTCGAAGATGTTAACAAAAAGTTATTCGCCAAGAACAAATCTTTCATAATAATAAAAGCTCCAGAATTTATAACTAATACATAGCGCTAAACAGAAATCATAAAATAATTAAATTAATAATATTTTATTGTTATAAAAAATAATTATTAAAATTAAGCTGATTAATTTATCCTAATTCAAGTATATCACTACTCCTCTCATCTCGAGAATCACTGCATCAAGTCATTGGTCCAACAAAATATTGTGGTTAAACTTTCGCAATAGTTTGGGGCCTTGGGCATATTATATTTGTTTAACCCAACTAGTGAAACATAATACCTCCGATCAAACTTCAGCATATTGTATGTATACTCATCAGTTAACAACAATTTTAAATACTTTATCATCTCGAAATTAATGAGAAAATACTCGACTCCAGAAAGCCCCATTTTAAATTCCTGATCACGTTGAGATACTGAAAAGGAAAAAAGAAAAAGGAACACATTCTATTTCTCCTCAAGAAACTTCCACTAATTCTGTAAGTATCAGACTAGTTGTCAGTCAAGCTTCACGGGAAAAGGATGCAATTTTGATGCAATTTTTCTATGTCCAACAGGCATGGGATTTGAACCCCCACCTAACCGGCTTGACAACTCAAACTAGGGTGCTCCTATACAGGAATGCAAATACTAAACAGGATTTGATTGTTGAACAAAGCTATCCCAAGACAAAATGACATAATAGCACACATACATCAGAGTCACGAAATTTGTAAAACAAGGGGCTGAAGAACCCTCTACCCGAGCACCAAATAAAGAAATTAAATTAAAAAGAGCATGGAAAATACTTACCCTCCTAACCAATGCGAGACAGAGGTGTCTTTTGATATCTCTCCTAAGATCCTTTGGCAGGCTCCGAACTATACTCTCCTCATCCACACCACGTGTTTCCAGCCACTTATACTGGTCATATCGTCTAACACGTTCCCTAAGATCTAGAGGAAGCAGGCGATGATGCATCCACTGCTCCGAATCACGCCTTTTGATCCTCATTTCTTCTAACCGAATAGTAAGAGATTGAAGATAGGTCTGTTATCACAGCGCAACATTAAATTTAAATACGTTAATATAAAAATATAACATCATTAGGAAGAACACAAAAGCCTTGCTTAAACTAATTAATTTGGAGTCTACCTGCATGTTGCCTATCAGAAGAGCAAAAAGGATGAGACCAAATACTGCAACTGCTATAGAAAATATAACCTCCCCAACAAAGGTGCTTGTTTGAAGCCCCTGGCCAAGCGTACTGTAAATAGCGGGAAACACAAGTTAAAGTTGGGTAAAAATCAAAAAGTTCGCAGAAGCAAACTTGTAGATACTTGCAGAACAAAGCATCTAAATAATGCATGTGTAACAAACTGGACATGGCACTGGTTTTAACCCCAACGAGTGGTCATTTGGAAATTCAAGGAATATTTCAACATCCATATCCAACATTTAAAAAAAAAAAGTGAATCAAAAATAAAAGGAAGAATATGGGGGTTGGTATGCATGCCTTTAATTTGGTTGAAACAAAATCAAAAGTAGACATTTAAATTCTACAAGTCAGTAATATCTCATAAATATTCATCTTCATATAGTTTATGATGGAGCAACCACTTTAACCCACAGTCATTGTACATAATTTGGCTAAATTCATACAACGTGGTCATAGAAGCAATGTAATGAAAATTTTAATCTAATGACTACCTTCAATAAATGGACCTGGTTGAATCACAACCCACCCCCCCAGGTATAAAAGTGTATTACCTCAAATTTTGAAGGCCCCACCATAAACAGTAACAGATTTTAGATATGAAGTTCTTAGAAGAAACAATTCCAGATGATAATGCATTGGTATAGATTCCAAAATCAAATGGTGAATTTGGATCATTTGCTGAGCAATTTGACTGGAGAACAGAATCACTGTTATTGCTCCAGGCAGCATAACCTTCCATACGCTGATTGCCGCAATACAAAAACTTCGTATTGCATTTTACATCATCAGTACAGGCACCCGACCAACATGAATCATTTCGTTCTATGGCCAACAAGTACCAGAATGCCCCAACTACCTGAAAAAAATAATCAAAGTGTCTTCTTCTACCAATCAGAATTCATTTAAGGGCCCAAGATATTGTGGGTAAACAAACATCTAAGTATTAAAATTATCAGTGATACCTCGTTTCTACACAATAATAACCACGAGAAGAAATCAAAATTCTACATGAAATAACATCCTAGAACTTGTAAGAAACAAGATTTTTTTTCATGTGAAGAATATTGATTCAGGCTACAAATAGCACAACAATAATGCTACCCCATAATAATATGATAGTAAAGATACTCTCTACCCCAAACGTAAATGTGAATACTTGTCAATAAGTTTGACATATTAAACCACTCCCCCGGTACATGAAAACATGAGCATGCATTAATTCTCAGAGACTGATAGAGCAAGTGTGCAAAAACAGAAAACCAAAGATAGGCAGAAAGGTAATACTAAACATCATCATTGGATGAAACATAAACAAACAAAAAAAATCATGAAAGTTAGAAAAACTGTCCAAAAATGGGCACTTACATGACTAGCAAGCATGTACAACAGCAAATAATACGCAGCACCTGCCCAAGCAGTTTCAGCAAAAACACCTGCTGTTCTTTTTAGTTCTGAAGTCAAAGGTAACATTCGAAACAATCTAGGCAGGAACTGAAACAAGACAATATAAAATAAAGCCTGTTTTGTAGCCAGTACATTTGATCCGCTTGAGCTCTGGAGAAACCTCCAAACCACAATCTGCATACATGACAAGATACATAGGCATTACTTACAAGACCTCCTATATGATCAAATATGATATGACAATGCACAAACCGTAAAACTACAAGAATCTTGTTGATAGTTTTTTTCCCTGATAAGTCATGGGGATTTTTCTTATTTTCTGAGGAAGGGCGAATCTAAACTTGCACCTGTAAGGAGTTGGCTACCACTAGACTACAAGATCCTTATTGCATCTTGTTCATAGTTAAAATGGGTAAACTCTCATGTACAAAGCTCCCATAAGCAGTACACCCAGTAGACACTGGACATGGGATCAACACAGGCCACATGTACACCCTTGTGATAGCTTCCACAGTGGAGAGGGCATATGAATATATCCTTAACCCTACAAGCAGAGAGGCTGTTTCAGATATTTCAACCTATGACAGCAAGGTTTAAATGAACCAACAGTGTACAGGCTCGCCCTTGAGAGTTTTATTCATAAGTACATGTTGAACACTTGAACTTTCTCAAATGGACAACTCTTTGAATTGGAATACAACAGTAAAGGGAAAACGACACGGCATAGTTTTGCTACATACCCTGACTAGATTACACTTCACCCTGGACAGCAATAAAGGGTCAGGAAACTGGTAAAAAAAACTTTTACAATGTAGAACTATTAGCTCCAAAAAAGATGACCATGGAGTCTTAGATTAAGAGACAATTAAGAAACTAATTTGTGCTTACTCCTCCATCATCATTATTAGAGCATTTATCGCAAAAGTTTGGGATCAGCTACATAGTCTATGAGAAAATCAATGGGAATCTACTACTTGTATTTGTTTCCGCCATTAATTTTTATTAAGCATCATACTTGCATCAACTCCTATTGAATCCATATTTTTTCTTACTACTTCAAGCCATGTCTTTTTAGGTCTTTCTCTACTCTCTTACACAAATTTCCTCAATTCTCCTTACCGCCACACTGCTATCTCTATGTCATACATGCCCATACCATCTTAAATAGTTTCCTCGCAACTTATCTTCAATTGGAGTTGCTCCTACCTTAAATCTAATAATCTCGTTGGATTGCCCAGCCCACTCATGAGGTGGAGTGTTAGAATATGTATAAATGATGTGAGCTGCCCCAACCCAACAAGTTAACTTATTGGGTTGAATTGCAGAATAACTAATCGTAACACTTATTATGCAAGTATGATCCTAACAAAGTAGGCTACTTAATCTGGATTTGCAATCATGTTTGTCCCGCTGAAATAATTGGTTGGGTAATCAGGATAAAAGAAAAGAATGCAGCCTTTGAGTAAGCAAATGAATGCAAGCTAAATGACTTTTAACCTGTGGAAGGGGAAGCACGGCAAGAAAATCAACAATGAAATACCGACACAGGTATCGACGGGCTATCTGCGCAGAATCTATCACAAGTTCACCTCTTCCGAAAACCCGTGATGATGGGGCAATAAAAGCTGTTCGGAACATGAGAGCCATGCGAAATAGATAGAAAGCATCAATAATCGTCCGCAATGTTGTCGCTGCAATTGCTAGCTTTCGATCTATACCAAGACACTTGGATGAGTCATTAATAACTGGAAGATAAAAAAATAAGGGATCCACAGATACTGCCAGAATACAAGATATGACAAATAGTTTATTGCACAATAAAAGGAACTTGTCTTGAGGATCAAATATTTTCTTCTCCGAAACTTTCAGATCTTCTGGGAAAACTGCCCCAGAAACCCCAAATCCAAGCGACCGACCAATCGATTTAAGTCCTGCAGATCCTTTTCTAATTCCTTTCTTAAACGACCTAGATGTTTTATTTCTTGAATGACCAGCATGACCCAGTGCCTCAACATTGAATCCACAATTTTTAACTTCAGAAGGTGACGATGATGATAACCTGGAGTCTAAGTCATCCAACCTATAGAACATAGAAACATCACAAACAAAAAAAAAAAAAAAATAAATATCACTCAGAAAAGAAGAAAATAAAACAATTTTTTTTATTTCCAAAGTTATTGAAACCATCTGGGTTACAATTTCACCAAAAAAAAGTGAGGAAATGTGATAGGGGCCATTGTCTGGTTCAATGAAAAGATTCTTCGGCACGATGACCATGAGGTTACATGATAAGGACCATAAAAATGCTCAATTCTGAACAAAAGTACGAAACTGAAAGGTTATAGGGCACAATATAGATCCTTCCCATGAACCAAAACTGAGTGCTTACATTTACAATATATCTTACTCTCCTCCCTCGCAAAGAAACTCAACAGGCCCAGGGATAGGAGATAACTGGACCAAAAGACAAGGGAAGGAAAAATAATATGCAGAAAGAAGTGCTGACAACTATCCAAAGTAAATGTACAATAAGCATGTTTGCAAATTCAGTTACAACAATAATGTTAAAGGTTCAAACTACAGGGAACGGAAAAAAATTTTACTAAAAAAGGCCACTAAATATCTGCTAAGTGCAATGAAAAAGAGATAAATATGGCTAAATGCTTCATCTAGAACAGGTAATTATCATACGCATATTGTTAACAAATCCTTTCCTTCATGTAGAAATTTGTTAAAGCAATCATTTTTATAGGGCACAAGTTGACACGAGCCATGTACTCCCTTGTCAAAATTCTGTCACTCGCAAATAATATAGTTCTTTAATCTCTAAGGTTAACCAAGTGCAGTGTATTGCTACAAGAGCGTGCAGTGGAAGTGGGGTCAAGGAAAGGTAGATGTACACAGCTTTAACCCATATGGCAAAGAAGACGTATGGAGAATGAACATAAAGATTGGGAGATACTCTCTACCAAGCTTGGGACATATTCCAAATTTGAGAAATAGTACCATTGGTACTTGCCAAAAGAAAATACATTCAGCAAGACAAATAGATGTTAGATATCTAGATAAGTAGAAGCGTGCTCTTTTGAAATACCCAACAGTAAAAGCGTGGAAAAGTATATACCTGACAAACTTCTCTCGTGGCCCATCTAAATATTGCGATTTGTAACCACTATAAACCATTTTGATATAATTTACCAAATTAATGCCACCTACAGACCAATAATAGACAATTCAGTTTATTTGCAGTAATGAAATCGGTAAAGACAATTTTACTTACTAAAAAACACAAGCCCAGCTAAAGTAGAAATCAATTGGCATTACAAACCAATCCTCCAAACATAGAAAAAGCTTGCTATTTAACTCTTCACTGACCGTGTTGGTTCATAATGTGACAGTGCAAATTAGCCACTCACCTGTTTACAACGTGGTGTAACAAAATAAGAAGTTGGATCAAGAATTGTTTTTTTTTATTTTTAACTTTGAATCCAATCATGGTATTTCTTAGTGGGCATTTTGACATAATTCTGGGTTTTCCATCTAAGGACATTATGTGCATTATTTAGGAAGAACAGTCACTTAAAGGTGGTGTCCGAAATGTAAGGAAGAAGATATGCAGCAATTGAAGCCAATCCCCTTGCTTCCATGCTAGAGAGGGGGATCAACAGTCTCTTTATGCATTCAAAGATGTCAAGGGGAAGAAGAATGTCTACCTATATATGCTCTCAGTGGCGAAGCAGCAGATGGCAGTAAGACACTGGAATAATTTGATGCGACAAAAGCTAAAGTGTCGATAGTGTTGAGTGAGGCTTCTCTGGTAAATGTGATACGTGGCTGGTTGGTACATTACGTATGTCTTGTTAATTATGTTTGATATTCTGTGCTTGTGTTAAGTACTTCTATGTTATGTTATTCACTTATTTGTGTACTGGTCAAATCAAACTTAAGATTTTGACCAGGTTATTATTATATATTATTTGAATGGTTGAGATTTGTTGGTCTAGAGTATTCCAAAGCTAGCTTGTAAGTCGTGTGGTGTGTGGGCAAGTTGTATCAGATGGTGAAATAAAGTTCTTTCAATATGGTGTCATTTTATCTGTAAGTTCTTCCACCACTTTAAACTGAGCCTAGTGTATTTACGAGTGTTCTTGTTGCTTTAACTACAAGCAAAGGAGCACCTAAACTCAACAGTAGTAAATTGCCATGTATATAGATTACAGAGAGAGGGATAGAAACTAGATTAACTTGGTATTATATAAGAAACATAATTCTAAAGGAAGAATAGTGCTTTCTAATGGTAGTGAAGTGTGAAGGGCTGCGGTGATTAATCTTTCTGAGGCCATAAGATGCATGAATTTTTGCCAAATCAAATCAGGGAACCAACAGAAACAAATTGGGATTTTGATTGAAGAGTTGAGAAGAGAACAAAAATTTATGACCAAGCAAGGAAGGATGAACAGCACATCAGAAAGCGAACTTCTGACGCTGGATGGATTGGTCTCAATTGCAAAGATGGCCGCAAGAACAAGGGCAACTGGTAGCCAGTAAAGACCTGTTTTATGCATTAGATCTCCAGGAAAGACTGCAAAACCCCAATTGATTCCCCTTTTCCCTTTCGTTTAAACATTTCCTATAATTCAATTTTCTCCCTAATCCCTATCGTTGACTTCTAAAATTAAGCCAAAAAAAAGTGTAGAAATCAACGAACAGCATTTAAGTAACAAAACAATCAACTAATCAGCTAGATTGACTTGATCGACAAGAACATCCGATTATATGTTCAAAAGTTGGACAAGAGAGTAACAAAAATAGTAAGATTTGAGGAAAGTTACGCCTTACAGGGAAATCTCTGCAGCTTCAGAACGAATTACAACGAATTGATCATCACGTCCATCTACGGTTCAGCTAAGATGGTGAAAGAGTCGCAAATTGGGTACGATTCGCAGTTGTTCAGGAGAGAGGAAGAGGACAAAGGGAAGGGAAGGGATGGGAGAAACTCCGAGACTAGGAAAAGAAACGCAGTAAAAGACAGAGAAACTGCGTAAATGACTGAACTACCCTTGTCTGGTGTTTTTGGCTGCTCTGCTTTGGCAGCCGTTGTGTGTGTGGACTGTGGACTGTAAACAAGGGGTAGACCAGTACTTTCGTATCAGTGATTGGCAGTTCTGCAGATTTTTTTATATTTTTTTTTCAAACTTCCATAGTTCACAAACGCTAAGCTATACCCGTGGGATATAAAGACCACCACAGTGGATGAAAACTACTCAAATCTCAATCCCCTGATGAGAATGAAACCCTGAACCTCAAGATCCTAGACAGACAACCTGATAATATGCAAATGGGGGCGAGAAGATTGGTATGTTAGCTTACTTAAGTTTGTACTGGATGTTGTTATGGTCTGTACTGGATGTTGTTAATGTCTCAAGCTATTGACTTCATGTTGTTTTTAACTATTGGTACTGGATCTTGTTAGGTGTGTAATGTTTGAACTGGATTTTGTTTCTTGATGTTGCTACTGGAGCTTGTTTCTTGTTTCTTTGAATTGTAATGGGATTTCTTTTAAATCTTTGTGTTTTGTGAATTGAATTGTAAGTTATATGTTATGTGAACAGGGCAACGTGTTTATTCTTATGTAATTTCGGGGACTAAAAGTCTCAAACTTAAATACTTTAGGAACATATGGTTCAAATTGTCACATAGGATTTCTCCAATTTGTCACATAGGTGCCACTCTGATTTTTCCGATATCAATCTCACTTGAAGGATGAAAGGTGGTACTTTCCAATAATGAGACGAAAATAATCTTAATGACGAAAATAAAACCACGCGTATGGTTGAAAGGCAAAAAATACATTTTTGTCAAAAAAAAAATTGTTTGTATTCATTTATCAAGTCCATATTATTTTCTTTTTCTATGAGTTTACAAATTACAAGACTGAGAAAAACAGTAAGTTTGATATTTATAATGGAAATACGAAATGCATAATTTGTAAGATAAATAATAATTAAAAGAAATGGATAGAATCGAAAATGCTAAGGATCTTAATATTTTTTATTGTAAATATTCAAATGTTGAAATTGACGCGCATGATCCTCTATAAAATCGTGCATCCAACATGATTCATATGAAATCGTGTATGTCAATCTCAACATTTGAGATAACACTGGATGGATCTCTAAGACTACCCGTTAAAAAAAAATTGAGGCAGAAGTTTTGTCTCATGTGCCATCATTCATTAAGACATATTCATTGATTATAAACACACATGTAAGGCTCACTTAACACTCCACGACCATTTTCCAATTGGAGATATATAGAACATGAAAAGGAGTGAGGTTGCGTCATGAAAGTATGAAACAAACCATAGTGCTGTACAGTTGAGAAAACAGAACATTAGATTTGTATTAAACGCTCGTCTCTTTTGTTTTCAGTGTCTAGACCACCTCGAAACAATCGAAGAGATTGGGCCCAAAAAGCTGCTCTTGCTCCGGGTCCTGCTATGTCCAACCCCAAAGACAACTTTAACGGCTAGTTTTCTCTCCCTCTAAAATGTTTAAAAAGAGCACAAACCATTGAGCCCTCACTCATATCAATCCCTCTCGCTCTTTTAAAATCTCTTCATGGCTTCACACACAGCTTTATTATTACCTTCTCTGCTGCTCATATTTCTCTTCAATATTATTACACTCACTGAAGGCAGAGACATCTTGATTGGTGGCAAAAGCAATGGATGGAAAATCCCATCTTCAGAGTCTGATTCTCTCAACAAATGGGCTCAAGCCTCCCGTTTTCAAATTGGAGACTCACTTGGTACTGATACTTTCATTTGATTCTCTCTTATCTACTATATAAATCAACATCTGGGTCTTCAAAATCTGACAATCTTCTTCTTTTTTTCTATTTTTTTGTGTAGTTTGGAACTATGATCAAAGCAAGGACTCTGTGCTTCAAGTTAGCAAGAAAGACTACGAAACCTGCAACACATCAAACCCACTTGCTGCATTCAAAGACGGAAATACCAAAGTGAAATTGGAGAGATCAGGGGCTTACTATTTTATCAGTGGAGCAGAGGGTCACTGTGAAGAGGGCCAGAAATTAATCATTGTTGTTTTATCATCTAGGCCTGGAAGGTTCATTGCTATGTCTCCAGCGCCTTCTCCTGTGGAGTTTGAAGGCCCAGCTGCTGCTGCTGTAGCTCCAACCAGCGATTCTGCTACTTTAAGGGGTGGTTTGGTTGTGATTTACTTGTTGGGTTTTGTGGCCATTCTTTTGTTCTAGATGATGTGACACGAGATTGGTTTTTTGTAGTTCATTAAATTTTGTAATAATTTCATTCATTTTTTAAGAATCTCCCTTGCATCATCTAAGATATCCAGAACCCACAAA
The DNA here is from genome assembly GCF_013401445.1 of Tripterygium wilfordii. Classification (NCBI taxonomy): domain Eukaryota; kingdom Viridiplantae; phylum Streptophyta; class Magnoliopsida; order Celastrales; family Celastraceae; genus Tripterygium; species Tripterygium wilfordii. The sequence continues at coordinate 14,472,167 of NC_052235.1, read as the reverse complement.
CATAAGTCCAACTTAACAACCAAATTGGGATAGCACAGCTGATTATCGACTTCAACCAAAGGCATATGCCTGTGAGGTTTTCGTGGTTTGATCCCAAGTCCTCATTTGACATTGGCCTCGATCCAACTTATCTATTGCAGATTGTGCGCGCCTATTCGACCCAACTTAGCTATCCAAAATAGACAAACCCGGTGACGTCGTTCTCGATTACCCAAAAGAAAGTCCCAACTTAACATAAATCTTCCCAACTATGGCTAGAAACCACTAGTTACTGCCCATGACACAACCAAACCCAAATCCAAGTTCTTGAAAGCCAACCACAAAGTTTCAGCAGATGCCATAGTGCACAGAGGAAGGAAATAGCAGACAATCATGAAGTCACAAACTAATTTTATTTGGGAATAATATACAGTCACAAGGGACTGATATGCCTCCAACATCAAGGCAAATAAAAGACAAACATAGAAGTTTTGCGGGAATATCATGTCATGACAACTGAAAGCATTGACAAAGGAGAAACTAGAAAATGCTCAGAAACTCATTTCAGTAAGGTCTTCACAATGGACTTCACATTCAGCTTCTTCAGGTCGGTATACGACTGCCCACAACCAACAAACATGACTGGTGCTCCAGATACATAAACCATTGAGAGCGCTGCTCCAACCTACGACCAAAAGTTGATAAACGACATTAAAACACCCAATCAATCTAAGTACTTCAAAGTTTGTATTAAGTAAGTGGAGCTTCTACTATCTAACAAAAAATGACTAATAGAGCTAGACAGCTAGTTGAAATTCAGTTGCCTACCTTATCATCAATTGTATCAAACTTAGTGAGCAAGATTCCATCAATCAATCTGGGATTAGGTGAAGCAGAAAGGTCGGCCAATTTCTGCAAGAGAAAGATAAACAAACAGCTCAGTAATCAAGTCCTTAAAGAACTCAACAATATGAATTGAGAAGCACTGCATGATAACTAGATATATCAAAGCAAACCTGATTGAACTTTGATAGTTGATCAACAGCATCATTTCCAACTAGTGCCTCACCAACAAACAAAACCAGATCTGGATTGTTCATGCAAATAAGTTTTGACAGTGCTCTCATCAAAGGTTCATTATCCTGGAGGACACAGCATACATGTCAAAAAGCATTAACCTATTAGTATTAAGCATTAACCTATTTGGCAAACATAGTATTATATTGCATAATCCTCTAAATAACAGGATACCATCCAAAAAAAGTCTGACCAGGTAACTCCTAGTTCAAAAAATTCAACATTCGTGCTGTTCTTCACCAATCAATTTAATATGCACTTCATTGCACATATGAGATGATTTATCTTCATATTTGAATATTTGATTGTACGTCAATAGCTATTGTTACGTAAAAAACAAAGTATTGCCTAAATACAAAAAACGAGAATAACAGCAGAAACAAGACAGACAACCATTACCAATAAGATATTCCTTGCATAGTTACCTGCATTCGGCCAGCAGTATCAACAAGAACGACATCAGATCCATTGCGATGAGCCTCCTGAATTGCTTCCTTCGCAACAACAGCAGGATCTTTCTCATAGCCCTTCTCAAATATAGGGATCTGGCAACAGAAGTCAGTTACAACTTATAAGTTTTGCCATTGCGAATCAATGTTATTTATGCAAAAGGGAAAAAGAACGCATGAACGCAATTTTTCTCCACTGCAGTTGACCACCAACCTGTGGAATGTTGTCATCATCATCTTTTGGGGTTGGCTACATGAATTCATGAGCAAATTTTATGTTTTCGCCATACATTCCTATCTAAGGTCCAATTCTCAAAAACTCTTATTTAATTCATATCTTTTCCTATTACTTCTAGTCATGGTCTTCTCATCTATTCTTTTTACAATCTCAAAAGGAATTCCCTCAGTTCCACCGTACTACTATCTCATCGTTGTACATGCCAAACCATCTTAAATAGTTTTCTAGCAACTTAATTTCGATTTGTGCTACTCTTACCTTAGATCTAATAGTCTCATTTCTATCGTAAACACGTGAAACATGATCAGAAAAATTTTGAGCAAAATTCTTACATTGAACGGATCAATACTGGAACAATTATGTTGATTCTTGAAGATACAGTTTCATAATGTCTTATTTTGATTCAGGGGAGTGGTGGGGAGGGATGATAAGGTATGGCAAAAGATAACTGCATTGCAGCAAAGGTGACGTACTATTTGGCACTTTCTTGATACCTTTTAAATTTTAATATAATTTATTTTTCCATTCAAAAAAGCTTACAAGTTTCCTAGTTTGCTAAGCCTCCATCATTCATCTTCTTTGGTACTTCTTCCACATGGACAAGAATCTACTTCCTAAGGCCCAGATAAACTGAAACATTGAACTGTGAGGTAATACCTGCAGTCTACGTGCATGGGTTCGCAGCTGCTCAACAGCACCTGATCTGAACGTATCACAAGCGGCCATCATGACATTGACCTTATGCTGCAGAAGCCAGTATGCAACCTACAAATGACATTCAAAAATAGCTTGTCTCTTCCAAAAATATGCCCAAAACAATTTAAAAAGGAACTACATCTCAAGAATAAGAACATCGGCTCACCTTGGCAAGATTGGTAGATTTGCCAACCCCATTGACACCGACAAAGACAACAACATACGGTTTTCTCTGTTCCTTGGCAGCATGCACATCTCTCATGATGTCGATAGAACGCTTAGGGGTCAATATGCGGACAAGTGCTTCTTCCATTGCTTCCTGCGGGAAGAATCAAATTTATGTAATTGCAAAATAAAGATAGTCAATCAAATAGATACAGTGTAACTGGGTATTCAATATCAAAGTATAAAAAGCACCAAGCTGGCTAACCTGAGCTATTGAAGATATCCTTGTGAACGAAGCCAGCTTTTTACCTTCGAGACGAACAGCAACTGATTCACAAAGCTTCTCAGCTATCTCCTCAGCCTGGAGATATCAGATACAATGAAATCCCAAAAGAAAGCTTAAAAAGAGATCGATAGGCACCACCAACAAATCTAAGTAAGGTACATCTCATAGAGCATAAGAAATAAAAGTGAGAACATACCACATTCTTGGTCATGAGCCTATCCTTAAGAGCTTTCAAAGCAGGCTCAAGGTCTGCCTTGTCCAAATTTGCCTTTCCAGCAATACTGAGAATAGAAAGTGCACAAGGAGATGTAACCATCTAATGATTTAAAAAATTCTAATGCAATTTAACAGAGATGGTATGCCATGCAAGTTAAAATTTGTGGGAAATCCTTCTATAACAAGTAGCAGAAAGCATGAAAGAAAAATAAATATTGTGTTATTGACAAATTCAATCATAAGCCAAACAACTTTGAAGAACCACCATGTATATGCCATTGAATCAATCAACTAAAACCTATGTCAAAGAAAGCATGTTTGGTACCCAAGAGCATATTATGTTCAATACTGAAGTACACATAGTTTAAAAATCTAATGAAGCAGCATTCTCTCTGAGCACCTATAATTAGAATTATAACTTTAACACAACAAGTCTTGGAAGCTGATGCTTGAGCTGACATTGTGGCACAAAGACCTTACAACTACCAAGAGATTCCACACAACATAAATAGAAAGCCGAGATTCCACACAAGTCACAACATAAATAAAAAGCCCTTAGGCTTTATGGCCAAGAATTCCAATTACACACTAGAAAATAATTGTTCCAGATAGTCATCTGGGAGGTGCAGACACAGGACAGAAAACTAGACTTATTTAGCCTCCTACTATCACAGCTCAGATCCAGTAATAACTTAACTTCCAAAACTACTGTTAACCGCACTATGCATCTAAACGTGGGTGTCCTAATAATTCAAAGGATGATGATGACATAATAGCCAGGACATAAATAAGAAGATAAAATGACTCGAGAATTCTTAGTTCAATTATTGTTTCGTGAACAAATATGCCTTAAGTAAATAAAACTTTTAAGGGTACATAAAAGCTTTGAGGATCCTGAACAAACTTGAGCCATCCTAAAATTAATAAATAATAAGTAGACATGAAACAAAACCATGTACCTCTGAAACATAGATGAAAACCATCCTTTCTTCTTAGCCTCGGGCTTGCTGTTCTTCCCCGCATCAGCATCATCTTCTTCTTCGGCCTCACTATCACTGCTTAAAATCTCCTCTTTGTCCATCATACTTTCACCATGTTCAACTCCTGCAACCTCTATGTTGTTCCCATTCTCTTCTGCTGGATCAGTAAAATCCAATTTCTTCTCTGGAGGCTTATCGTCCCAAACTCTATTCTTCTTTTCTATCTTTTTCTTTGGGTCCACTTTCGAAGGACCCTTGTTGACAACAGTATCAGTTTTCTTACCACCTTTAATTCTACTCTTAAGTTTACCTACGTTGAAAGCTTCAACGTTGGAACTTGCATTTTCCTTGCCATTTACAACAACACTAGTGGCTCGAGATTCTTCAGCCTCAACATTGTTTCCATTGGAGTGTCCATTCTCCAACTTCCGGCCAAGCCAATCATCACCATCCCCGCCATCCTTTTGCAGAGCACCTTCCCCTTTCTTCTTCTTATTTCCACCCTCAGAACTGGCCCTTGATGTCTGTCCTTGCTTCTTACCACCATTTAAAGGCTTACTGGCCTGCTTTGATTTCCTTGATTCCTCAGCCCGGGCTTCTGCTTCCTTCTTAAGTTGCCTAAAGGTTTCATCAAAGTCATTGTAGACAGTTCGTTTCGGATCATATATCTCCGAGAACTCACGCTTCACCATAGCAAGCAGATCATCCACATACAGTAACTGGAGAATCCGCTGATACACAGCAACAAAAACAAGACCAAGCTCGTTATGGAAGGTCCATTTAAGGGTATACGCACCCCCTTGGGTATCATAGTTGTACGATGATGCACCAGATCGTTCCTCCAAAAGACAGGTCCTGATCAAAGCATCAATTGGAGATCCTCTAAGAGCATTCCCAAGCTGATTACATGTCCAGAGGATTAATCCTCCCCTGGTAAAAATCAATAACTCCTCTAACATCTTCAATTGTCACCAATTATCCTGCAAATGAATCCACCCAAAATAAGATTCTCATAAAGCTTGCAAATTTATCCACCGTAGACTTAATTCTGATACAGAAAAACAAAGGGTCATCATATCAAGACATCATCAAAATCCCATCTTTTCAAAGAAAGAGAGAACCGATTAGAAGTTTCGTGCAAAGATCAGCACTCAAAACACCCAAAAAAACCGAAAAATATGACAAAATCTGGCCATTCACCGCAAGACAAAATCAATTGAAACCCGAAATTTCACAGATCAAAAGTCCGTTAATTCAAACGCCAGACAATAACAAGAATCAGATCATAACATAAGAAATTCTGCTAAGGATCTCCTATTCGAATCGAAATTCATGGAAAAACAAACGTACCTGTCTTTCTGTTTGAAAATCTGAGAAACTTTGAAGAAGTCTACAAAGAAAAGAACGGGGGAAAAAAAAAAGGAACGAAAGAAGGAATCAAACTAGGGGCTGTGTGGAGGTTCCACAATGCCTTTATGCCGGTTCATGGTCGGCGAGCGATATCGCGCACGCCACTAAATCTAAAAGGGTTGTTTCGTAAATTAAAAAATACTGAAAAAAAATTCTTTCAAAAAATAAAATAACCCTTAAATTTATTTAATATTTCTTTTAACTTGCTTTTTGCTTCCTTAATTTCAATTTTGAATGAAAAAAAATCTCTTTTAGATTATAGCAAAGTACAAAACAAAATTTTAATTTTGAATGAAGATCAAATTTGCAAGCAATTTAAAACACTCTAGTCTAGAAGGTAGATTTGGATATGGAGATATCATATTCTAATTTAGATAATTATCCAAATTTAGACACTTGGGATATGGAGATATTATTTTATAATTTAGATAATTAACCAAATTTAGACATGTCGATGCTCAGCGGTTGACTAACCATTCGTGTATTTTTGTCCACTGTACAGGATTCGAATCCCACGGACAGTATATTTGTGAATATTTGTCGTACAGAATTCGAATCCCGCATGCAATATATATTTTGCATATATTTGTGAGTAACTGTTGTATGATTGTGAATCTATATGCCATAAATAATAATAATAAAAAGTTCCCACATTTAATGGATATATTTACTTGAATTTAGATGGATATGCTAGAATTTAGGTCTGCTCAAAAAATTGCTAAAACCGAAACTGACTGTAATTGAATTGATTGATTGATTTTTTTTTAAAAAAAAATACATATTTATTCACTAAAAAGCAAACCCAAAAAAACAACTAAAAATAAAAACGACAAAACCGACCTCTTGATCGGTTAAATTTATGTCCAAAAAAAATCGACCATGAACACTCCTACTAAAATTTCTTGTCTCTAATTTGTGCTGAAGATCATAAGAAAGTTATTACAAAATCTCATGATACAAAGATAATAATACATTCTTTTAAGCCTCAATACATAGAACAAAATACTTGCATTGATTTCTGCCAAAATAGCCACTAAAACTTTACAACTTAAGCACCAACATTACCAAGCCAAAACAGCAATGGAACTTGAGCAGCGGCAACCAAGAGCAGCAAATAATGTCGCTTGCTCGAATGCTTCTCGGAACATCGAACCTCTGCGATCAGAATCCTCTTGATGATCTTCACAAAAAGCATTCCCATACAAAAGCATTCCCACAATGTGACTATGTAGAATGAGTAGATCCACATGATTCTTGCCATCAACGAAACAGAGAGCGCAACGAAAGTGTATCCTCCGTAGGCCACAATGTCCAGCAGCGGCACATCTCCGTCGCCTAAGATGTGGAGTGTGGCTTCAAGCAGGACTACTTGGAAGATCCAGCAAAGCATTGCATTTGTTAGTTGCACCCCTAAGGCTTCAGGACTAAACCTACATAGTCATAGAGAATTTGAAGCAAAGTTGTTTAATTGATGAAAATACGGTTATATTTCACCACTTTGTGCTACGGGCCCGCATGGATTTATTCTTCATGAACCGTTGTCGGTTGGTTTTTAGGATCAGAAAACCATCACTTGTGTGAGAAGTGCTTGGATTTTACTTATATGCCACTCGGTTGGGTTATGTTAATCCGATGTGGGATATAATCTTGACATCTCTCACACTTGTGAGTTGGGTTATTTCAAACCCAATAAATGAAGAAGTAGAAACCACATCCAAATGGAACGAGTCTTTGCCCTAATACCATGTTAAAAATCAAAGTCCAAACACATTAAGGATATTGTCTGCTCCAGGCCAAGAGTTTATACGGATTTGTTCTTCATATGTTGTCACCATTGGTTCTTAGGTCAAGAAAATGAATCACTTGTATGAGAGGTGCAAGGATTTACTTATATAATACTCGGTTGAGTTATGCGAATCCGATGTGGGATATATTCTATTGACACAAATGACAGCTGAATGAAGTTATCTAGTTGATCAGTAATGTAAGTTTCTTGGAAAGATGAGGACTTACTTTCCATTGATGCCAAGAAGGAAGCCAGCAAGAACCAAATAGGTGCCAAATGCCATTAGTGGAATGTACAGATCAGGAGCATTGATGTCATACACTGGAGGCTTGTAAGAGAATTCACTTCTGCCACCAACCTTTTCAGTTGCTCTCATCCAATGTCCCTGTGTGTAAATTAATTAAGGAGAGCCACAAAGAAAAGAAAAAAGCAAGCCAAGCAAGAAAAGATATGTACTGTTCATTTATCAGGAATTTTGCATACCCTGTGTAGGAATGGAAATAGGATTACTTTCAACTTATTCTTCACATAGTCATCATTCACTTGGAAATAATATCTGGGGTTGGATAAATATCTGCTGATCTGTGACAGGTTTTGAAGATTAAATTGAAAGAAAAATGCATTATTTTTCTTCAACCAAGTTATATATATATAGAGAGAGAGAGAGTTACTTACATTGGTTTGAACATAGGCTGAGCCTGATCCAAGTAGGGTTTCTCCATAAGCACCTAATTCACTCCTAATGAGATCAGACCCAACACCATAAATTGCATCAACAGGGGTCAAGGTCGGCCAGTAAGACGATGGGGGATGAGTTTTATTGTCGAGAGGGAAATAGCCCGGATCACCGGCTAAGGCCCCAAAAGAGTCTGCTTCTTGATTTGGTGGTGGTTGTTGTTGGTGCATGCAGAACTGCATTTGGCTTCCCATGTTGTTGGTGCATAGGTAGTTGCTGATGATCAAGTATTGCACTTGCAAACACTTTTTTAGAAACCTATGCTTGTTCTCTCACTGCAACTTCTCACTACTGTTTTCTTGTTTTTGGGAAATGGAAATCCAAGGTACACAGCCCAAGGACACACAGTGCCACTGTCACTGCCACCCATGGTCCCTGACTTTTAAACATAGCTTTTAATGGGCCTTGTATTTTATTATGGATCTTGGGTATTAAGGCCTTAGGTGGCTTTACTTGGTTGGGCCTTGTGTGAACATCTAGATCTAGTGATCAGCAGGCATGTCTTTGAACAGCCCACTAAATCCAAACTGTGATCAGATTAAACATGCGCAAACTCGTCCGACGACAGATTAGTTGCATCAAGACCCAACGTAAACTATTTAAAAATAGTTATGCCAGCTTAGAATGAACTCTCGATCTTGAGCGATATTCTTTACATTCTAAGTCGAAGGTATAACCAACTAAGTATCGTTAATTGGTTGTGATTGAGCAAGTCCTTAGATAAGAGAATCAACTCCTAGCCTAAAAAGTTAGGGGGGAGACTTTCCTCTTAAGAGAGTGTAGGTTCAAATACTACTAGGTACACAACATGAAATTATCATGTATTTGATTGACATGTGTGATTCACGGATTATTACGCGAATCCACGAATTTACTTATTGCACAACTTAAAGGATATACTTGTGAGCTCTGTAAATGAGAGCACATTCTTTAAGACAAAGGATATGATATTGGGTCAAGCTACACCAACCCTAAATCTCAGAGTGTCCTAAACCCAACTTTACCTAATTTAAGTACATGACTTTGACCAAGCAAGTAGCAACCCTACACATACAGTGGGTAGATGCATTAATTTCTGAATATGCAAGTTTATAAAAGCAAAGCATGTGGACTTACATTTATTAAAACTGTTTTCCCAACACAGCTACACAAGCAGTAGCACAAGTTGGTCTCAGTCTACGAAAATAGTATAAAAATTGTGAAGTTCCAAATGCAGCAGCTACCACCTAGAAATGCCCCATTTATCCAACTCTGCCCAGCCCAACTACTCAAATTCAAGACAAAACTTGTAGCTAGCGGCACCACTTGTTGGATGCGTACAAATTCACAGATACCATATAAGTTTGTCTTTTGGACATCCGATATAAGTTTAAATTCGGACTCTCAAGTCTGCAATCAAAAAGATTTCTCACCTGAGAACAGAATAAGTGGTGCTTAAAAGAAAACAACACACTGGAGGTCAAATTGAGTGTTGTTAATTGTCGTAGCCCATCTTAACTATGGACCATCACAAATAAAGCCAATTTTATATATTCGGCTTGAGCTATGTAATTGCCATTTCAGACAATATTTCAAGATGAACACACGAGTATATTGTTGTGGATAAATTTATGGGTCTGCCTAATCGTCCGCAAATTATATGTATCGGCTATGAGTTTGGGGTAAGAATCAAACTCATGACTTTCGGAAAATGACAAGTTCCCTTTATAACTATTAGGCTAAGAGTCCATTATGACAACTAAATCTATTGACAAGGAATCTATAAAACAAATATTAAATGGATGAATTAATTGACCATAATCAATTAATTAAACCCCCCACTTTGCTATATTTATCCACTTCTTAGGAGTCCAATAGTGATTCTCCCAAGTATTTGCAATATGTTCGGTTACTTTTTCCTTAACTATACATATATATATATATCCAAAAACTATGTAGAAAAAAATATGAGAAGTCAGCTTCTTCTCTTAGTACTCCAAGAAAATTGAATTAATTATTATCATTATCATCGTTACAATTTGTGTTTTGTAATATGACAGATTTAGGGTTCTATAATTCTTAAAAAAATTATACTCTCGAATCCTCATCTAACCATTATTTATCATTTAATTTTTCTCATCCTAGAACAATAAATCCCTTTTCAAAAAATCAACTGTCACCCGCCTCCATGCTAAAATATAATTGATTTTGACAAAAAACTAAACTAAACCAAACCATAAATCTTAAATTTTAAACAACAAATCATATCTTAAATCTTAAATTCTAAACGCTAAATTTTAATTAATCGGAATTGTATTGTAGCCCTCCCATCTCCCAAATCTCTGTAGGACCGACAGAAAGATTAATTGTTAGTTAATTACACATTTGCGGATTTGGAGGATGATTTGGTAAGCAAAGTCTTAACAACTGCCATTGACAATTCTGGAAGATATAATAATATTACTAATTAATTAATTATTTATTTATTTGAAGGGATTGATGTGATCTTTTGACGGTTGACCAACCGCTTCTAACTCCTCCAAAGAAATAGAAATCACATAATTACTCCTAACATACTTCACATTAACAAACTCACCACCCCACCCATCAAGAACTACCTTATTTTAGCTTTGACCAACACCAATTTTCAGTTACAAAATTGACTAATCCAATCATAAGAAACACACCCAAAATAAAAAAGCAAGTAAATTTTGCTTCCAAATTAAGTACTTTAGTTATCATTATTAACTATCTTTCTTTTTTTTTACCAATTCGGTGATAGGTTAGTTGGTGCATCTCTCTGTGACCAAACAATATAGACTCGAGAGATTCTGAGTTCGACGATTCCCACTAAGAACATTACCCTTTTGACCAAGTTTTGAGTTTTGACTCAACTTACCCTATAGTTAAATGAGAAACTTCTACTTGCGGACCTGAAATTCCGAATTTAGATGTATATATAATGTGCAAAAGGATAAATATTTATGGTATTATTATTGGTTATTAAAAAACAAATATCTTTTTTTCCTTACGTTTTTTTTTGGTCTCATCCACGATATTTAAAGAATCACATGAATGACAAATCTTCATGATCTCATACGTACATGTATATATTATAGGACCACACAAAGAGATAGAGACAACGAGTAATGCCATTACAGGCCGCTTAATTAAGCTTGTCCTGATTAAAGAAGAGGAGAAACAATGATCAAGTAAATTAAGCTATGACCATGCATGAGCTAAGCTTAATTAGTCTTGACTTATAGAAGTTTATCCAATCTCAAGTCTCAATTAGTCTTAATAAATACAACTAAAACGGGTCTTCATAAACGAGCCTAACTCCATATGAGTCATTGAATTGGTTAGGAATGAATATTTCCAATTCGGAAAACTCAAATTCAATTGTCCGCATTTAGATTCAAGTATAGTGGGTGTCAAGAGTTTAAATTTCATCTAACACAAATGTGGTTTTAAGGCCTGGCAAACTTAGGAGATAGCGACACGTCCCAATATATCAAAACCTGGGTATGTGTGCTTAACCCACATACCAAGATCCACCCTGTCACCCGAGCTACTTCACGAGACAAAAACCTAAGATACCATTGTCACATCAAAACAAAAAAAAAATAAAAATTCACAAGGTTATCCTAACTACTAAAATTAGTATTTGCACTATTTAGACTAACCCATGCTAATATTATTCTATTCTAATATTTGCCACTCTCTCCCTAATAAACCTGCCCCAATCAGAAAATTGTGCACAGAGTATTTAATGAGGCAAGTTCATATCAGGTTGCTTTAATTGTACAAGTTGAATTGTGACTTTTGATATGCATTTATGGTCCTTTCTTCTCTTCTGGGTTCTTCTCTCTCTAACTAACTCTCTCTCTCTCTAACTCTCTCTCTCTCTCTCTCTATGTGAGTCTAAATCTTGGGAGAGAACTGATTAGGGGTCCACCCTGCACAGAAAAAGCTGGAATAGTGTAGTAATGCAGCAACATTAGCCTCTTCGACTCCACCTTATAAAATACAAGACACCAATATTAACTTTAACTTACTTGTAATAATGGAGATTCAAAGCAGAGTACTTGTTCTTCTTCTTGTTCTGTCTTTGCTGGTTTTCTTGCCAGACGTTGTTGTTGGTCTGACAAAGCAGCAAAAGCTAGATCGAATCTCGGCACTTCCAGGGCAACCAAGAGAACTCACATTCTCACATTTCTCTGGTTATGTCACCGTCAATGAAGAGCATGGTCGTGCTCTGTTCTATTGGTTGACTGAAGCTGCCACTTCTGCTCAAAACAAACCTCTCTTGCTCTGGCTCAATGGAGGTACGCACTGTACTAATTCTTCAACAGCTTCTCTGTTCCTCTGCCACTCTAATTACTCCATCAAATTATATACTTTTTAGTCTGGTTTTGAAGTGCAAACTCTTGTTTCTTCTGTCATTTGAGAATGAAACTAAATCCCCACTTGAAAATTTTCCTATTTCATTGCCATTAAGCTGCAATGCGATAACCGGCTGCGGTTTAGGGTCTATTTGCTTATTGGTTTTTAAGCTCAAAAAACGCATTACTTGTGTGAGAAGTGTTTAGGACTCTTTCTTTTTTAATAGAAAAGTGTTTAGGACCTTACTGATATACCACTCTAATTTCTTTATTTCGTTGTCATTAAATTGCGATTCCATAACCGGGTTTAACGGGTTTAGAGTTTACGATTTAGAGTATATTTGCCTACTGTTATATTGATAGGACTCTCATTATTTTTAACTAAACGCTCTTATCTATCAAATCCCAAATAGTGTTTTTTAGATGGGGAGTTGAGTTTGGATTGACAAATGATGAGCCAAATTATGTTTGGTTTGCAATGAATGAAAACATGCATATGTCAACCTCCTTCTCCTCCTACAGTTCCCACTCCTTTTAATTAGCAATTAAAAAGCAAAAGGACAAAACAGTTTCTCCCAACTAGGCTACTTTGTCTCCACGTGCACAGGGTTTTATCCACCACCATCTACCCCGGCGTACAATAGTAGAAACCCTTTCATCTCGCTAAGATGCACGATTTTTTTTGCCAGCAAGAAAGTAAAGCAGAAATCAGTGGCTGTTAGGGTTCCTCGTGACCTCTCTGGTTCTCTCTGTTTCTATCTTTTTTATTCCTTCTATACCTGCCGTTTAACAGAAAAGCTATCCAATCCTGTTAACTTTTTGTCTGTTTTTGCTCTTTGTTTGTCCTTAATAGAGATTGTCTCGTTTAAGGCTTTTAAACGTAATTCCAAAAGTTACCGAACTTTCCATGTTCTCCTAACAAAAAGATCATCAAAGCTTACAGAGGAAAGGGTTGTGCCCCGCTCACTCGAGTCTGGTGTTGCAAAGACTTTGCGTCTCGCTCACTCGAGCCGGGTGCTAATTGCCGCGTTTAAGGCTTTTAAACGTAAATCCAAAAGTTACCCAACTCTTGCTGCCACAAAAAACTGTCAAACAACTTTCTATGATGTCCTAACAAAAAAATATCAACAAAGCCTCTTCTCACTGTTGTTTATTCTTTGAGATTTGACTTAAGGCGCAAGAACTCTATTCCTGACTTTTACTGTTCTGTTCTTGCTTTGTGAAGCACGCGCATTTCAGAAGGGAAATGGTGGTGATGATGATGATTGTCTATTTGGTGGGGTTCATTACTGTTCATGGAAGAGCAAGTATGGTGGTAGTCATTGATTTTAAAATAGTTAATTACTTGTGAAGCAAAGACCAAGACAGGGCATAATTTGGGTCACTATCTTGTGTATATATATATATATACATATACTTATATCAGAAGCTGATACATCAGAAGAAACTAATACTAATTAAAGTATTAAACTACCCTCTATTATTTAACTAAAGTTGGAAGGTGTTTGATTGAATACCATATATTTCAGAGACACCATCAATGTGTTTGTGAATAGGATTGAATAGATATAGTGTGGACATGTATGAGCCAAATACCTTTGTGGGTGAAAGTCTATTGAACAAGTTGCCCTACCCATGACTCTCAAATGGTTGAGTTAGGTTAACATGAATGAACATAAATTACACGACAGTGCTCAGCTCAGTTCGCTAACCATTCGTGTATTTCTGCCCACATTGTAGGATTCGAATCCTGCGGGCAACATATTTGTCAATATTTGTGAGTGTGCGTTTGACTATTGTTATTCGTAATGGTGCACAGGGCCAGGTTGCTCATCAGTGGCATATGGGGCATCAGAAGAAATCGGACCATTTCGAATCAACAAAACTGGTTTATCTCTATATCCCAACAAGCACTCATGGAACAGAGGTAACAAATGCTGTTGCTCATTCCCTTGGAATGATACTATGAATTTCTTCATTATAGTTAAATTTTCTTGCTTAACAACTTCATGCCCTAGTCAAAGTTAGTTAAGCTCTATCTTCTTTTCCATTTTTGTATTATTTTTTTAAAACAATGTCTAAAATAATGCTTACAGAAGCAAATATTATCTTCCTGGAATCACCTGCTGGTGTTGGGTTTTCATATACCAACACAAGCTCTAATCTTAAAGATTCCGGCGACAAACGAACAGGTACAAGATTGATTCTACATAGTCCAGCATATCCAGAATAATATCATAGAAATATCATATGGTAATGTAGGATTGTCATTTTGTGACACAGCTCAGGATGCTCTAATTTTTCTGATCAGATGGATGTCAAGATTTCCTCAATACAAATTTAGGGATTTCTATATCGCTGGGGAAAGCTATGCAGGTAAAAGAAGAAGAAAAAACACAAACTCCATAGTGCTTTTGTTATGAGAAAACTTATCTGTGGAATGTTTTTTTTCCCGAACATTTACGTACAGGACATTATGTTCCTCAACTCGCGAAGAGGATCCACGACCATAATAAGGCATCTTCGCGTCCTGTCATTAATCTCAAAGGATTCATTGTAAGTAAAAGGCACACAGTTAGTTCTAATATTTAGATAATGAAAGCATAAGAATCATCAAAACAGTTAAAAATATTCCAATGCAGGTAGGAAATGCTGTCACAGATTTCAACTATGATAGCATTGGAACCATTATGTTCTGGTGGAGCCATGCCATGATATCAGATAGCACTTATCATAAAATTATCAAGACCTGCAACTTTTCAGATGAGAACACTTCCACGAAATGTAATGAGGTTGTGAACTATGCATCCAACCATGAACTTGGAGATATTGATCAGTACAGTATTTATACACGGACGTGCATGACAGCATCAAACAATACAATCAAGTCTCTAAGGCTTAAAAATACTCTTATACGTCGAAAGGCTTCTGGGTATGATCCTTGTACTGAGAATTATGCAGAAAAGTACTTTAATCGTCCGGAAGTGCAAAAGGCAATGCATGCTAATGTCACTGGAATTCCTTATAAATGGACTGCTTGCAGGTTAATTTTCCTTACTTCAACATGATCTCTCTATATTTATTGTTTCAGTGAACTCCAAACATTTATTTAAATATGTTATTTGACAGTGATGTTCTCATAAGAAATTGGAAGGATTCTGAAGATTCAATGTTGCCCACATACAAGGAGCTGATTGCAGCTGGTCTAAGAATCTGGCTTTTCAGGTAAATTCTTTATCAAATCATAATAATTATGTTTCACAAACTAATAAGCTATTATTCATGGGAAAGTACCATGTTGAAAGGAAGTCATCTCTGTCTCTCATGACATTAATGTTCTCCTGATCATCTCTTCTTTCTTGTTCACCTAATTGTAAGACACTGTTAATGGCGTAGCCAAGATGTTTGATTTTTGTTGCAGCGGTGATACAGATTCAATAGTTCCAGTGACTGCCACTAGGTTCTCTCTCAGCCACCTCAACCTTCCAGTCAAAACTAAGTGGTATCCATGGTACTCTGGCACTCAGGTATATATAATTATGCACAAGTATATGTAAGTTGATATTCCTGAATGTCTTTCACTCAAAACGCTGCATTGGTACTGGCTAACATTGATCTTGTTTAATAGGTAGGAGGATGGACAGAAGTATACAAGGGACTAACCTTTGCAACAGTAAGAGGAGCTGGTCATGAAGTTCCGCTGTTCCGACCCAAGGAGGCTTTCATTCTTTTCAAATCATTCTTGGCAGGGAAGGAGTTGCCAAAATCTTGATAATTTGATCTACAATTGGACAGGGAAAAAAAAAAAAAAAAACAATTTATAGAAACCAAGCCACACATTTCTCTCTAATTGTGTGGCTTGGTTTAGGGAGAGAAGCATTTTTTTTGCAAAGCTGAGGATTGTCATCTGGACAGTCTTCTGGTGCACATCCTTGCATGCCTGATTAACTGCAAGAGTAAGTTTCTGCATAGAAGGAAAAACAAAAGAATTGAAAACTTATAAACTTGTTCTTCAAAATTGATGTATCTATAATAGTTCTTCCACCATATCTCTATATCTCTTTCAAATTCCCCTATTATCATGACAGAAAGAAGAAGAATCATAATGTGCAGGGCATTTTGACACATTCCACAGAAAATGAGCAGTGCCACAGTTTCACAAAACACAAAACACCAAAGAATTGCATAAGTCACGAACTAGATTGCTCTCTTTTAAAACGATTCGTGGCCCTCAAATTGTGCTAACAACATACAACAATGTTACCCAAGTGTTGCTAGCGGAATGCAGCAATATCGCTCTTAGGATAAACCGATAAAACAACTCAATATCTTTATATATTAGTGTTCTATGCACACCAAAGAAATGCACGACTAGTTTTTTTTTGTCTTTCTCAATTCGTATAAGCAATCGAAGCTTTTCTTTTATTTTTATAATAAAAATAAAAAACGAACATTCTTTGTATCCCTGAAAAATCATAACGATGTGATTCCTAAACAACGTCGTATCCTTTTATTACGGTAAATGTTTTAAAAAAAAAACTTACTCTTCAAATATTATTGTACACAACATATTTGAAAATTCTTTGAATATATAAACATCAACAAGACAACAACTGTTGTTGACTGGTAACTTTATTATGGTGGAAGCTATTGATTCACATTTTTCTTGTGTGCTTCAACTTTAGTACCCATTACACCTCGTCCTCTTTATCTATGGTGGGTACAGAACTTTGGGGTGTGAAAATTACTTGTTTTCTGGAAAAATCCTCCACTTCTCTGTGCAGCTCAGCATCAACAACCAACAGTTGACATGAAAGCTACCTAGCCAGGTAGAGAGTAGGCAAGAAAGTTGTTGTTGCTTATCAAACTACCAGTTTACCCCTTAAAAGAACACTCTGTTTTTGTTTGTTTTCACAGCTGGACCTGTGAAAAGTCTTGTGGAATGGGGATAATAATACATATATATATGGTGATGAAAATTGCAAGGGAGATGGTAATGCTTTTTACTGCTTAGCAACAAAGGAAAGAAACCCCATAGAGGGCAAAAAGGGCAATGTAATCATTGTTCATTTTGTCTTTTGTTTGTCATCATCCTATTTGGCTATTTTATGATTTTTCTCTCTTTATTTTGCTCTTTTTTTGAGCCCCCATTTTCATATCTCTGTCTAGACACACAGATGCACCAAGAAGGAAGAAAACAGGGAACTCCACCCACAAAGAAGAGTCCACACAACCACCAGCAAATCTCTCTCTCTCTCTCCACTGGCCCAGCTGGACCAAAATTTATGTAGAAGAAAAACAAAAAAAGGAAAGGAAAGATAGGGAGAGAGAAGGAAAGGAAGGAAATATGGAGGAGTATGCATAGATGGATGTATACATAGACATAGTAGATGTCTTCAATTGTCCTCCCAACCAAACCCACCTCACAAAAACCTCTTTCACCAGCCCCTCTCTTTCTGTCTCTCACAGCACAATGGATAAAAACATGTGTACCAGAAATACCCTTCTGCAACCCCCCAAAATATCCCATCTTCATCACTGTCTTCCAAACTTTCAAAGGGGGAAAAAACATTTATTTTCACCGAATTATGTGGGCTTCTTTGGGTTTTCTTTGTCTTGGTCAGAGTTTCACAGAGAAAACAGGAAAGCAAGAACCTTCCTCTCACTTCCTTTCTTGTTTCCATCCCTATCTCTCTCTCAACCCTTTTCTTTCCTTGTTTTTTTATTTTTCTTCCGTCTCTTTCTTACATCTTCTTATTTGAGACTTTTTCTCCTGCCTAGTTCTTTTCAATTTCTTCATAATTGCTTCCTTGTGGTATCTGGGTTCTTTTGTTTCTCTGTGATCTGATGATGAAGAAGATGAAAGGGGTGGCTCTTGCTCCTAGAAATACGTCTCCTTCTCCGTATGGTGTTTATGAAGACCCAATCAGTTTCAAACATCAGAGTCTCTTGCAAGACTACGAGGAGCTATACAAGGTCAATTTTGTTTTTGGATTTCCGTTGTTTCGTGATTCCCTTTGCGGGTTCTTTAGATCTGGTCATTTGTGTGATTCTCTGTGGAGGGTCTTGATTATACTTTGTGGATTTCTTCTTTATGGTTAATTTGGCTTTGTTTGGTTGCTTCGAATAAGAAGAAGAGATGATTGATTGAGATCCTGCATCGTTGGAGCTAGGGAATGCCAGTTTTCCCGTTTCTAGGTTTCAGTTTCTTGTTTAGGGTTTCTAGTAAAATTGACAAAAGGGAAATTCCAATATTTGATTTTTAGTGTTTTTGTTGCTTTCATGGTAGTTTAACTGATCTTAGCTTTGCAATTCGAGGATCATTTTTAACTTTCCTGCAGTAGGCAGCAGCATATAAGCTTTTTGATGGATTTGACTGAATTTTTTACTGGGATTATATGTTGGCATAGGGTTTTGTGGTTCAATGTGAGTTATCTGTTAGAAGGCACCCATTAGGGTTTTATGGTTCAATGTGCTCTGCTTGAGTTCTTATTTATGGTTTTATAGAAGGCTCCCTTTCTAATGCCTTTACTTCTATGTTGCTTTAAACCATATCTGCTGTAAAATTCCCTGTTTGTTTATCCCTATTCATTGTCTGGGGTTTTTGTGCTATGGTTTTTAGTTGTTAACTGCATATTAGTCTTTACCACAAGTATTTGGCATACATGGTTTCCTATGGTGGATAAACATTAGTACTTCCATTTCAGGAAACAGAGGTCCGGAAGAACAACTTGGAGATGATGAAACAGAAAAGATTGACCCTCTTGGCTGAAGTCCGGTATCAATCCTATACGCTATACCTTTTGTTTATTCCGTGAATTTGCTGTAGGTAGTAACTTTGGAATGTATGTCTTGTCAAATATAGATTTTTGAGGCAGCGTTACAAGCTCTTAATGCAAAACCAGACTCAGAAATCCATACTCGAACAACAGCGCCCAGCGAGGAATTCAGAAATTAAAAGTAGAAACATTGCAAAAAAAAGTAGTCGCAGTGGAAAGAACTCTGCTTTACCACCTCCAGTCCCACCTTTCGATTTGAACAAGAAGGGAAAGACTTACATTGAGAGGCAAGCCACTTTGAAAAAACCTTCTTCAAGTTTTGACCTAAGCCAGAAGCACATGAGTTATGGTGCAGCAGAAGCTTCTCTACAGGATTCCAGATCAATTCTTGACTTGAATGAAAGGGAAAGAATTGAAAGTGGAAAGGAAGCTACTGTCCGAAATGCAACCCCAGTTTTTGATTTAAACCAGAATTTGGTAGTCAATAAGTAACTTGTATAACTTATGTTGGCTATTAATCCATGTTGCTTATAACCGTGCTGATGAATTCCTGTGTTACAATTGATGCAGATAGAAGAGGAAGAATTGCAGGGTAATCGTGAGTCATCGAGAACGGAGGAGCTAAAGAAAAGTTCAATTAGAGCCGGAAGTGATGAACAATACAATGATATGATGCTATCAGCCTGTAGAAATATTGGCAATGGGCCAAACAAGTCGGGGAAGAGGAAGATCTCATGGCAAGACCAGCTAGCATTGAGGGTTTGAAACAGACTTTATCGGTTCAAAATTGGATATTTTACAGTTTTGGTGGTCTGGAAAGTTGGCTTCACCTTTCCTTGTGATACCCAATTTGCATACTTATTTTCATTTGTAAAGGAAAATAGTATATACATTATGACAATGTTGATTTTATGGGCATAAACTTTCTCTCTCTACCTTGTAAATATTGTTTAGTCCCTGTGAATTTCTTGGTTGGAGTAAACTAGATTCCATTTTAGGTATCTTACAATATTCCTGAAGCCCAAATTTCATATCTCAACTAAATTAACCGTTTTGGGCAGCAGTAATTAGTGCAAAACGTCCATGTAAAACTCAAGTTTCATGTAGCAGTTAAAATGTGAAATCTTGTACACAACACTAATTAGTTTACTGAAATCTGCTACTCCAAGTCACCTCTCAAGCAGGAAGCGGTACCGTTTACAATTCTGAATGCCTTTTTTTTCTTGATAATTAACTCTCCAAAGAAGATGTTCCTGATCCATTTGAACCCGCAGATACATCTTTAAGGGTTTTTTCATTCGTTTCTTCAGTCACCAAGTATGCATTGGTCGCCTTCTGACTCGGCTCAGAAGATGCCACAGTTGTCCTGATCGGAGCAGCTACAGTATTTCCGCTAAGTTCCAGTAGCCGAGTCATGTGCTTCTTCCCAGTTTTATGGTCGCCCATCACCTTCCCAGAGTGAGCACCAATTTGGCAAATACCACACCAAAACTTAAACTTTTTCTTTCTTAGTTCTCCCGTCTCCTCTATCTGCTCCTTTGCTGCTACATTATTCCTCTTTGAAGCTTTAGCATTTGTATTTTTCTTTTTTGTTTTAACTGCTTCCTTTACTGGATGATCAATTTTAATTTGATGAAGCAGTTCCACTTGAGCTTTTTCACCAGTCTCTTTAAGCTTGGAAGGCTTTTCAGTTCCTTTTGGCATTGATGAGGTACTGGATTTCTTTCCCGTCTTCTGAGCTCCAAGTGTTGCTCCAACATTGCGCTTGATCAATGTTGCTTCCTTGGCCTTGTGCTTCTTGCCTTGAAGATGATCATTCAAACCCTTTTCACTTGTTGCACTAACCTGACAAAGCGCGCAACTCAACTCCTCCTTGGGTTTCTTCCCCAAACCAGCGAAAGGAAAGTCACCAGCACCTGCTACAGGTGGTGTCACAGCCTTCCTCTTTGTTCCGGCCAGATTTTGATCAGGTTTAGCCTACAAAAGAATACTAGGAAACAGTAGTACATCACCAATGCTAATGATATTTACTAACCAATGAATACTGGAAACCTTAATATTTTTTCCCCAGTTCCACCTTACGCTTTAAAAGTGGGTAAATCTTAAATCTCAACATTCGTACTTTGTCAGATGATGCAAAAAGTCATGAAAGGCCCATATGAAATTCGTTAAAGATAAAGTTCCGAAGAACTGAATACACACACTAACAATCGGTGAAAACATAGGCAAGAGGAAGACGTTAATTAAAAACTAAGAGATATTTATGCTAAAGCTAAAATTAAAATATATCAGCACATATCATCCATTTTTTCCATATCTATGAATTTCAATGCTAGGTTCTAGCAAATATGCTAGAGTCATCAGTTTATACCAAGGAATCCTAGGTGTGATGAATAGCAGTTTTCTTCTTCATTTTTCCTCTTAATTCTTCAACAATCCTAGTCTGATTCACTATTCTGTTTCTTTTTCTTCTTTTTTAGTAATTTCTTGTTTCCAAAAGTTCGACAAACCCCCCCCCCCCCCCCCAAACTGACGGCAGAAAAAATAGAAGATGCCTAAAAAGTAATGCTGGGGGAAGGCATTGCCCATAAGGTTCAAAAAAATAGAGATGGGAAAGGATAGAGTATATAGGTGTTTTTTCAGTTCATATTTTCTAAAGGTGGAGAAACACTCAGGTCGGTGTATGCTCTTGCACCTGTCGGTTTGAGTAAGGATACAACAGACCTTAATATACTTGTGCTATACTTACACTACATGATTGACCTGTATAGCTGATGACCTATCAAAGTCAACTACATAGCACAAGCTATTAAGTCAACTAAGTAGCACAAGCAATCAAGTCAAATATGCAATACAACTATAGCACAAGTCATCCAAGTGCGTTAACTATGTGAAGCAGTTCATAATATCGAGTATCGACCAAAAAAGATAATGTGTAACAATGAAATAGTAGGAGACGGTGAAAAGGGTTGACAAAGTGTCACTGAACTGTCAGCCATTGAAAACTGCCAGCAATTACAAGGGTTTACATACAGTTATCAAACCCATCAAAACAAATGAGTCAGATTCAAAAGACTTTTTTTTAACCTGGTGCAAAGTAGGTTGGGTTCTATTAACCTTTTCAAACACTTGTTGAATACAATCATTTAGAAATTAGAACTCAACAAGTCATTATTCTATAGTATCTCGAAATAGAAATGACCAGCAACCTCCACCAGTCATTCTAATAACATAAGTTCTGCTACAGATGTTATACTACATATTTGAAAATATTAAAGAGTATATTATCTTATATCTGTCAAGGCAAAATTATGCAGTACATGTATAATTGTTAACGGAGGAAAAGACATCAGTCAAATAAGTTTGATGAGTCAAGTTAGCCTTGAACCTATTTTAAATATGTCAAGTTTGAGTTTATTTTTCTTCACCTAATTAGTAACTTGTAGTATTGAGGTAGATTGAGCACCTATACATTAGTGTAGGGGTTTGACGACATCGACTAACATGCCATTCCAAAACTACACAAGTAGACAATGATTCTGATACTTTCAGGAATCCGGAAACTATGATGATTCTTCTATGCCGTGAAGTAATGATACCAATGAGAGAGGTCGAAGGGTCCCACATGGTGTGGGTCCCAAATCCCTCTTTCACACGGTATCATAACTTCACAACACTGTAGTAGTGTCCCCAGATACTAATGTTCTTGCAATGCGAAGTGTTATTATGAAGGAGACACTGGCTACATTGCAAAGACACTTCAGAGAGTTACCCTTTGCATGGACATGTAGATTTGCTCGATTAATATCTATTCATTTGACTATTTGCAACAGAATATGCTCGAGGGAACTCATTTTTCTATTTTTATATATTTGCAGATTGCAAGCATTTTAAGAATAAATCAGATTCGGAATCAGAATGTGCTCTAACCAAATAAACAAAATCTAGAGTTCATCTGCAACTCCATGTTCTGCATGGGACACAACCTAAACCCTGGCAAGTACAATGTCTCAAGCATATACTTACTATAGCCTTCTCCAGGTGGACCTGCAAGAAGCGAAAATATAATATCGTAGCAAACAATAGTGGCTACAATGATCCAGGAAAGTAATCCTGCAAATCAACTACGATAACCCCCCTCCCCCGACTGACTTCTAATGCAACAGATGACAAGTAGAAGGCTACCAAATGTAGAAATATCGGGCAGGGACAAAATTATTTCTCCCAGAAAACAAAAAAATTACATCAGCCGTACACACACACACACATGCCATACACAAGGCAGTAATGCTACAGATCCCAGTATAAACCGTCCCAGCCCTCCAATGGACGAATGATTGAGAGGCAAACTACTGGATAATTAAACTTGATATTCTCCTAGTTTCAACTTTCAACCTAGACAGTGATTTGAATGTTCTGCTATACATCGAGAACAAGTGAACAAACACACCAATGAGATCCATAAAAACTCCAAACCAAAAAAAGAAAAGAAAATTTCCTGTAGTTTTACAATCACGTCAGGATGGGTCAGCATACATAGAAGTCACAAGAAAATTAGCAGAAATTCAATAAAAAGGATATGTTTAACCACCGTCGAAAAAATATTGTTAAAGCAAGTAATAAAACTAACCAGCATGATCAATTTATCCTTGTTAACCATTGAAGCAGAGTTGATTTCATGAACCACAGCCGTGGGCTCCGGTAACTGTTGCAACGGCCGCAAGTCGAACACGCTGCTGCGTGCCAAGGCCATCCTTTCATCAACCAAAAATCCGTCTCCATATTGGGTCGTGAAAGGAAGCGTCCGCTCAAGGTGCATTGTCAGATTTTCCTCGAACAACGGCCTTCCCTCTGCCTCTGCCTTTCTCCACGCTATCTCTCTCTCCATCATCAGCTCCCTCCTCACCTCCGCTTCAAGGACAAAACGCCGCTGTTCTGCCGCAATTATCTCTTGCCGGATCCGCTGTTTTTCGATCTCCCGCTGCATCGCTTCGTGGACATAGGTAGGCCGCAAAATTGGGTCAGGTATGTTCGGATAACCGGCTGCACCAAGAAATTAGGTCGAATGCATCAAAATTTTCCGGCCAAAAAGTAAACTTCATTTAAAATTTCCTAGGAAAACAAAATTCAGTATAGACCTCGTAGTGCCTGATCAGGTAAGGTACCGAAGAGCGAAGAAGCGAAGTAATAGGTCGGCAAACGATCATCCACTGCGCGATACTTGAACTCCATGGATTGGCAGAGAGGATTGGAAGAAGGAAACAGTCACAATACCTTAAACCGAACAACGAGTCCGATTAGCGTTTTGAAAAGCAGCGATTTTTGAAAGTTCTCAGGTTTTCGCAATTTAGGGGGCGCACGAATCACGACGACAAGGTTGAGAGGGAGTAGGTGAGCCGTTGTTTGTAGGATGTTTATGTACAAATTTTTATTAGGAAAACATTAATTACTTATTTACAAGTGACAAAATGACATTTCCTAGTATTTTTAGTTAATTTTGATACTTTGCATTTACTTTATTTGAGTTAATCTTGAGATTAGTGGTATGATAATGTTGTCAACAAATGTATATAAAATTAATAATGATATTACCAAATAACATACTCTTTGGAGTTTATGTAAAATCAAGCTAACACATCAGTCGAGAAGTCTTTTACGCCACTATCCAAGATAGAGCCTAGTACTCTAATCAAGTAGAAGACATCCGAGGAGTCCACATAGGACAAATTAATCGAGGATAGAGCATCTAGACAAGACCAAGATGCCCCCGTGGTGTAATACAGAGCATCGCCCCTCAATAAACTGTGATAACCAAACACCTCAATAAAATCAATAGTCTTAAAATAAACCAATCCCACTTAAGAAATGAATCTGGATAAGATTCACCTTATTGTAAATCCCCCTAAGATTAGGGAGAGAATATCTACTCCTATCAAAACTAGAAAGGAGATCTCCAACTACAAGTAAAAGATTATGAACTCTTGCTTTTACTTGCTGCTAGAGACAAATCTTCGAACACAGAGCATCCCCTCTTATAATTTACTGACTTGAGCATCGAAGAGTCCAGTGAAGCACTCTTAACTTTTGTGTTCTCCTATGCAGGCCATTGTCAACAGTACTGAGGACAATATTTGAAGTCAGTACTCTTGCATAATACATCACCAAAACCAAATACAGTTTTGGACGTCATTAGATGAATTATATGATAAACTTTGATAAATATTCCGCCTGTTTGGCAAGGTGGCTCCGCCATACCAAATAGGTCAATTGCGCCAGCGGATCCGTTCGCGCAAAAGAAGCTCCCATTGGGAGCTTCTTTTTGCAACGGTTCTTACCGTTGTAGTTTTTTTTTTTTAATTTTAATGTGTGGGTCCCATACTTTTTATATAAAATTTATTATTATTTTATTAATGGGACATCTAATTGTGTTTAATGATTTAAATATAATTATATTTTAATAAAAATTATAAATTAATTATATTTATGCATTTGTAATTATTATAACAGTAAATTTAATATTGAAATAAAATAATTAAAATTTAAAAATACAAATAAAATATGTATACTTTAAAACTTTTAATTTTATAGGTGTTTAATTTTAATACATAATGATAAATTAAAAAAATACAATAAATGTAACAAAATTAATTTGATTAATTAAAAAAATACTTCAAATTAATTTTAAATATAAATTATATTTGATTAATTAAATTAATTCTTAAAATTAATTTTATTAAGAATTATATTTATTATATTAATTTTAATAACAAAATAATATTATAATACTTTATTTCAACAGTTTTTCCACTAGCGTCAGTTTTTAGTTCACCAAACAACTCACAGCATATTTCACAACTTTAAGCTCAGTATATTTTTCACAGCATTTCCGCTGGCATTGAAAATCAATTTTTCCGCTGTACCAAAAGGAACCATTATATAGTAATAAAATTTTAATTTAAATATAGAAAAAAATCGAACATTTGGTTAGGATTGAGGACATGTTGAGAAAAAAAGGATAAATATTTCAATATTATATGCATATAATTATGCATTATCTAAATATTTAGAGCTAGCACAATTACCAACAACTCCTCATCTGAGAGGTGCCTAAAGCATATACTCGATTTAGTAATACCCAAATTCGAGTATTCACCCCATTTACTTAACAATAAAAAATGAACTTGCACTCCATTATCTCACTAAAAGAAAATTAGAACTTTATGTATAATTTCAATAATTTACTAGAAGTTAAATTTTAGCATTAATTATTTATATGCCCCTTTTCTTATTTTCTCCCTTTAGGGCATGAAACTTTCAATTGGGCTTTGCTGTCCTGTAGGGCCTGTCCCAATTATAGAAACATTGAGCTACATCATGATCCGGCCCACTAACGCCCGAGACCCTCTTCAGATCAACGGCTTAGAACAAAATGGTGACTCGAATTTACGTCATTGGATTGGATCAGTGGATCACCATAGTTCTGCTATAAAACGGCGTAGTTTTAAGTCTTGGATATAACAGCACAGATCGCTACCTTCACTGATGTGACCGACGGACGTTCCCAATTCACTGTCACACGAGCTTTCGTCGAAGATCAGGTCCTCGTTGTTTTCTTATCCATTAAGACTCCATCGCTGTGTATAACATTCGTCTCCAACAATCGCTGACAATTTCATCTAATGTGTCTTTAGATTGAAGCCTCAAAATGCCGAGTAGTTGCGAGATCTGCTGCGAACTCCTAATCGCGGTTTTGCTTCCTCCCCTGGGAGTTTGTTTCAGACATGGCTGCTGCAGTGTACGTTTTTTTCTCACTATATATTTGCATATTTACAAGCATCTGTTCTGTTTGGTTGCCAGTGAAATCAATAATTTCGAATCGTGGATTTGCTATTTGATCGGACTTTTGGATCGAATCATATTCCTTGATTTTGCAGGTTGAGTTCTGCATCTGCTTATTGCTGACAATCCTAGGTTACATTCCTGGAATAATCTACGCTCTCTATGCGATTGTGTTTGTGGATCGTGACGAATACTTTGACGAGTACAGGCGTCCCCTCTATGCGCCGGCATAGTCCAGTTTGATCGTGGCCCTTTGTTTTCGTTTCTTGTGTGTTGAATTGAAAATTTTAGGGCCAGTTCAATCTTTTCAACTTCGATGCTATGAATTGTTCAACTGTCTGGATATTCCATAGCTTCTATGTACTGTTTGATTACCATTCTGGGTTTCATCTGTAATGTTTACGTAATTCACGAAATAAATAATTGTGTGAGATAACATTTAACCACTTGGGTGATAACTTAGTTAGTGAAATCTTTGATTGGGATTGTCCTGGTTTCATTCCTACTTGAAGTAATACCTTTTGTGGCCACGCGTTAGGTTTTGGCCCAACTTTCGTGAGGTGGGAAGCACAGCCTCTGTGCGAGCGTCCGAAAAACAGATTTGCTACATGGTTAGTTATGCCCTCCGTTGTTGACTCTGTTTCTCTCAAGATAGTTCCTTCCTTCCCCTTAATTTAGTGGATCAATTTTCTGAACCCTCTCTCGCTCTCTCCTCTCATATGATCTTAGAACTTTATACTTGAGTGTTTCTTTATCAAAATTACTCATTTTCAAGTTCGGTTTGATGCTTGATCTTCCAAAGAATGTGATCCATGAGTGTTGTCTGTGTTTTGATGCCAAGACTTCATATTTCCTGCTCAATGGATCAGTTTACAGTTTTTGAACTCTCAATCAGCTAGCTTTCCTGCTTCCTCTGTCTGGAGACATTGTTTATGTTGACAATGAAGAAATATGAAATGTTAACCTTTATTCACATTCTATGGCGTCTTTTTTTTCCCTCTAAATATGGTAAAATTTAGCTTGAATAAGGTGATAAGAGTACAGTTGTTTCTTGCTTTCTTTTGGGTTTAGATGTGGCATTAAACAACAGATGAATTTTCTACTTTCTACACAGGAAGAATGGTCATTAATACTATTAGATGATATCATTAGTCAATTGATTGATTGTGTTCACATATTATTATTAGATGATATCAATCAATCAATTGACTAATGATATCATCTAATATATTAGATGATATCATTAGTCAATTGATTGATTGTGTTCACATTGATTTATTGTGTTCACATATCATTATTAGATGATATGATTAGTCAATTGATTGATTGTTTTCACATTGATTGATTGTGTTCACATATCATTCATTGTGTAACTATATATACTACGGCTGTAATACCACAAAGATCAATAATACAAAAAACACTTATTCTCCCAATCTTCCTTTTCTTCATGGTATCGGAGCAGGCCTCCTCTATTCTCTGATTTGTTTTCTAAATGGCCGAAATCACTCCAATCATGTCCGACTCTGGCAGTTCCTCTATCTCTCTACCCTCAAATACTTTTGATGTTCATACAAACCAACGATTATGTTCGGTGTTGTTGAATGAGTTCAATTATCTTCCTTGGTCAAGATCTTTTCAATTAGCTCTTGGTGGGAGATCAAAACTTGAGTTTATTGATAAAAGTATTGTTGTTCCTGATGTCAATTCTACTCAGTATAAATCTTGGATTGCCCAAGATAAGATGGTGCAGACATGGCTACTTAATTCTATGGAATTACATGTTGCTGAAATTTTCAGTTACTATGAATCTTTTGCAGATTTATGGGATGCTGTTAAGGAGATGTATGGAAATCAAAATAATGCGGCACGAGTTTTTCAACTCAAGAGAGACATTGCATGTCTTCAACAGGAAGGTAAATCATTTGTTCAATTTCTTGGTAGCATGAAAAGTATATGGAATGAGTTGTCTGTTTATCGTCCACACACTACTGATTCTGCTGCCATGCATATTGCCTCCAATCCGGTCTTTCATGAGAGAACCAAACATATTGAAGTCGACTGTCATTACGTTCGTGAACAAGTTCAATCTCAGTTAATCTCTACCAAATATACTCGAAGTCAAGACCAACTCGCGGACATGTTCACTAAGGCTCTTTCGTCAGCTCAATTTCATTGGTTACTTTCCAAGCTTGGATCAATCAATATTCTTGCTCCAGCTTGAGGAGGAGTATTAGATGATATCATTAGTCAATTGATTGATTGTGTTCACATATCATTATTAGATGATATCATTAGTCAATTGATTGATTGTGTTCAGATTGATTGTGTCAATTGATTGATTGTGTTCACATTGATTGATTGTGTTCACATTGATTGATTGTGTTCACATATCATTCATTGTGTAACTATATATACTACGGTTGTAATACCACAAAGATCAATAATACAAAAAACACTTATTCTCCCAATCTTCCTTTTCTTCGAATACAATATGAGCTTAATCACTACATGGTGGGCAAGTTCCAGAATGCATGTATTGCACTTGAAAGCAGTAGGTGTCAATGGGACCTTTCTTCCCACTTTTTCCTTTTGTGAACTTTAAACAATGGGATATGGTGGATTGAATAGGAAGTGTGGTGGCATTTTAATGAAAAATTATAAAGTTCCCTGCATGACAAAATTATGAGACAAATAGATGTGGGGGCATAATCACTATCTAGTAACTCTGCAAATTCTTGCATGTTTTGAAATCATTAATACAATATAGAATCAGATAAAGCAGTAAAAAACAATAGAATTTACTTGGTTCGACAATAGTTTACATCTACGAGCAGCAGAGGTTCATATCCTAAACCCTAACCTCCAAGATCAATCCAAGCGGAATGATCCACCTCCTCATCTATCTGTGCTGCAACCATAAACCGTTTGTCTTCTTCAAAAAAAAAATTAAATTACATAAGCAGCCCCCACACCGCCACACGTGTGTTGCCTCCTATATCCTAAATCCTATCCACCCCCTAATTCATTTCACCCGAAGAAATGACCGATAACGAGGAAGGAGGAGAGGGCGAGTCCGGACTCAGGTCGGACTGGGCCGAGATGACTCACGAGTGCCTGACCAACATCCTCTCTCGACTCACTCTGGAGGACCGTTGGAAAGGACCTATGCTCGTGTGCAAGTCCTGGATGCGAGCCTTCAGGGACCGCTCTCTGCACTTTTCGTTCGATCTCGACCCTCAATTCGGATCCGCTTTCGAGTCCGCTCGCTGGTGGTCTCCCGATTTCGAGCGGAAGATCGATTCCATGCTCCGATCGGTTATCAATTGGAGCGATGGTTCCCTAACTGAAATCCGTACCCGTCACTGCTCGGATCGATCCCTCTCCTTCGTTGCTGAACGGTACATACACGGATATATTCGATGATTACATACGTTTACTTCCGTAGTTTTACATATATTAATTTTAGTTATGGTGATTAGATCATGAAGGAATTGAATTTTTTTCTTTGGGGGGAGAATAAAGTTTGTGTGCTGCAGTTTTTTTTACTAATTGCTGCAAAGATAGAGTGATTTCTTTATAAGATTACAAAGATCTTCTAAGAGTGCCTTTAATGAAATGGTTATTCTTATGATTGGATCGAATTGAGCATAGGGTTAAATCCTTAGGCACATTATGGGCATTAGTTTTGTTTGGAATCTGTTTTTGCAGTGCAGATCTTTAAAATTTTTCAATAGGTTGCAAATTGGTGTCAATAAATCTATGGAAGAGTGATTATTAATCGACTGGCTATCATTGTTGATGATTGTAATATTTTGCTTCTGAAATCTCTGTGTTTCTGACATAAGAAACTAAATCAAGTACTTTTGTACATTTCTAGATGCCCAAACCTTCAGATTCTTTCAATCAAGAGCTGCCCAAATGTTACTGATGCATCCATAACTCAGATAGCTTTTGGGTGCCCCAACCTCATGGAGGTGGACATCAGTTACTGCTATGAAATATCCCATGAGTCTCTGGCGACGATTGGAAAGAATTGCCCTAGTCTTGAGGTTTTGAAGCGAAACTTTATGAATTGGTTAGATCCTTCCCAGCATGTAGGAATTGTCCCAGGCGAGTACCTTAATGCTTGCCCTCAAGATGGGGATACGGAGGCATCTGCAATTGGAAAGTTTATGCCTAACCTCAAGCACCTTGAACTTCGGTTCTCCAAGTTATCAGCTAAAGGCCTTGCTCTTATTTGTGAAGGTTGTCCAAATCTTGAGTACTTGGACTTGGCTGGGTGTGCAAACTTGACGAGCCGTGATATTGTGAACTCTTCATCCAACTTAAAGAATTTGAAAGAGATCAAAAAGCCTAATTTCTATATTCCCAGGTCTGTCTTTCACACTGAGAGATATGGCCATTGGAGGTTGTATGATGAGCGTTTCCAAACGGACGTCTTCAGAATTTGATCAGGTGACTTGTAGTCTGATGATTTCCATTGTTAATATATAGTGTTATCCTTGTTTATTGAACTCTGGATATTGTGGTCTGGAGTGAATACATTTCTTTTAATCTCCCCTTGTGTACAAGTATGTTAAATGCTACTGGTTGTTCTGTTTCCAGTAACCTTTGCCTGATATTCTTCTGTTGTTTTTCATGTTTAATGTATGGTGGGTTCCTTTTATTTAATTATTGGGATAGTTTTATTTTCTATAAGTTACTACATCATCTGCCTGACTGCCTCTTCATTATTGTAAATCATTTTTATTTTTTACAATCCTGATAATCATTGGAAATTTGTTTCTTATTGCTGTTCTTTGACCATCCTTTAACAGTTACATTTATCGAAAATTCTTTTTGATTTTTCTGAAATATCTTCTCCTGCAGTCTTTTCTCTTTGGAATAAAGAGAAATTTTAGTTACACCACATAAACTACTAAGTTTACAACTTTTTTTATTTACATAGATATCCCTGTTTGAAATAACAAATATACTTTTTATTAAAAATAAATACTAAATATGTATTTACATATTAAACTAAAAACTTATAAGTTTTACAAAAGAATTATACGAATTACTATCAACTTCAAGAACTCGAAATAAACATTGTTGACAATGCAAAAAATGATCATCGTGTAGAGGCAAATATTTTAGGGTTTCAACAAATACCCTCTGATTATTTGTCTAATCCGATTTTATGAATCTAAATTGAAACAAGGCACCGATACATACATTTGACAAAAAGGATTTGAGATTGGGTTATTGTGGTTTTTTGCTCGTCTAGAACTCTGTCTGGGTTGTAGTTTCTTTGTTGATCAAGTTTTTTTACGGGTTGTTTTCATCCTTTGCTGCAGCAGGGTTAAATGCTAGTGATAATTGTTTTTTATTTCTACGTGGCTGCGTAGAATCTATATGTTGAATGTAATTCTTCTTCTTTTTTTTGTCTGTGTTGAATGTAATTGACGTGGCTTGGTTATAGGTATGAGGAATAATGTCAGACTGGTTATGGGTGTGGCAGCAACTTCTTCCTTGAAGTTCCTTGGTAAAAAATTCTAAACAACAATCATATGGATGGGAACCTTGGGTTGTTTGTGGCTTTACTAAATTCAATGTTTTGAGTTTTCCTGATTCATCTTGTTGCATAGCAATTCAATTTCGACAAAACAATCATGTGAAGTACATGACTGAAATACGTAATATATTTTTAGTTAAATTGGTGAGGTGTGTAAATTTAACACTTCGTTAATCATAATTTTATAAATTAAGGATTGTTTAATTTATCCATTAAATATTTGGTGTAAACTTATCAACTATGGATGTAAACTTATAAGGTAAAAAAATGGTGTAAAGTTGATAATTTATGTTGTGTAAATAAAATTTCTCTGGAATAAATCCTTATATTGCCTGCTTTGTTTCTGTTGACGAATTTTTGGTGGTCTGTATGCCCGTTTACTTCTGTTTAACAATCATAGGATCTTTGAACGTTTCTGGTAATTGGTTAGAGTTATTGTCACATGATCTCACAAAGTGAAATTGGAAAAGCTTTTTTTTTTTTTTTTTACCAATCCACTGATGTTCTTTAAAGATTCCTGCTACCAAATGTAGCTGGCAGGCTATGGCGCTTGTGGGAAGTCTTTTCAGTCTACTATGTGTTTAGATTTGGGGTTGTCAATGGAAAACTATTGATGATTGAACATATGATTTTGCTCGGGATAGGGGGCTGGAATTATTCCAGTAATTTCATCAGATATACACCATCCGATGCAACAATGTATTGATTTGACAACACTACACCCAATACATTCAATGATGTAGATTTGGTGAAATTGCTGGAATGATTCCAGCAAATCCTTTTCCGATTTTGCTCCTCAACATTTCTGTCATGTTTAGTGGTCATGGCTTGATACTGATTAGCTCATCTAATGATTAATTAACGACAAAAATGTATTTTTCGTCCCTTAATCATGGGACGAGTTTCATTTTCGTCTTTAAGCTTTTTTTCTCTCATTTTTGTCCCTTAACTATTGGAAAGTATCATTTTCATCCTTCAAGTGAGATTGGGGGTCGAGAAATGCTTCTGTGACATCTATGTAGTACACCAGAGAAATATGATCTGACAAAATAATAGGATATCATGTTGGATTTTTCCGTTTCTGGAATTATTCGAGGGACAAACGAGATACTTTCTCATAGTTGGGATGAAAAAAGGGAAAAAAAACTAAGGGATGAAACCTGATCAATAATTAAGGGATAAAAAGTATCTTTTTGTCATTAATTAACTATCTGACGACCAGATATCTTTGTGGGGCTCTCAACTGGGATTTTTTTGCGTACTTATTATGCTTTGCCTGTTAGATCTTGATTGAAATATGTGTTACATTCCCCCCAAGGGTGGTCGCCCAAATGGTTGAGCAGGGGACAAAAGTTGCATCAGTAATAATGAATATTTTCATGGGTCGTTGACGTGAATATTTTCTCGGGCCCACAACTTCATATAAATAGCATTCCCATTCGTGGTCATGATCATAAACCCGAAACCCAGAACTGGATCAGGGCTTGAGCAACGTGGAGTCGTAGACTATTACGTGAGACATGCAAGTTGCAGACATGCAGAGTAACAACCTGCAACTTGCATGACATCACCTAATATAGACAACCGACAATCACTTGGTAATAGCTTAGTTGATGAATCTTTTTAGAACTAAAATGTATAGACTCGAAAAGTCCTTAGTTTAATTCCTACTGTGAACCAATATCTTTAGGTCAACGTGTTAGGTTTTAGCCCAATTTTATTATATCATTTTGCTCATGCGCTAGACTTTGACATCGTTATGTGAACCATAAACATGATATACCCATGTTATGCGTATGGACCGTAAACTCATATCGAATGTCTAAAGGACAAATATGTAAGGTTTCGTATGTAGATAATCGACTAATCGTGGTAGATCAACTTTAAGATAGTGTTTGGATTGAGGAATTTGGGAGAAGGGAAGAGACAGATTGCAGCAATGAAGGTCATAATGTTTCCCTAATTCTCTCAATCCAAACACATTCTAAGTCTCTAATCAACAATCATCTCATCAATGCGTGCATTATCATCATTAAAATGACTCTAATTTGTAGCAACCATATTGCAATGATTATTTGTTCATACATTAACACTCTCAACCCTTCAAAAAAACACAAAAACAGCTTCAAAAATTGAAGGGGATAACAAACAAAAACACATGATTAATACTTAACTTCCACAAACTGAACAGCTTGACGTCCATTTTGAACGGGAAACTCCATAGGGTTGTAGTCATAGAAGTAGTCCTCGAAAAGCTTGATGTGTTCACTCTCCAACCCAATTATCAAAGACAAGCTCCCACCATTGATCGGACTCGGCAATATAAATGCCGCACCCTCAAAGTAAATGCTTGCTGGGCCCATGAAAACGGGCCGGCCCCACCCAAAATCAGCATCATATATAGGCAGCCTGGCCCAACTGACAACATGCAGGTTCGGGTACTTGAAGTTGGAACCATGGGTTACCCGTACGACGTTCAGATCTTTTTGTACTTCCAAGTAATCAATCACCGACCTCAAGTAGTCGTCGTCCATTCGTTTTATCGTCTGACGGATCCTCTTCACTGTTTCAATCAACGGTCCAGATTGGATTTCCCTAGCTAGGACTGATAATCTGGCCTTACAAATGGCATTCCCGGAGTAACCACGTGGCAGTGGTGGATTCAATCTAGACCGTCCATCTACTGGAATAAATACACTTGTCACCTCATCGTCTGGAAGGCCACGTGCCTGGCATGCGCACCGCCATATGTGTGCAGCCAAGACTTCATAGCTACTGTAATTATTCGATCCCGCGTTGGCTTTCAGGGTCTTGAGCTGGTCTGGCGTGATTTTGAGGATGGCTATGGAGGTCGAGAGGGGAGTCGAATGTAATTGTTTGGTTTGTTTGGGGGTATATATGGAAGGTGAGTGTTTAAATTCATTGTGGTGGAATGAAGGGGTGGGTGGAACCCGAGCACGAAGCAGATCGTGATCGAATACTGGCGGTGCGGTCACGGCGAGGCCACGATTCATGTCAGACCATGTGTTGATGAAATGCAGAGCTGCGGTGCCGTCTACCAGTGTGCGGTGGAACCCAACTCCGAGACATACACCTCCACATTTGAAAAATGTCACCTATTAAGATCACCCATTGGATTTCATTAGATTAAAATTATTATTTAATAAATTATTATTCTTTTCTTACAAAAAAAATTCTCTTCAATAATATTAATACATTTGCTCAACTATAGAGGGTATTTTTAAGCATAAAATTACGCTATTCCATGTCGGATTTACTTATGTCCCCTGTAAAGCACACTCTCCATCGAGAGGAATATGCTCGTGGGTTGGTTCAATCCGTAGACCCATCGAATGTTAAATAAAATGGCATACATTGAAAAAAATTGAGGGAAGAAAAGTGTTTTATAAATTAAAATAAACTACGTACTCTCAATCGTAGAAAGTTCTTTTGAAGACAAAATTGAGCGGGACTTTAAACCCAAAGCAAACTTTTCAACAATCATTTGTGTTGAATTTTCTTACAATTTATAAAATATTCCATTATCGCTCAATTATTGAAATAAATCAATAATTATTTTAGTCCACATAATTTCAAAACATTGATAACCAAACTACAATGTGTTTGTTTATTTATTTATTTTTGGCATATAACTAAAAATAAAGCTTCTAATAATTGAAAAAAAAAAGTCGAAATAAACTTAGTTCTTCTTGATAAGTCACAATATGAATGCAAAATCATGCAAGAGATAAGCCATAATTAATGGTTATTACCTGCAACAGGAGGAGAGGATATGAAGAGATGTCCATGGAAGAATAATCAACAGAAGGAACAAGAAGCTTAAGCTGTGAAGTAGGAGCATTGAAGTCAACAAAATCATCAATCTCACAACTTGTTTCTGCTTCAATGAACAGAACTCCCTCACCATTGCACTTCACTTCAATCCTCCCATCTTCGTCCCAACCAAGTCTCCCTGCCACCGGATAGAATGGCACCAGGACTCTGCTCAGAGACTCCTTGAGCACGCCAGTGTCGAAAAAATCAGAGCCGCCATTGTTGGATTTGTAGAAATATACAGTGGAGAGATGCATCCTCGAAGCCACCACATCTAGGTTTGAGCACCATAAGGTCTTGTTTGGGGTGGCTTGGGCAGGATGCACAGTTGTTGACTCCATTATGCGAATCTTCATTGGCCTGGTCTTCACATCCAATCAACATATATAAACACACATGAAAATATATATATATATATATGTATGTATATGTATATGTGTATAAACTGTTTGTTCATAATTAGTAGTTAGTTTTGACAAACCAAAAATAGGAAGAGAAAAAAAACGAAGGAAAAGATGGTTAACCTTTAATGGAGTAGTTCTTGTGTGAGGAAATAGTGAGAATTGGCTGTTATATATATAGCTGTCGAATTTTCTCCTTTTTTTAATTTTTTTTTTTCAAAAAATTATATTTTTTGAATCTAATTTATTTACGTGGACCCCAATTGTGGATTTCCCAACTGTACTACTGTCATGATTTGATAATTGGTATCCTTTTAGGTTAAATTAAAAATATATATTCGAATTTGTGCAATAACAATAATTGAAGAAAAACTGATACTATTATTTTCAATTTAACTATACTAAATTTGTAGGAAGGTGGGTGGGTTTTGTGGCAGGAATTGAACCAAAATTGTACGACCCTAACCCCAACCACGTCCCCACGTACAAATCTCTCTCACTAGATATTTTTTTATTTTATTTTATTGGCTTGTTCGGTTAGTCAAGTCGAGAAGGTATGCATGATTTTATATCAAAGGAATATGTCGATCTTGTCGAGACGCTCTCTTCTTGATCACTACGTCTCATGTGACCTCCTCGGCCTGCTTTCTTCTAGGATGGGCACTTCATTTCTACCTTAGTCGGCTGTCAGGTGGATCCTCAATCGAAGTTCTCCTCTACGTCTTATGTCACGTATCATGATTCTAGTGTAGGGTAATTTTGATATCATGAGACCTGATCGCGAGAAAATAACATTTTGACTTGGTCTTAGTTTGTCTTATGGGGATGTCATAAATTCGGGATGGGGAGAGCTGAAATCCCTTCTAAGGGTGTCACAACCCACCGAGCCCATTTGCAACTTTCTTCTCCGCAATCGTCAAAATCGTCCTTCGCATCGTCTTCTTCCCAAAATCCTCAACATGGGCGACTAAACTAAAGTTTTCTTGATGATTCAGGGCTCGAATCACTCCTGATATCCCATTACAAAACTTGAATCTCAATAAAACTGAAGATTTAAACTTCAACCGATTTGAGATAATTGAAAGAGAAACCCAATTGCAGACTCAATAAAACTAAAGATTCAGCTCTTGGTGATGTGGAGGCGTGGCTATGGTGGACTTTGCCGATTAGCTATGGTGGAAACTGGAAAGCCAGAGTTCCATAGAGAAACAATTGCGTCTTTAAGAGTGTGTTTGGATGAATAAGGGATTTGGGTAAGGGTGGAAGTGGTTCGGTTCGATTCGGGTTCTGATTAAACCCAAATTTTTCGGTTTCATATTTAGCAAAACCAAACCAGATCGAATAACATATATAAATCGGATTAAATCGAACCGTAAATTTCGGTTTCGATATTCGGTTTTCAATTTAAACCGATATAATTGAAAAATTATTTCCCATATCCAATTATATTGTAATTTTATTAAGTAATTTTGATTATATTGTAATTATATATAAAGCATTAAACACTAAATGTGTAACTTTACACTAATTAAGTAAAAATGGTTATTATAACATATTAACATTAACTACATGACACAAATATATATATATATATATAATAAAAATATATGTAAAAATAATTTCGGTTTTCGGTTTTAAACCGAAAATAAAATTTTCGAACCGAACCGTGAACCGTAAACCGAAAACCTATAAACCAAACCAAACTAAAAAATACGGTTTGGTTTTCGGTTCCGTTTTCGATTCTGTTTTCGGTTTTTAACAGCCCTAGATTTGGGGAGAAGAGAAGAGAAGAGAATGGAAGAGAAGAGAAAGGGAAGAGAGATAAGGAAAGAGAAATGAAGGCATAATATTTTTTCATCCCCATGTTTGAATAGATAAAAAAAAAAAAAGAATAATATTGGTTTATTTTATTAATTTATCTTTACCTTTTATGTTTAAGTATTATCTTGGAGAGTAAAATAAGTTTTTTGACTTATAAATAGTTTAATTAGGTATCCATTCCCTCCAAATGATCTCATTTTGAGATGACGTATTTTGACAAAACTTTAACGAAATCTTTTCCTCAATTCTCTCCAAATCTCTCTCTTTAGTTTTTACTAAACTATCCAAATAAGAGAATTGAAAAGAAACTCACTTTTTCTTCTTTTTTTTTTTTCAAATCCCTCAATCCAAACACACTCTAAGAGACACACTAAGAGAGAAAGAGTCATAGAGAAAAAGGATGAGAGAGAGTCTTTCA
Source organism: Tripterygium wilfordii (assembly GCF_013401445.1). Taxonomy (NCBI): domain Eukaryota; kingdom Viridiplantae; phylum Streptophyta; class Magnoliopsida; order Celastrales; family Celastraceae; genus Tripterygium; species Tripterygium wilfordii. The sequence continues at coordinate 14,433,136 of NC_052235.1, read as the reverse complement.
ATTTCAGCTATAAGATTCAAATAATACTTCAAATTTAAAACAATTTCAGGAATTTCACCTCACACCATTTCAGCCCCACTAAGCCACATCCCCCATAAATTCAATCCGTATGGGAACGTCTTTTTAAGACTTTTATTATTACTTATCTTCCACACCACCCTATCTTCTGTCATTATCATAAATGTCGCATCCAAATAAATGTTTTATTGTTAAAAATAGATAGTAAAAGGTCAAAGAAAACCATAAATAATATAACCAAACTAAAGAGTTTCATAATGCAGAGCGGGACTATACATGCAATAGCCACCGCCTCGATACCTGAGCGCACAGACTTAATGACATGAGTCTAGGCCTATATAAGATGTCATAAGTAAAAATTTATACGGTGTGATTCTTGTTAAACGAAAAAAGAGTATCAATATTGATAACAATATATAACCAATTAAGTTTTTATTTAAATAGCATCAACATTGCATAATTATGTTTTTTTTACAATAACGAAAACACTTTTCACTCTTTCCTATACTCAGGGATTTCACTTGGAAAAGAAAATGTTTCATACTATTTAATGGATTCGGGATCACAACTATGGGTTCCTATATATGTACAAGATCATGTTGCACTTACCAATGAGGCCATATCGATTTGTATTTCACGGAAGAAATCAATTATAAACACTAATATAATTATACCTACTCTTCATAGACAAATTGGAAAAACCTGTATAATGTCATTCTCGATTAAAAAAATTATATCAATATTCGTAATAATACATAATTAAGTTTTTATTTAATATAGTCAGCAATGCAACATCAAATATTGTAGGACAATCGAAAATTCATAGGATTTGAATTGCACACCAAACAAATAGATACTCAAATAGAGAACCACGAGTACCTTAGATGACCCTCATATGTGTGAAATCTCATGGATGTCTCGAGTTCAAGCCTCCCCCATCTCCTTCCTCTTCCTCTGTAATAAAAAAAATAGATATTCGAATATCTTTTTGCTAATCCCTATTAATTTTCACAACCTAGATGGCATGAGGGCATAAAAGTATTTTTCGAATAGTTTAATGCGACCACCCTCCAACCCAATCAATAACATTAAGCTTCCATCATTGACTGGACTGGGCAATATGTAAGCTGCGCCTTGAATATAAATACTCGCTAGGCCCATATAAATGGGCCGGCCCCATCCAAAATCAGCATCATGCAATGGCAGCCCAGCCCAACTAACAACATGAAGATTTGGGCACTTGAAAGCATGAGTTGGACGCACGAGGTTTAGGTGCGGTTGGACTTCCAAATAATCAATGATGGACCTCATGTAATCATCGTCCATTCGTTTTATGACTTTGTGGACCCTCTCCACAGTTTGAATCAACGGTTCAGATTGGACTTCACCGGCTAAGCTCGGTAATCTAGCCTTAAAAATCGCATTACCAAAGTAACCACGTGGCAGCGGTGGATTCAATCTGTGCCGTCCATCAACAGCCATATATAGGTTTGTGATCTCATCAACAGGAAGGTCACGTGCTTTGCACACGCAACGCCAAATGTGGGCTGCCAAGATTTCGTAGGTACTGTAATTTGTGAGATTGGCTTTCAGGGTGTTGAGTTGAAGGGCTGTGATCTTCAGGGTCGCGGTGGAAATATAGAGGGGACTTGATTGTAATTCCTTGGTTTCTTTGGGGGTATACAAGGGACGTTGTTGATCAAATTCGATGTGAATGAATGAAGGGGTAGGTGGGTCCCGAGCACGGAGAAGATCATGATCGAATATCGGTGAAACGGTGGCGGAGAGGCCACGTGTCATGTCAGACCATGCGTTGACGAAATGGAAAGTCGAAACGCCATCAAATAAGGTATGGTGAATTCCAACTCCAAGACATACTCCTCCACCTTTGAAAAATGTCACCTACCAACATGAATAAGAAATGAGAATATATCTTTTTTAGGATTCAATTTGTTCGCAATATTAAGAAATGGCTACCACTAGATTAAGAACAAATAATGAGATTTATTGGATGCGTTTTGTAATGTGTTTACACCTGTTAAATGTATCGTATTTGGTTTGAACGCACCGAGTTTAGGCAAAAATATTTTTGGTCAAACAATGCATTATGATTCCACCGCCATCACGGTGAGTTGTTTCAACATTTGAAGCATCTCCGTTGAATGCATTTTCGACGTTAAACCACATAACTTTTTCTACTGAAAAATATCCAATTTTATCTTTACCTCCCCCACAAAATTTTTAATGATGCGCCAATCAATTTTTGTTATCGCAATTAAACTCACTTCACCACAGTTTCAAAACTTGTCTCATTTTATTGCAAGATGTCAAAACACAACGCATTCCTTAACAGACCCAATATAAAATATGAAATTATTACCTGTGAAAGAAAGAGAGGATAGGAAGACATGTCCGTTGAATAGTCAACGACCGGCACTAGCGAAGCATGAGAATTGAAGCGATGAAGAAAATCATCAATACAACGATCTGTATGGGCTTCAAGGAACAACACTCCCTCACCATTGCAGTCGACTTCGATCCTACCATTTGGGTCAAATCCAAGTCTGCCGGCGACAGGATAGAAGGGCACCAGGACCTTACTCAGAGACTCTTTAAGCATACGAGTGTCAAAGAAATTTGAATCATAGCTGTGCCTGTAAAAGAAGACAATAGAGACGTGCGTTCTTGATGCCACCACGTCCATGTTTGAGCTCCACAGTCTCTTTTTAGGTGTATCTCCGGCTGGACGTACAATTGTAGACTCCTTAACTTGAATCTCCATCGATGAATGTAAGGCAGTGCAACTAGATAGGGTTGTGATCATATGGTATGTTTTGGACCTCTTGATAGTTTTATATATAAAATAGAAAATGATAAAGATCTCAGTAGTTGGTATTCAAATAATCCTATCTACTGATCAGTTGGATGCATAGGGATCTAAGTGAATTCGTGAGTTCTACATGTCTGACATGATGCACATGATATCATGTGCGTGCAACTAAGTAGTTAAGATAACTAGGATCCAAGTCTGTTGAGATACCTATCCTTATTTAAAAAAAACAACCAACTACAATATGTAGTCAATGTACACACCCACACACATGGTGGGTTTCAATTATTGGGCAAACCCGCAAAATTCTTGCCAAGAGTAGGGATGGCAAAAAAACCCGATTCGAGCACTATCCATAGGGTATCCGGTCCATTTAAAATCCGAAAACCGATCCTATAGGTTTTGGAAATGGTTTTGGTTTTGGTTTTCAAACCCGTCATGGTTTAGGGTCGGGTTTGGTTTTTGATACCGGGTTTAGAGTACCCGAACCGTTTAATAAAAAGATTCATTATAGTAATAATATTATAAATCATCTATAAAGGTATACTACTAGGATACTAAATTATAACATGATAAAACATATTAAAACGTATATATTTATAGAATCATACTAATAAAACTATAAATTACACTAATTTGACTTATAAAATCATATTAATTTATATTAATATAATATAATCATCAAAGAAAAAATAAAAATATTAATTTATATTAATATAATCATCAAAGAAAAAATAAAAATATTGTAAGTTAAATGGTAAATGGATACCCGATGGTAAACTGTTATGGAACGGTTCCGGGTTTGGAAATTTAAATGGTTTTTAAAATGGTTTTGGAACGTTTTGGTATAGAGTATTTTAAATAGAAACAGTTTTGGTATTTCCTAATTAGAAGGGTACCCGACCCGTTGCCATCCCTAGCCAAGAGATTCATTGACCTATCACATTTAGATTTTGTTAGATTTTGTCAGTGTGATATCTATAAAGAGAGTTTTTTTTTTCCGTACAGGGATTATTGGATGTTTTAAATACCAATATAGAACTCGCAAACATTTTTTTACCAAAATGGTATTTGACGCTGTCATGAACAGCGTCATCAGGAATGACACTGTCTCTAGTAGCGTCACTAGTGTTAGTAATTTTTCAAATCTAAAGACGCTCTTTGGAACAGCGTTTTCATTATATTTTAAAAGTGACGCTGTTTATAATAGCGTCATTAGTAAAAACATTAATGATGACGCTAGCACAAACAACGTCATTGTAGTGCCAATTGGAAATTTGCAAACCGTTTATGAGAACCACGACAAACCAACCTGTAAAAAATTGAGACAATCACAATATCTGATGGCATAATAACACGTAGTGAATAACACGACATCATATAACATATAGTACGAATTCAAGTTTCTAATTCATTCAAACACTAAAGTTAAGTAATAAAATCAAAGCGGTTTAAATGCCAGTCCTCCGCCTAGTACGTGGCGGCCAAGTGCTAGGGGTAGTAGATGGTGCTGGAGCCTGAGCTTCTTGTGTCAGTTGTGATTGCTGAAATGTGAAGTCAGTACCAAATCCAGCATGTCCGCGTGCTCTACCTCGTGTACGTCGAGGAACTCGTGGTGGTCTACCTTCTCCAGCATTTGTCATAACATCAGCTAGACGATGTCCCTCACCGAGCTCATCCAGAATATCACGACAAGTTGCGAACTAGTTGTGGGCAACAGCATCATTAACCGCATCCCTCAAAGAAGCAGCAGCTCTCCTAGCACCCGCCAATTCCAAAATTGCCTGCGTACCAATGAAAGATAAAGTAATTAGTTGTTTGGAACAATGCACAATTTATTTATGGATAAATGATAGAAGATTTACCACACGCTGTAATCTACTTCCGTGAGGCTCATACTCCAATATTGGACGAGTAGGGGCTATAGCGACAGATGTAATAGATCGACATGTAATAGATGAATACCACTGCATGTAGGCCTCAAGACTCGTATACGGGAACCGCTCCTGCACTATTCTATTTAACCGATCATCCCATTGGACTAGCCACTCCGCGTGATGGTCAACCCAATTAACATCCCCGCGACCCCTTCGGGTAATTTCATGTAACTTGTCAATGGTATCCACTGGATCAGGTATATGTTGAGATAGCCCGAACTGTCTCATAACACGATAAGGACAATGAAGCTCTACTATCTCGAAGCATATTAAGGGAACGATCGATCTCCATACTCGAGCACCCTCAATGCACACCACTGGTGCAACAGTCAATCGCTCTGGAGTATATGGCATCCACTCAACCTATTATCAAAATATTTGATTATTCATATTGTTTAGATGCACGTAACAACTATTTAAGTAGTTTAATAACATTTGTCATCGTTGTACCTGGTGATGGGCTTGTCAATCTAACTCATCTCTTGCAAATAAAAGGACTTGTCGAGGATTATGTCTGTAAGTCCTACGAGTACTCCATCTACAGAACATTATCATTAGATTGAATGCAAATCAATTATGTTATATCAGGAGCATAAATCAATTATATTACCTAGCCCCAAGTGGTCGTAATGGCTCCTCTCCTCCAGCAATATAAGCCTCTCCAGGTGGCTGAAATGGAGGTACCTCTAATCGGCATAAATGCAATCTCTCCCAAGACCATAACTGCATATATACAAACATTAGTAGACATCCTAAACCCCAAACAAACATGAGAAAATAACAATATTTTTAATACCTGAAGTAGAAGCACACATCCACCCATCTGTCTCGTACCCTGCATACACCCTCGGCATAAATTCCGATACAAGCATGCCAATACAGCACCTCCCCAACTAAGTTCGCGCATCGCCTGTCGATCTTCTAATAAAGGTGGATACATTAGTGAAATATTATCTCCTATGGTGCTGGTGAAAAGTATGCTTCCAAACATGGCCATAATATACGCCCTAGCATAACACTGTAGAACCTCATCCGGTGCATCATCATGAGGTGGATTGAGATGACCAAAATGCCTACATAGCCATGTCAGGGACAAAGATGCACCGGTCCTCTCATTACTATTAGCCACTCGACCAAGTAATCGCATCATCACCTCATCCCAATGATGTTGTCCAGTCCCAATAACTGCTGGTCCGTCTACTCTAAGTCCCAATAAAATCGCAACATCCTGTAATGTGACTGTCATCTCACCACCTCGTATGTGAAAAGTGTGAGTCTCGCGTCTCCAACGCTCAGCTAATGCAGTCAATAATCCTTGGTCGAGCTTAATATGACCAATCTGAGTGACACCATAAAACCCCGACTGAATAACAAAGGGTCTGACACGTGCATCTAATGGCCATAGTTGATGATGTCTAAAGGTGATATAGTCCCGCACATACTACAAAAAGAAATTTTATTTTTACAAAGTTATATTTTATCGAGTTAGTATTTATAACACAAAATATACTAACCTGGCCACTAGAAACACCCTCAGATCGATGCTCAGACTGCATTGTTAAAACACTGCCATCCGTCGGTTTAGAAACTGCGGACCTAGTGGCTCGAGGGGCTGTCCGAGCACTGCGCGTATGCGCCATATATCAACTCTCAGAATCTGCATTAACAATGATAATTAGTAATGTAAAAAAAAATTATATCAATACTTAAAAAAATATCAATTACATTAAATTCACGACCTTCAGCCCGGGAATTTCCCGCCTCAATCCTCCGCATTACAAAATATTTATTTGAACGGTAGAAGGTTAACTGGACTAGGGCAGTAACTGGCAAAAACCTCCCACCTTTCAAGACGCTGTTGAAAATTTCAGACATATTTGTAGTCATGTTTCCATATCGATGGCCATCATCATATGATAATGCCCACTTTTCAACCCCATCTTTTTGAAGATAAGTCCATGCTTCTGGTTTGTAAGTTTTCATCCTGGACATCCATAAGTCAAACTTCTCCTTCATTGGCTCATTCGCCATCAGCTTAACTGTCTCCTTCAATTGTGTATCCTTGAACTTGTCCATGAAATTGCTAACAAAGTGTCTAGAACAAAACCTGTGGTATGCAAATGGCTCGGGCCATCGCTCTCGCATTGCCCTTTTAATGCTAGCATGACGATCAGATAACACACAAATACCAGCTCGGTCTGTCACATATGTACGAATACAATCTATAAACCATTCCCAATTGGAATTATTTTCATTATCCACAAGTGCATAACATAAGGGAAAAAGGTCATTGTCTGCATCAAATGCCACTGCAATCAACAATTTACCCTTATACTTGCCATATAGATGGGTGCCGTCAATACTTATCAACGGGCGACAAAATTGAAAACCAACAATACAAGGAGCGAATGCCCAAAACACCCGTTCAAATACGGCCGCTCCCCTAATAACTTCCTTATGATGAAAATTGACAACTGATCCAGGATTAGAGATTTGCAAAGCATGAAAGAACCGAGGTAGAACATTGTATGACTCTTCAAATGTACCAAACAACTTTTCCATAACTTTCTGTTTTGCTGTCCAAGCCTGCCGATACGATACTGAGTACCCTAAATGTGTTTCGGCATGTGCTTGGATAGCTGCAATGTTTATCTTCAAATCAGCTTTTACCAATGAAAACACCTCTTCAGATAGATACTCTGAATTCAATTGTTTATGGCGTTGATTGAGTGAAGCGTTTGTGCAAGTATGGGGACCCTTCATCACTGTTATCTTGAAAACATTCAAATGTTCGTTCAACATTGCCCGAAGATACCATGTACAATTTGGCTCCTTCACACATCTTAATTGAACTACCCCTCTTTTCGAACATTCTGTCTTATATTGGTAATTGTTTTTTATGTGCCAAGTCTTAACCGCATGGAGTAATTCCTTCTTATTTTCATAAACTTGGCTGGCTACAATGTCATCATACTCAACTTGACGATTGTACTCCCAATCATTACAGCTTGCCTCTCCAAGTGTACCAACATTTCCAAAATCATGAATTGGATATGGCATATCAGATTGATCCATAGCATCGTCAAATCCCGCCATATTGTCTACCCTGGAAACAGGTATGTTCAAATCATCATTGTCACTATCATCAGAATCAAAGGAATATTCATCTTCTTCACCTTCCAAATTGTTGTTTGCAATTGCTGAATCAAAAAGATTATCATCTTCTCCATGACATATCTCCGGAATAAATATGAGATTCACTGAATGTGATTGTGGCTGATATGAACTACCACCATCATTTTCATCGGATAATCCAAATGAAAATGTTTGATTCCATGGTGTCGTCATTATCACCTTCACCAAAACATACCAGAATTAACATATCAACTAGGCTATCATCCCACAAATTAATAATCAAACCTGACTGTAATTGAAAGCCTAATCTTGTACCAAATCCAAAAACCCAATAACCTATATCAAACTTGGCAGCAATGTAAAGCCTAATCGTGTCTATTGTACAATGCATAACCAAAATTATCATTCCAATAATACCAAATTCACTTATATCTAAACCCACAATCCCATCAAAAATATTATCACAATAATCTAAATGAACTACACATAAATTGCATTAATCTAAATGAAAAACCGACTATTACCTTTGGTGGATTTGTCACGGGCTGTCAAGATTATCTCGGTGGAGGAAGTGTCCGAAAATCTCTCAACCAAGGATGCTGCAACTCAAACCGGGGAGGAAGAAAGTGGGCAACACCTGCGGCACGCCGGACGAGGAAGAACGCACGTGGTGGAGTAGCCGGAGCCACGCCGGTGACGGAGAGTCCACAGATGGGTTGCGCCTTACCTTTTCTCTGATTTTAGGTTTTGTTACTCGTTTTGCGAAATGACTCTGCCTCCAGACCCATTTCTTATTCTTAAAGATATGACGCTGTTTGGAACAGCGTCATTTCCCGATCTACAATGACGCTGTTAGTAACAGCGTCATTGAAACAAATCTTTAAAGACGCTATTTTTAATAGCGTCATAAGTATAAAAACTTCATATCTTCAAATGACGTTATTGCTAAAGGCGTCATTAGTGTAGTAATTTTTAAAAACATTTGACGCTATTGTATACAGCGTCATTATATTAAAAAAATTTTGATGACGCTGTTCGTATCAGCGTCAAATATCATTTTGGTAAAAAATTGTTTGCGAGTCCTATATTGGTATTTAAAACATCCAATAATCCCTGTACGGAAAAAAACTCCTGCAAAGAAAGCAAAATTGATGATGTATTGCATGTGTTGCAAGACAGAATAGCATGGACCCATGATCTGGAAAGAAAGATCCTGCCATGTTATTTAATTTGAAATAATTGAACGAATGGGTCCCCTTTGTTAGATTTTGTCAGTGTGATCTCTGTAAAGAAAGCAAAATTGATGATGTATTGCATGTGTTGCAAGACAGAATAGCATGGACCCATGATCTGGAAAGAAAGATCCTGCCATATTATATGTATTATGAAAATGATAATACTTAACACCCTTAAAATGTGATCCCAAAAGATCTTTATTTAATGTGGAGTGTTGGATGTAAAGTGAGTCTTACATGTGTGTTTTTCATCAATGACTATTTTAATATCACATAGATTTGGGAGACATTTGAAGGTTTTTAGCATTATCCTTATGAAAAATAGTTTATGCAATGTCGGAATTGATCGCAAAAGAGGGATCTGGCAGATCTGTTCACGTCCCCTTCCGCCACGTCCAATAATACTAACATCATTCGCGTGCTAGACCCAGTTTCGGACTCGCCGTTTTAGGGTATACATTATATAGATGTTTGGTGAAACTTGATCTAGATGTAGAGTATATAATGTTAATTTACCAATAAATACAGTATGTATTAACAAAAAGACATTACTGTGTTGATTTTGATCTCTCAGATTTTTTAAATTTTACTCAAGCAAAACTTATGGGCTGATTTGGCCATTTTTTAATTTTGTTTTGGAAGTGCAGAGGGAAGCGAGAGAGAGAGACGAGAGACGGCTTCTAAGCGCTTCACGAGAGAATTTAGAGGGAAAAAGAAAGTAATTTATGGAGGGAGCAAAATAAGAGAAAGAAAGAAAAACCAAAAATAAAAAATATTTTAATCACACAATTTTCCCGTTGGTATCACTAATTGCATTTTAACACCTGAAAGAACAAGGACTTCCATAAAAACTGAACAAGGACTTCCATAAAAACTGAGCCATCGTTTGATTCGCAAAATCCAGATTCCACCCCAACCTCCCCGTCTCTAGCGGATAGAAGGTATTACCAGGTCTCCCCACCGGACCATCTCTCTCGTGATATTTGCAACAACACAAAAGCAGACCCAGATTGAAAATTGAATCACATTATTGTAATTAATTCATTTTAGTAATGTTAAGATGGGTGGCAGTTGCATAATAGCTGCAGTCGTCGATCATCTCCAATTCTGATGCCTTCGTCCTCAGCCCTGTCAAGATCGTGAAGGTTTTTTTTGGAGAAATTTTATTTACACACCACAAAAAAACATCTTTGGACTATTTTTTTTGAATATGATAAGTTTACACAAAGAAAATATAAATCTACTAACAAAATTGTAGTGAAAAGACCAATTTACCCTTGTGGTATAAATATTAAAAATTTTATTGTTAAGTTTTACACACACATTGTCTCTTTAACCCCTAAATTCAAAAAATACAGAACCCTTTCATGGTCCTTTCATATTAGTAGCCCCCATATTTTTTCCATTGGATCATAAAGCTCTCTCTCTCTCTGCGTTAGATGGTGTGTTCTTATCGATCAATTAAAAGAGATTTGAGACATCTGCTAAGCATCCTCCCCAAATGGATAAGATGAAGTATCGATTGGAGAATAAGAAATGCTAAGCATCCTCCCCAAATGGGCTTCTTCGCATTTGTACTAGCACTAGCAGGATGCACTGGGTTTGAAAGAACTGCGATATTAAACTATGAAGTTTGACATAGACTTAATTAATTATGGTGCGATGTAAATTATTTTTTTTGGTGTTAAATTGGGTAATTGACGTAATCAAGGAATCAGATCCGTTTTTTGTTTAAAAAAATGGTACAGTCCTGTGATTTTTTGTTACAAAAATAGGGATGGTGCTGTTGATTATTGATAACAAAATCGGACGGAAGTGTTGATTTTTGGGAACAAAATCGGGATGATTGTGTTGATTTATTTACATTTAAGAGCATATTAGACATTTCATACAGGGATATAGTATTTTTGCAATTTTATTACAGTAGACCCCGTTGCCCGCTCATCCAGAATTTAGAGGAGACAAAAAGATAATTTATGAAGAGAGTAAATAAAAGAAAAACAAAAGCCAATAATAAATTGAAAATCATATGAATATTTGAATTACAAAACTCTTTTTTTTTTTTTGTTTATCCTGAAAAAAAAAAACAAACTCCTTTTTGTTATCACAACGTAGACGGTATTATTGGGGTCGCATCGAACCCATAAAAGTATCTCTCGAAAAGATGAATACGATCAGCCTCCAACCCAATATTTAACCAAAGGCTCCCATCGTTTGATGGGCTCGGCAATATGAAAACCGCGCCTTGAAAATAAATCATCGCTTGGCCCACATAAATGGGCCTGCCCCACCCAAAATCAGCATCATACAGATTACACCCAGCCCAACTCACAACAGTAAGATTCGGATACTTAAAATTGGAAGAATATGTTGCCCGGACCAGGTCAAGGTTCCGCTGCTCTTCCAAGTAATCAATGACCGACCTTAAGTAATCATCGTCCATTCGTTTTATTGTTTGATGGATGCTCTCCACGGTTTGAATGAACGGCCCAGATTGGACTTTCCCAGCTAAGCTTTGTGCTCTAGCCTTTACAATTGCATTACCAAAATAGCCAGGTGGCAGATTTGGATTCAATCTGCACCGTCCAGTCACAGGAATGTAGAGGCTTGTTACCTCACCATCAGGAAGGCCACGTGCTTTGCACATGCAGCGCCAAATGTGAGCGGCCAAGATAACGTAGTTACTATATTTTGATTTCACATTGGTTCTCAGTCTCAGGGTGTTGAGTTGATGAGGGGTGATTTTTAGGACAGTTGTGGAAATAGACAAGGGAGTTTCTTGTAATTTAGAGGATTGTTTAGGGGTATATACGGAAGGGGCGGGATCAAATTCAGTGTGGCGGAATGATGGGGTAGGTGGGACCCGAGCACGAAGGAGATGATGATCAAATATAGGAGGAACGGTTACGGAGTGGCCACGCGTCACTTCAGCCCACGAGCTCATGAAATGGAAAAGTGAGGTGCCATCGGCAAAGATATGGTGCAATCCAAGTCCAAGGCATACTCCTCCACATTTGAAAAATGTCACCTACCAACGACAACAACAACATTTCATTAGTTAACAATAACATTTATGTTATGTATTTCTCTCTCTTTTCTCCGAACATTATCCACAACAGATACTCTTAATTATATTTTATACAGATTTACAATTTCTCTAAACAATACCACCACTCCACAAGTCTTCTAAAACCATACTCTAAAATTATTTTTTATTGTTTAAAATTAATTCATTTTACAACTATTATAACATAAAATTTTATTATATTTTAATAGTGCAATTTTTTTTTACATCTAACCCATTAATTCCACTCACCGGCCTAAAAAATCGCTAAAAAAATATTTTTCATCTCTCAATTAGAGGGTGAGTTTCATTTTTATCCCTAAGCTTTTTTTCTTCCATTTGTGTCCCTCAACCATCGAAAAGTATCATTTTCGTCATTTTAAATGAGATTGAAGTTGCGAAAACCCTAATCTGACGAACAATAAGATACCATGTAGGATTTTTCAATGGCAGGATTTATTCGAGGGATAAACATGATACTTTCCCATAGTTGGGAAACGAAAAAGGGGAAAAAAAAGCTAAGGGACAAAAATGAAACCCAAACAATAATTGAGGGATGAAAAATACTCTTTTGCCCTAAAAAATCAGCCAAAAAATTCTACCCAATTCCTTCCCCTCTCTCTCTCTCCTCTCCTTCAGACCTCCACACTCACACAGACTAAGTGAGTATCATCTCACTCTGCAGATTTATTTTTTTTCCAGTAAGGCACCACTTGTAAGGATCTATATCTATACTTGTCTATTAAGAAATAAGCAGTTATCGATCTTACCTGTAAGAGAAGGAGCGGATAAGAAGATATGTGAGTCGAATAGTCAACGACGGGGACCAGAGACAGGAGTTGTGAAGTAGGAGCCTTTAAATCAACGAAATCGTTTATAGCAGAAGTTGTATAGGCTTCCACGAACAAAGCTCCCTCACCGTTGCAGTTGACTTGAATCCTCCCATCAGGATCCCAACCCAGCCTCCCGGCGAGGGGATAGAAGGGCACCAGGACTTTGCTTAGAGAATCTTTCAGCGCACCAGTGTCGAAGAAACTCCTATTAGAACCATTAATGGTTATGGGCCTGTAAAAGTATACCAGAGAGACATGCTTCCTTGATGCCACCACGTCTAAGTTGGAGCTCCACAGGGTCCTGGTTGGTTCATCTTGTGCTGGACGGACCATTGTTGACGACCTCACTTGAATCTCCATCGCCCCTTTTTTGCTTTCAGCGACACTTTGTAGTCTCCGATAGATGCAATAATGTTGGTCTCTCTTGGTTTATTGCTGAGCTTTATTTACATATATAGATAGTCCGGTTATAAATTAAATTATGGCAGAATATGTCATGCAATATGTCATGCAAGACGTAACGTACAAAAACTCTTGGGACAGGGAAGGTGTCAACTGCTGGGTCCACTATGTTGAATTTGATTGGTAAGGTTTTTATATATAAAGATATCTATTATATGATAATAATATAATATAAATTGAGTGGACGACCGGGGGGGTTCAGGAGTTGTCGGTATGTACATTGTCCCCACCTTAATTTTTTTTGAATTTTTAAAGATTAATTATTATAGAGTGATTTACCTTAAAATAACATCATTTTAGAAAGAAAAAAAAAACCTTCCTTTTAAAAGGATAAGCTCAATTTAGTATTCCAATAAGTCCTTATGGTTGACATCAACATCAGATTTTTAAAAAAAAAAAATCTAAATCATACATGTTGAATTGAAAAGTAATAATAATTTAAATAAAATTCATTGTAGATATGTTTTGTTAAAAAAAAAATTTACACTAAGAGGAAATTTTAGATTTCCTCGGAATCTTACTCGCTAATATTAGGTTGTGTTTGGTATCATTTATAAAAATTTTGAAAACAAAAATAAAAAATAAAAACATAAAACATAAAATTGAAACTTGTTTGGTTGAACACTTGAAACTGAAAACAAAAATTGAAAACATAAAACTGGAAAAAAAAATGTGTTTATGCTTTTATTTTCATAATAATGGAATATATCCATACCACTATATTTTTCATAACTGCGGCCTTTGCCGTGTCTATTGCAACGTATATCACCATTGAAAACATCAGTAGAAAGAAAAAAAGATACGAAATAAAATAATAACCCAAAGTATATTTGATCATTGTCTTCATATCTCTATACAATTTGCAATCTGAAATCTTAAAGGCAGTGCAATCTATAATAATTATAACTAGTTATATTTTCAAAACTTTTAAAAACCTTTTTTTCTTGTTTTCAAAAATTTTGAAAACTTATTTTTGGTTTTCATAAAAACCAAAACAGAAAATACAAACAAACAATATTTTTTGAAACTAAAACAAAAAACAAAAAACAAAAAACAAAAGTGATACCAAACAGACCCTTAGTTAGTCTGAAATCCTCTTGATGTTAGGAAAAATTTAGAAATTCTCTGAATGTTATTATTTACAATTTTAATTTTAATCCACAAATCATCGGAATAATCAAGAAGAATTTAAAAAAAATATAAAGAAAATAAAAATCATCTGAATATTAACAATTACAATTTTAATTTTAATAATTTTTTCATCAAATGTTTTTTAATACGTCTCCTCTTAATAAAGCCATTTCTTTCCTACTATCATTTTTCTTAGATATAATAATGGGTTTCTTGGACACAAATTCAAATCCAATTGCATTAAGGAGTTGAAGGCAAAAAAGTTAAGTTGGACTTAAACTTGTGATTCCACTTTTCAAATTAATAACCTGATGATGTGCTAATCCATTTAAATGCTTTCCCTAAAAAAAAAAAAAAAACTGTCAAAACGATTTAAATTTTTTTTACTAATCAAAAACGATATTATATAAATTTGTTCTTTTGAACATTCTATATGAACATAAATTCGAACCGTAAAAAACACGTGCACGTCAAAATTTTCATATGACAATAGGGTAAATTGGATCAAATCCCAACGTCTAGAATATTCTCCTTTTAACTTCAATCATATCATCATTCGTCAATACCAAAAATGAACTTAAATCCTTCTTGTGTTTGAAAGATTTTCTCATCTGGGATGCTCCAGAGGAATCCATTCTTGCTTACAACAAAAACATGAAATTATTCTTCATGTCTATATTAACAAATTGTGGGAATGAAATTAATTTATCTATATATCTAGATCCACAAATCGTTAGTTTAATATATCGTGAATTTAATCATAATTTGGGTCACATTCTAGGAGTCACATGCAGCAGATAAGAATTATAAAATAAGAAGAGTCGTACCAAATATTTTTTGTCCAAATATGGTGCTGTATAAAGTGGAAATGATGAGAGGCTGTATATAAAATTATTGCTTTGTCATGGAGCATGAAATAATATGATAAGATCTATACCACAACACGACAATACGTGGACCTATTTCTTTTAGCTTTGAATTGAGTACTGTTCTTTGTCAAAATCATATTAAATTATAGCGCTTTTTTCCCCCCTTTTCTAAATAACATGTTAGGTTTAGGAATTTATGATTTACGAGTTAAGATTTAAGAATTAAGGTTTAATTTTTTGTTTTCAAAATCTACTATAATCTAACATTATGAACACCCAAAATACGTAATAATTAAACCATAATTTAACACGATTTTTTTTCGAGAATACCCAATTCTAAGTGTTAAGAGAAATGGCAAAAGGAAGCATTCTATTAACACTAGCTAAAAAATTGTAGCCCCAACCCATCATCAAACCTGTAAAGCATCATTAAGGCTATTAATTTAATGTTGTGATGCCATCAAACCAGGATAAGAGAGGCTCCAATTCCGATTTCAATTCTCTCCTAAAAATCATGTTAAATCATGAATTTTTTTTTTGAAAATGATATTAGAATCTAGGAGTTATAAATTAGGGTTTAGGGTTTAGAGTTTAGGGTGTAGGATTTAGGATTTATGGTTTTAGAATTTAGGATTTAGGGTTTAGAATTTAGTATTTATAATTTTTTTCCAAAATCTACTATAGTCTTAACATTATGAACACCAAAATATTTAATTACGTATTTTAATTCATGATTTAACATAGTTTTGGAGTAGAATTGGAGCCTCCAATCCCCATCAAACCTATAAAACGTCAATTAGGTTCATTGATTTAATGTTGTGGTGGGGAAAGGAGGGTTAATTAGGGCCAGTAATTTAAGATTTTGTGGCGCAACCAATGGTGGCACACTTGCCCTAGACAAATGTTACATGATTTGAGAAGTACGTACAGAAGCATGGTCAATTTCTCATGTGCGTCGGTGGGCGAATCATTTGTGCCCCCATATTCTTGCTAAGGGTAGCTCTTCAATGATCAGATCATATCATTCTATATGGTTGGATGCTGCTCCTCCTTTCTTGTCAGCAAATTTGATTTGCCTCATGTGGTTTGGATTCTCTTGGTTGAATGGTGTTGTTGTAGCTTCTTTTAATCTGCTTTTGGTTTTCTTGATGTTTCAGTAAGCAATGTTGAACAGTCTGTGTTCTTCAAGCTTATATGTATTTGGTTCATCAACAAGCTTATATGTATTTGGTTTTCTTGCTATAAGTTGTTCTCTGTACGGAGTGACATAATCATACATCTATTTTAAACCACTGAATCATAATAAGAGGCATTAGGTAATCATCTGTCAATGTCAATTGAACAAAGTGATTACCATTCACAAATTTTATTGTGATAGTTATATGTACGTTCATGTTGAGGTGGAGGTATAGAACGCATAGGCGAAAAGGAAATTTACATGTAAGCAAGTAAAAGGAAATTTATGTGTTTCACGTGCTTGTCTGCTTGATTTGTCTTTGTCTTTTGTTTTTCTCTGTCTTCGGTCTCTATGTCTAATTCATCAGAGGGTCCCATCAACGGTGATGATGGCAATTGGGACTAAAGTTTCACATGATATACTATACTACTATAGTATATCATGATGGCATTTGGCTGTTGCCTTTAAAAGACCACTTCTTCATTCAACTTCCCTTGTGGTCCGTTTGATTGCATTTCCCTGTGTTCGATTGAGCTACTTTTCAGGGGTATAAGGTCTCCATTTTTTTCCTTCCATTCCTTTGTTTCTTAATGTGAAGTTGCATGCTTCTATTGGCATTGACAGATAGACCAGCACCGCTTGAGAAGTCACTAAAATTTTTTGAAATAGATAGAGCAGCACTGCTTTAGAACTGGATGTCAATGCCAAATATGGATTACTTAATTGCTTCTAAGTACAATGTGGTTTTACGCGTTTTTAGTTATGAATAGTGCTTGATATTTTTGCCTCTGCGTTCTATACAATTTCACCTCAACATGAATGTATTACTATCACAATAGAGTTTGTGAATGGTAATCACTTCGTTTAATTGACATTAGCATATGGTTATCTGATGCCTCCTATTATGATTTAACGGTTTAGATACATGTATGATTATATAAACGAATGGGTCATCCCGTACAAAGAATAACTTGCAACATATATTAAATATACTTGTTGATCTACATTGATATGATATAATAAGTTTACTTTTATTAATTGATGGGGAGGAAAAACCGTTTCTCTTTTGCCCACCAAGTTGTCCTTGTGACCTTGTCCGTTCATGAATCAAATGGCCATTATAAGATATGATTTATATCAATATATTATTGAATTCAAGACTCTCGAGATTCTCACATAACAGAGTGTTGAAAAACACAGATTCCAATGAAAAAACATGTTCCCACTATGATCTTAAATTGCATGTTAACACCTGGAAGAAGGGATATAACTTAAAACAATGGTTAAAAGGAGCCCTCTTACCACTTTTTCGTCATAACAGAGATAACGTGCCCGTTAACCGATGATTTGTAATGTGTAATTTTTTTTATTGCTATTCCAAGTGGCACAAATGCGATATTTGTCAATTAAATAATGATTCGTGTCATCATTTAGTATATGCATAATTCTTGAGATTAATCATTTTCATATACCGAGTATTTATAATTATAAGATCTTTGAAGCACTTATTCTTTTGGTGATGAGTGAACCACTACTCGATACCCTTGAAATGAAGCTAAACTGCTAAACAACCCATAAAACACTATGTATCCAAATTCAATCAAATAACACTTTGTATCTAAATTTAAGACAAACAACTAGATATAACAAGAAATAACAAATTCAACATTAAATCATTACATCAAGTTCAACACCAATTCGAAAAGAAATACTTCAATACAAATGCATGATCTCAAATCTATTTTATCAAGAAAAACAAGAAACACCTTGACGGAATGTTCATTCTTAATTTAAGAGTTAACATCGTCCTCATTCTGGGACGACTTCTTCTTCATCCTCGAATTATGACTTCCACGATCAACCACACTAACCGTAGAAGTTCTAGGCCACAATAAAGACAAAGAAACACGTGTTATCTCAGTTTGATTATTAAATTTATGTAGAGATTAATGAAAGAAAGTTTACTTTTTCCTTACATTGAGAATTGACCGAAACCAGTTTGAGGATTGACATAAAGGCCAAATCTAGTTAGCGAGGTTCTCTTACTAAACTTGTTCTTAGGCATGTAGTTTTTTTTTTTGTGAAAACGACTAACGTATTTAGGGGCGGAGTCAGGAATTGATCATGGGTGAGCTGATGCATTTTGGTTTGTTTTGATTTTTTTTGAGGGGGTCCCGAAATTTTTTTTGAGGATATTTTACAACAATACAACTTATTAAAGTGATATTATGGATGAAAATTCATCTCAATGTTTGGTATCATAAAGTAACCCAATAGTTTAACATAAATACATATTAAAATTGATGAAAATTAATTAAAGACCATGTAAGATACAACTAGAACACATAAGTATTGTTATGTATTATTGTTTAATATAAATAATAATAGAATGAAAGTTACTATTGTTATGTATCATTCATTACTATTAGATAATAAAACATCATAGTCTAAAGATACAAACATATATATATATACACTTACTAGAAAATACACATAAAAGATATATACAAACATATATATATATAGTCTATATATAAGTATATATATATATATATATATATATAGTAATGTATATATGTAGTATATATATGTATATATATGTTGTAGGATATATATATGTAGTACATATATAGTATATATATGTGTACATATATATGATGTGTATATATATATATGGTATTGGGGTGTGGGGGTTGGGAGGGACTACAGCCTAGTGTAGTCCCCCCCTCCCTCCGCCGTTACGTATTTAGACTTCGATGCTGCCATTGAATTGTTGGCAAATCAGGTGGAATTGTTGGAATAATTCCAACCCCTATCCCCCAATCCCACTCCTATCCTGTTGTACTTTCATCCCACCCTCTTCATAACCATCGATATTTTAACACCGATCATGGGGTGTTAATACAAGAGAGGGAGTTGAGATCCCATCCCATATTTTTTGGCTGGGATTTGAAAACTTCCTGAATACAAATAATAAACTTTCTATACCTCTAAAAGAAGGCTCCACCACCATGAATCTCCCACTACAAGAAGCTGTTTCTGCTCTAATGGCACAGACCAACTAATCTACTAAAATGCCGCACACACCACACATCCATACTGAATATGAAGCCAAAAAATAAATTAAAGAAACCTGCGATGGAACTGTTCGGCCGCACATTTTAATGCCAAGAAGATTGCACCATTCATATTATCCGCAGATTGAAGAAAATTTGCATGGACCAACCAAGCTCAGCTCTAAATTATTTGTATGGTTCTTTCGCTTCCTCTGTTTCAGTCAAATACAATGAGAGACTGGAGAAACAAGTGATGGGACAAATATGCAATATTTTCTGTTCTTTTCCGGGTAAAGAAAGTGAAGAAGAAGTGCAGTCGCGGAGCCAAACTTGGCTCAGTCCTTGCCAGTAAATTTAATGGCACTCGACTTCGGCATTGATTCTGAGATGGAGCTCTGGCATTGATTTTGAAATGCAGCAATGCCAAAATCAATCAGCTTAATGGGACTTGACCTCGGCAAGCACCGAAAATTTGCATCATCTTGAGAACTCCTGGGCGTCATTCCAAGGATTTTTTTTTCTTCCAGAATTTCAAAACAAGAAAATTTACGTAAATAAGAAACTTAATGAAACACTGGACAAATAAATCCTGCCAATATAAAGAACTTATGATTGCTAAGGAAACAAAAAGTGATAAAGCAGTAGCCAAGAGCAATCCACACACATGCTAAAGATTCCAAAAGCTGACGTCCAAATTCCCAAACAACATCCACAGGAAGAGGGGATTATTAATCTCTCTTTAGAAAATCAAAAGCTTGGCCCAATCTTATCAAACACCTGGTAACACCATTAAAATGCATTTTCAAGGAGAGTTTCTCGTGTCCGTGTCATGTCCCGTGTCCGTGCTTCCTAGTTTATAAGTAATTTTGCATGGACAAATCGTAATCAGAATACAGACTACAAGCTCTATTACTGTAAAGGAATCAACCAGCACAACCAATAGAAGGGAAACCCAACTTAGTAAAAGCATCGGGCCATGCTTATCTATGAAATATGGTCATGCTTATACTTATGCATGCAAAGGGCAACAACTCATTGCCAGTTTCATAAGATAACCCTTTCAAATTTATAGCGATAGCTGATAAGACCAAATTGAAAATTGTTACGCAATAAAGAGGCTAGTGTTTGTATGAAGATATGCTCGCAACTCAAATCATGGACACCAGATTTTCCAGCTAAAGAATAACATTAAAATGTTCACCAGAACCCACAAAAAAATGCATAAAAATACACTTGCATGACCAAGAATTTTACTGAGTACACCATCCAAGACTTCCATTTCTAAACAACGTAAAAAAAAAAGAAATGTTCAAACTTGCACATAGCAACAAGAACACGTACAGAAGTTCCGCTCAACAACACATGTCTAGACAAAAAAAGCCTCTTTTTATTGCATTACGTTCAAAACTTCCATAAATTTACTGTGGCTATACTTAAATTTATGCCCGCGAAGCGCAACAACCCATTGTCAGTAACGTAAGATATTCCTTTTCAAATTCAAAGAATCAAAGTTATGGTCGATGATAAGACCAAATTGAAGATCATTATGCAATAAAGAGGCTACAATTTGTCCAAACATATGTGACATTGAGAGAATGCAAAATCATTACCCACATGAACCATATTTTTCTGAACTAGTTCTTAATTTAAATTACAGACACCATATTTTCCACCTCAAGCAGAGCATCAAGTTGCTCAAGGGAATCCACAAAAAAGGCACAAAAATTCTCACGACCACGAATTGTATCGTTTACGTCATCCAAGACTTCCACATGTATGAAAAATGTCAAATTTACGCATAGAAGAGACCACAGGTACAGAAGGTTCACCCAAACGACACATATCTAGACAAACAAAAGCCTCTTTTATTGTGTAACCATCAAAACTTTCATAGATACCGTGGCCATGCTTAAACTTATGCATGCAAAGGGCAACAACCCATTGTCAGTTTCATAGTATATTCTTTTCAAATTCATGGTTATGGTTGATGATAAGACCAAATTGAAGATCATTATGCAATAAAGAGGCTAGAGTTTGTCCAAACATATGACATCGAGCAAATTCAACATCATTCCCACATGAACCATATTTTTCTGAAACAAGTTCTTAATTCAAAGTACAGACACCAAATTTTCTCCTCAAGCACAACATCGAGTTGTTCATGGGAACCCACAAAAGAAGAGGCATAAAAATTTACACAACCAAGAATTGTAACTTCCATACATATACTGAGGGTGGTTCTCACCATGCAAATTAAACTTATCCATGCGAAGGGCAACACCACATTGTCTTTTTCCCAAAATTAGGGTCACCAGATTTTCAAAACACATGATTATTCTATACAAAAAAGTTCAAAAAAAGGTACAATTACACGACCAAGGAATTGTACTAAATACACCGTCCAAGGCATCAACATGTAAAGTAAAATTTTTCAAAAGCAAAGAGAATACATACAGATTCTGGCAACATTTGGATCCTCGACCTGAATCTCATGGGCTGCCTGCAAAATACAGACTAAATACGTGCATTTATCGATGGATTACTGTGATCAACTAGGACAGTGTTATAAGGGCAGAACTTGTTGAGATCATACTGCAAGAAAAACAGAATTCCCCAAGACAGCTTGCTTGGAAAATGAGAAGAAAAAAAAAGTTTCGGTAGCAAAAGCTACCCCTCACTTTATCCACGATGTTAGAGATTATGTTTCAGGACTATAGCAGTAAAACTCACCTTATATGGAACATAATTAGCATGCCAAGCAATTACATTGAAAGGTGAAAAATCTTGTCTTTCGGTAAAAAGTTCTCCACCAAATTTTTGTACAATAGTATAACCTGGCTCGTAATCTTCTTCAAACCAGGCTAATGGAACAAGAAAATCCCTTGGAGCAGCAAGACCATTAGCACCTACATTAATCAGAATTGTGTCCACAGTGTGGTAGACTTCAAAAGAAAACATAAAGGGATTGATATACACCAAAAGAAGAAGAATTCATTTCATTCAGTTGTAAATCACAGCTAACTGAGATTTGGTACCTATTGGGCCAATATCAGGAAGTTGAAAATGGGTGCCAAAGATCTCAGCCACATATTTTCCGCATTCAGTAGGAAACAGCAATTTCACCAGGAGACACTTGCAAATTTGCACATTCAGTAGTGATCCAGAGCCCTACATAACCAGTATGGAAGTTTAAAATGTAACTCTTAATTTATATTATTTTCACATGGTAAGAAAAGAAAGTGCAGTCATAAAAGGCAAAACTGAATGTGCATCTGTGCTTAAAGTGAGAGATGGAGCATTTGCACAGGGATAAGGTTGTTCCATGGCCACCTTGGTGCCATGGAAACAGCTTTCTGCAATACAGGTCAAATGCCATCCCCAACATTTGGATCCTCGGTCTGAATCTCATGGGCTGCCTGCAAAATACAGACTAACGCTTTACTACTATACAGGAATCAACCAACACAACCAATAGAAGGAAAACCCAACTCAGTAAAAGAATCAGGCTATGCATATCTAGGAAAAAGAAAATTTAACAACGAATTAGGCACTACAACATAGGAATAGAGATTTGGATATTAGAACTCAACCCATTAACAATAAAGAGAATGGAAAAATTAGCTGGAAGTCATCCAGCTGCTCGCAACTATAGCACTACAAAAAGGCAAAGTTGAATTCTCAATCCATAAAAACTTATAAGTCGGTCAGAGATAATGGTTGGATAGGCATGTTAAAAAAAAACTGGGTGAATAATATTAGAATACTTACAATGCAAATGTGACTGATAATAAAACCACCTTCGTATTTGCACACACAGCTCCACAAAGAATCAACATGACTTGAGAACTTGACCAAAAGACAAAAACTGGTAAAACTTCTACCATCCAAATCACATATTGATGCCGCGAGATGCCAGTGTCAATGTGGATTAAGAGTAAATCATGCATACCTGTGAGTATGATACATTATAGTGACAAAGTTAAACCAGAAAATTTAAGTAAATAAGAAACTTAATGATAACATTGGACAAATAAAATCTGGCAATATAAAAGAATTTATGATTGCTATGGACAAATAAAAGCTGCGATAGGTGTGAGTCCACAGCAGATGGCACTCATGTGTGCAGTATCTCATAGAGATCTCGAGCTCGACCCTCCTCCATCCCCTTCCCATGTTAGAGATTGTCTCAGGACTATAGCAGTAAAACTCACCTTATATGAAACATAATTACCATGCCAAACAACTACATTGAAAGGTGAAAAATCTAGTCTTGCGATAAAAAGTTCTCCACCAAATTTTTGTACTATAGTATAACCTGGCTTGTAATCTTCTTCAAATCAGGCTAATGGAACAAGAAAATCCCTTGGAGCAGCAAGACCATTAGCACCTACATTAATCAGAATTATGTCCACAGTGTGGTAGACTTCAAAGGAAAACATAAAGGGATTGATATACACCAAAAGAAGAATAATACATTTCATTCAGTTGCAAATCAAAGCTGACTGAGATTTGGTACCTATTGGGCCAATATCAGGAAACGGAAGTGCAGTTGTAAAAGGCAAAACTGAATGTGTCTGTGCGTTTGTGCTTAAAGCGAGAGATGGAGCATTTGCACAGGGATAAGGTTATTCCATGGCCACCTTGGTGCCATGGAAACAGCGTTTTGCAATACAGGTCAAATGCCATCCCCAACATTTGGATCCTCGGTCTGACTCTCATGGGCTGCCTGCAAAATACAGACTAAAGCTTTACTACTATACAGGAATCAACCAACACAACCAATAGAAGGGAAACCCAACTCAGTAAAAGAATCAGGCTATGCATATCTAGGAAAAAACAAAATCAACAACGAATTAGGCAATACAACATAGGAATAGAAATTGGATATTAGTACCGAACCCATTAACAATAAAGAGAATAGCTGGAAGTCATCCAGCTGCTTGCAACTATAGCACTACAAAAAGGCAAAGTTGAATTCTCAATCCATAAAAACTTATAAGTCAGTGAGTCAGTCAGAGATAATGGTTGGATAGGCATGTTAAAAAAGACTAGGTGAATAATATTAGAATACTTACAATGCAAATGTGACTGCGATAATCAAACCAACTTCGTATTTGCACACACAGCTCCACAAAGAATCAACATGACTTGAGAACTTGACCAAAAGACAAAAACTCGTAAAACTTCTACCATTCAAATCGCATATTGGTGCCGTGAGATGCCACTGTCAATGTTGATTAAGAGTAAATCATGCATACATGCGAGTATGATACATCATAGTGACAAAGTTAAACCAGAAAATTTAAGTAAATAAGAAACTTAATGATAACATTGGACAAATAAAATCTGCCAATATAAAGAATATATGATTGCTAAGGAAAAAAAGAAGAAGTAATAAAGCATGAGCCTAGAGCAACCCACACAGATGCTACAGATTCCAAAAGCAAATTCCCTGAACAAGATTCACAGGAAAAGGGGAGTATTTATTTCTTTTTTAGAAAATTAAAAAACTTGGCCCAAGCTTCTCGAACGCCTGGTAACACCATTAACAGGCATTCAAAGAGGGTTTCTATTTAGTTACCATGTTTATAAGCAATATTGCGTGGACAAATCATAATCAGAAAACCTACAGAAGGCAAGTTGAATTCTCAATCCATAAAAAAGAGATAATGACTGGATAGGCATATTAAAAAAAACTGGGTGAATAACATTAGAATACTTGCAATGCAAACCAGCTTCGTATTTGCACACAGCTTCATAGCGAATCAAAAAGACTTGAGAACTTGACCAAAAGGCAAAAATTAGTGTAACTTCTGCCATCCAAATCACATATTCCCTTCATAGTTATGGACCGAATTGTGCAAGTTTGGAACTGATAGTGATCTTTTTGAGGAACAAACTGCTAGTGCTCTGTTTTAAAAAAAGAAGCAAGAATGAAATTGATTGTGATAGCAGTTTTGTAGAGGCAACGTGTTTGGCATTATTCCATTCCTCCAGCAGATTCACTATAAGACATCACAAGACATTAAAAATAAGGGGGAAAGACATCCCTCCAAGATAAAATACTCATTCCAATTTTATCAAAACATAAATAAATGGGAGTGAGACTAACCAAGAATCTTTCTTTGCAAAGGCCTAACAATTGAACAACTTCCCTACTTCCCATTACAATAATTACACAAATTTCTCTGTACCAGGAGAAAAGCAATCAATCTCAGTTGCAAAATGAAAGTATACTGATATTGGGATTCAGGAGTCTGGACAGAATCTAGTTACATTCTGCAACTTGTCCTGGCAACTTATTATGCAAATCTAAACATGACATGCAGATCCGGAAGGAATAGCCTGATAACCCGAAATGAAATGATATCTGAAGAGGTTTCAAATATTAGTCTAGAAATGTTATGTGTACTTGGCTTAACAAGGCAAATACTAAGACTCAAGTAGCAAATACGCCTACACAAGTAGAGGTTATTGACGTTTACATTATTGCACAAACCAAAATCGCCCACATCCATCACTGAGTAAACAAAAATAAAGTCACTTGAACAAATCAAGATGCAAGTCCACACCAAGTACAACATGAAAATAAGGATACTATACGGGACATCCTAGAACTCAATAAAAGTTAAAACACATCCTAAACCCAAAGTTTATGATAATCACATATTACAAAAACATTGTGAATGCATAGCCCATCTTAGATCATACATTCCCCCCACTACAAACAACTTATCCAGATTAAAGTATACGGGCAATGCATTGAGTATCTCAAAGTGCGAGGGCATTAATTAGATTCACTGTCTTTAGAGTGAACCTAGTATCAGCTTTTCATTGCTTAGCAAACCATTTTAATGAGATATATTTTGTCTAAGAAATCATTGTAGTGACTAAATATTGTCTCTCACGGCATTGTATAGCCTTCTTTAATACATGCTCAATGCAATTTAAAAGTGTTCACCTTCAAAGGGAAATCTCCTCTCCAGACAATTAGATATAGGACTTAAACTAGCATATTGCTTTGTGTGCCAGGAATTAGTATGTGCATTCAAGCCACTAACATAGAAATCATATTATCTGCCAACATAATAACTGGTTACCTAGTATAACCTCAGCGGCTCTGTAATGCCTTCTAGAAACAATGGAGCTATGACACTGATTATCAAATGCAATACTGCCAAAATAAATCAGCTTAATGGCACTTGACCTCGGGAAGCACCGAAAATTTGCATCATCAGGTAAAAAAATTTCAATTGTAATGTGCCGGATACCTTGTGGCCAGGCAGTTTTAGGCATTTAGAAGACACAATCAGAATATATGCTGGTTTCAGGTCATTGTGAATTAAGAGTAAATCATTCATATCTGCTAGTATGATGCATCATAGTGAAAAAGTTAAACAAGAAAATTTAAGCAAATAAGAAACTTAATGCAAACACTGGACAAATAAATCCTGCCAATATAAAGAATTTATGATTGCATAGGAAAAAAGTGATAAAGCAGGAGCCAAGAGTAACCCAGACACATGCCACAGATTCCAAAAGCTAAAGTCCAAATTCCTGAACAATGAACAAGATCCACAGGAAAAGGGGAGTATTTATTTCTCTTTAGAAAATAAAAAAACTTGGCCCAAGCTTCTCAAACACCTGGTAACACCATTTAAATGCATTCAAGGGACACCAGATTTTCCAACTAAAGTACAACATTACGGGAACCCACATATAAAAAAATATACTAAAATACATTTGCACGACCAAGAATTGTACCAAATGCACTTTCCAAGACTTCCACATGTAAACAACCGCAAAAAAGAGTAAATTTGCACAAAGCAAAGAGAGCACGTATAAAAGTTATGCCCAACCCCACATGCTTTGACAAACATAAGCCTCTTTTACAGCATAATGTTCAAAACTTCCAGAAACTGTACTCAACAACCCATTGCCAGTTTCATAGGATATTCCTTTCAAATTCATTGATATGGTTGATACAACCAAATTGAAATTCATTATGCAATAAAGAGGCTAGTGTTTGCATGAACATATGACATTGAGCAAATCCAAAATCATCCCCCGACATTAACCATATTTTCAGAACTATTTCCCAACTCAAATCACGGACACCATATTTTCCAGCTAAAGCACAACATTAAGTTGTTCACAGGAACCCACAAAAAATGCATAAGAAACACTTCCATGACCACGAATTGTACCGAGCACGCCGTCCAAGACTTTCACATGTAAACGATGCAAAAAAAGAAATGTTAACTTTGTGCAGGTAAAGAGAACACGTACAGAAATTCCACCCAATGACACATGTCGAGACAAGAAAAGCCTCTTTTATTGCATAACGTTCAAATTTCCCATAAATTTACTGTGGCCACTGGTCATGATTGAACTTATGCCCACGAAGTGCAACGACCCATTGCCAGTATCATAAGATATTCCTTTCATATTCAACATTACAGTTGATGATAAGACCAAATTGAAGATCATTATGCAATAAAGAGGCTACAATTTGTCCAAACATATGCACCATTGAGCAAATCCATATTTTTTTGAACTAGTTCTTAATTCAAATTACGAACACCATTTTTCCACCTCAAGCATAGCATCAAGCTGTTCATGGGAACCCACCAAAAAAGCACAAAAATTCTCACAACCAAGAATTGTATCATTTACATCGTCCAAGACTTCCACATGTATGAAAAAATGTCAGATTTACAAATAACAAAGATAACAGGTACAGAAGTTCCGCCCAACGACACATGTCTAGACAAACAAAAGCCTCTTTTATTGTGTAGTCTTCAAAACTTCCATAAATTTACCATGGCCATGCTTACTTATGCCCGCCAAGGGCAACAACCCATTGGAAGTTTCATAAGATATTTCTTTCAAATTAATAGTTATGGTGGATGACAAGATCAAATGGAATATCATTATGCAATAAAGAGGCTAGAGTTTTTCCAAACATATGCCATTGAGCAAATCCAACATCATCCCATATGAACCATATTGTTCTGTACTAGTTTTTAATTCAAATTAAGGACATCAAATTTTCACGTCAAGCACAACATCAAGCTGTTCATGGGACCCACAAAAAAAGAGGCACAAAAAATTTGCACGACCAATACATCAACAGAGATAGCTGGAATCATGTTCACATGACAAAAAACTGTGGATATAAACACGAAATACTAACTGTTGCAACAAAAGGAAAAACCTTCGAAGAGAGCTGGGGTTTATTGGGCCAAAAAAATAACCTACATGAATACGATGTTCTGCAAAAATGATCTAATTGGTTGAAACCCCAAGATCTTATGAATCGATGATGGAGAACACATATATATAAAGACAACAACCAAGTTCCACAAGATAGAAAGACCGAGGAAGGAAGGGACAGATACTCACATCGAGATGTGAGATTTTCGCCAAGAGCAAAGACGTGAATGCGATCGCAATCATCATACTTTCTCGGTGGCATACATGCCTCTCTTATGCAATGCCGTACCAGAGCCCGTTGCGCCTACAAACCATGACCATCTGGTCAGATTATCAAAACCCGTAGTTTCACAATTCAAAGTTTCATATGCCCATAAATTGAACCGTTGCTCTCTTTTTCTCTTGCGATTCCCTTCGCTGTCAAAAAACCCCAACCGTAATCGAACCAACCTCTGGTTCTGTAGGTGCCACGTCCCACACAAGCGCATGTCTTTTCCTGACTCGTTCCTTCTCCATACCTTCAATTTCACCAGAACTATGTGATTCCCTATACCTATGTAAATATCTGTAACAAACAAACAACTCTAACAACTTTTTTAGGAAAGTTAGGGTTTCAATGGTGACTGATAGAATCTGATGTGAGGAGAAGGAAGAGATGCCGTGCTAATTGAGAATACATACAGATTGGAAACATTCGTATCATCGGCTACCTGAACAAATCAGGTCAATGTTCGTTCTCTCGCGGCCCTGGCTGGCAATACCTAGCTGCGCCCTCTTCAAGCAGGCTCGCACCAGTTATCGTAAACCCTGGGCAGACGTAAGAGAAGAAGCAATGTGACGAGTCTGAGCTCAAAAGCCCCCACTGGAAGAACGGTCTGGGATTTACTCTGTAATCAGATACATACGCGTATGATTTTAAGGAAAATATATTAGGATTCTCCACCGCCTCAATAAGAAAGAAAGGAAAATTAGGATTCAGGATCGGAAGACTTGCTTTTCCCCGTGAGATTAGGAATACTGCAACGTTTCTTTTTTTTTGAATTTTGAAAAGCAATAAATACTTTCTTTTTTCTTATATTACTTTTTAGATTTAATTTTTTTTTTTACGTGTTGCCGTTGCAATCCGCCTACGTGTACTTTTTGATCCGACGTGTCACACACACTTCTTTTAAACGGTCAACCGAAATCAGAATTTTCAGGATCCAAACTGAAACACACCATCAATAATATTTCATCCACCTGAGAGGAAATCCTTCTTTTGTCTCTCATTTTCTAACTATTGCACTGTTCATGTTTGAAAGAATGTCTGACAGAGAAGAAGAAACTAGGAGTGGCGATTCTACACCAGTCCACCACAGCTACGACCTCTTAAAGAAGGCTCCACCACCATGAATGTCCCACTACAAGAAGCCGTTTACGCTCTAATGGCACAAGCCAGTCTACTAAAATACCACAGTTTTGAACACAACGAAAAGTCAAGAAGTACTCTGCCACCAGTCAAAGACTCTGCTAGGCCTTTTGTTCTTGGTGTTCCATGGAAGAAACGACGGTTTGATGGCACTGGTGGGGTTGATGATTCTGAAGAAATTGAGAAAAAGAAGAATAAAGATCATAAACCCGGAAGTGTCCCAGTTGATCAAAATTCAAAGGAAGATGAGAAAAAGGAGGACAAAAAATCAGAAACCAAGAAGTGAGTCAGGACAAGATTCTTGGGGAATTGAAAAAAATGAAGAAGTTAATGAACCAGTAGAAGCAGATGCATTTGCTTTGATGTTGCTCTCTAGTGTCGCAAGAGAGATTGGCTTCTGGAAGAAGCTTTACTCTCCTTCCTCCTCACTGAAGAGACCCCCATTTAACCCTAATGATGTGGGTAATGATTCTCAGGAAAATGTGGAAAACAATGAAGAAGATCAGAAACTAATATTCGGGCTAGCAAAACGGTATTCTGAGAAGCTCTCTGATGAATTAAATGAACAGATGAACTCCTAGACAGAGGCAACGAAAGCTATTGAGTCATACAAGATGCAGAACCAGGACAGAGGGGGGAGGGTTTAGGGAACCTTGGGCGATGAAGATGATTCTCATGTTGCGGAGAAGACAGAGAAGAAGATTCTAATGAAGGACTTGAAAGAGCCTTGGACCCATTTGGACACTTAGATTGCAGTCTTTGAAAACATTCTTGATTACAATGCCAATAATGGCAGAAACCCACTGTCTGATAACAATGCCTTGCCTGATTTTATTACAAATTGGCTTGAAATTTATTTTATATAAAAAAAAATTTAATAATAAATATAATATAATTTTCACAGTTTATGAACTAACATCATCTAAAAGTAGCGTTCAAATCAATGCAATTACTCTACCATTTGATTTTCGCCAAAGTCTCTAGAATCCGTGCATTTGATTTTCGCCAAGGTCTCTAGAATCCGTGCATGGTGCATCGCACCGGGCATAATCCGTGATATTCTCAATCTACTATTTTTATAATGTTCATTGAGGAAAAATACAAATTTGTGAGAAGTTTGGAACGTTCACACATTGCACGAGCTCCCAACTATTGATGTGCCAACTACACAACACAAGAAGCAAAACTATCAAATCAGACCAGCATAAGCCACTCACAGGTCATGTTAAAATAGGTTTTTTAACATGGATAGAACAAAAATCTAGAATAAACCGAACTGATCGATTTGATGAACTAACAAGTTTCCACATGAACCACAAAAGAAAAATACAACACATAGTAGAGAATCCAAATTCAGTATTGAGAGCAACATGACAAGGCAAGCTAAACTCTTAGAGATCAACGGTTCCATGATAAACTAGTTCAAAAGGAGTCTCCAAAACAAGAATGATAAACAAATACAAAATTGGTTCCTTATAAGGATCACCCCCACGATCAACCACGCATCTACTTGGCCAAGAATCGAGAGCAAAATCCATGCGTACTATGGATCGATTTCTTTAGTCAATAAACAAACTGCTATAACATCGAGAAAATATACAACTCAATCAAAAGGACCCATTTTAGCAGCTCCTCCTTATGACGGAATACAAAGTTGCTCGCCTAAAAAAAAGTCAGGTAAAAGGGGATTGTCGAGATGTGAAAAATAAGCACTGAAAGCCTCTCTTACAGCAGGCTCTGGCAAACCTCGATATCGGATGCCTGTGAATCCAGCAATGCTTGCCCAGGACCAGAAGTAACTGCCCTCATCGCTGCACCAAACACTGCTTTCCGGAACATGTCATCTTCCATCTTCTTAAGGATCTCTGTCACAACCTTAAAATCTAATGCCCCAGCCAAAATTAATTCTCCAATAATCTCACCAAAATTATTTGGTGCCTTTGGTAAATCAATGCCAACATCATCTAACATAGAGGCATAGAGAAAACAACCAGTCGATACGTCTCTAGCCGTAAGAACCCTTTTGGTGAACAAATATTCCACAAGTTTCCCAACTGGTTCGATACACGGAGCACTTTTCTCCAGTCCAAGGGATATAGCTTCCTTGACCACCTCTGGGTGGTATGCAGGAGCCTTTAGCTCTTCTACGCATTGCAATGCTTCATCCAAAATCCGTATGCTAAAATATTCCTCCAAAAGTGCTATTGTTTTCCTCCGAAGTTCATCTGGACTCAACCTTACAGCTGGAGCTGAGGTTTTCTCCATCACCGGAGGCAGAGACATTGCAGAAAAAGGTTTCGACTCTGCAGGCTCAGTATTTAAAACAAAATTGGATGCGCAAGGAGGGCCAACACCCTGCAAAAAGGCACTGTTCCCCCCACTGATTACCCCACCACTACCATGAGGTAACAGCTTAGAATTCACTGATGATGACTTGTTAACCAATGGCACTTGTACACGCCCTACAGCCTGCACACCTGGTCCATCACCCCTTGGCATTGAACGGGTCCTTGGAACCTCCCAATTATCATTATCAATTCCGGGCATCCCAGGCATCTTCCTAGTACCTGGCATGCCGGGCATCATCCCCCCAGAGCCTGGTCGGTTCATTGGGAAGCCCCCAGGGCCAGCAGTCCCAGGGGGGCCAGATATTACACCACGATTATTCCTAATACTTGCAGTGGCACCAGGACGCAACCCGAGATTTTTCTCTGCCTCAGAATGGATTTCAGTAATGGTTTTGGCTTTTACCTGCAGAGATACACAAAGGCAAGAGATTGTTAGATATTTAAGAATCTGCCTCACACAACACCCACGCACATGCTCACATACACAAGCAACAAAAAAAATTTCAGTTACCTCTTCACGCCTAGGAACCCAATTACTCGCTCGCAGATCAATCACATCACGAACCAAGAACCTCAGTCGTGGAGCGAGTTGGGAATTGGTAGTCAATTCCTTCAATCGGCTAAAGTAGATATCATTTATACGCCGTGATTTTGGGCTCTCATCAAGTTGCTTGCCTATGGTGATAAAGAACTGACAGATGGCTTCAACATTTTCCTCCGCTGGACAAGTTTTACTATCCTGACCCAAGAGCTCCTGCATACATAAGTAACAATATCAGAGACATATCCAGTTTCATTGCTTAGAAAATAGCTAAATAAAGGAGCTCCTATAATAACCTGAACGATGTGATGGACTATCCTTTCAGGTACCATCTTCTGCTTCAGTAGCTCCCCAATCAAACGGATGTTTCCAAGAGTGCGGAGCTTGAGGATTCTTTCTTTGTCTCGGCGCTCCGTCTCTTGCTCTGGAGCAGTCATCTGTCTCAATTCTTCCCTCAGTTGGTCAGCACCCTCAAATGCCTCCTGGCAGTTATTCAAGAGGACTCGCTTAAACGTGATTTCTTTACCACCAGGTTCATCAGATGGGAAAGGGGGCAGCTTTTCATTAAGATCAGAACACAACTGAGCATACATGGGACAAAATGTGGGTTCCAGAACAGCCTTATCAAATATTAATGATATAACACCCTGCATCAGAAAGCCAACTGAGAGTTCAATTGATGACTCCAAAACTTTAAGGAACAAAATATTTAGGCAAAGGCAGGTCTAGGTGTAAATTATATAACCTTCAATATATCAGCTGATGTGATGCCAGAATCAATAAGTTGGCCCTTGAGGAGATCAAACTTTTCAGGGGTAAGCTTGTTCAATATCCTGCGAGGAAATCAATTTATATTAATGAATATTACCACTATGAATTTCATTCAACTCCTAAAACCAAGGGTGTCAATATAAATACCTCACACAATTAATGGGGTGCATCCCCCAAAGTTGCAAATTTACAAAAAACAAGTGGCAAAACACAAGTATGATGCAGCACATTAGTCAAACAAAAAATAGCTAGTGATTGAGTTTATTGTTGACTGTTGTCTGTGGGTGACAGATTATGTACAAATTTCTAGACACGCTAACACTTCAAAATCACATTAAAAATTCTTGAGTTCCCATTTTGCAATACCATATTTATTACATCACAAGTCACAACCTACACTAATGAACACAACATAACACATTTCCAACAATGAAGATTCAATACATGGATCTCAAGTAGGAAAACCAAATCTAGACATAAAACATGATGTTGCAAGTTTATAATGTAAGCAAGTGTTTGGTTTTCTTGTTTACAGGAGTCAAAACCCAACACATATTTTATCATCAATCTTGTATATTGTTTGCTATGAGCAAAATCGCAAGTATTAAGATTCTTCACTATTCTAGAGACTTCATTTAGAACTTGCAGAAATTGAAAATGGCTATTAGTAGCAAATTGAGCTGAGTTCCCTACGCATTGGAAGATCAGCTATGCCCTTAGCCTATGGTTTAGTATTTAAACAGTCAAGACTGAATTATAATTGAGCCATCTTACCCTTTCACAGTCTTCAAGACACGGTCCTTTTCAGATAGATTCCCCCTTCTAGCTGACCATGGCACCTCGGCCTTGATTAAAGTAGAAGCAGGTCCTCCCTGTTTTAACACAGAATACATCTGTCACACTTCCCAAAAAGAAACTAAAGAACAGCACAGATGTTTCATAAAATAAACTGCAAGACCAAAAAAAATGAAGAAAAGAAAGGACTTTCAAATATCACGAGACGAGTAATAGAGTATAAGAAGCAAGAGAATGAATCAACATAAAACAAGGCCACTATAGGTTAGAAGAACCCAAAGATACTGACACAAAAAGAAGAAAATATAAGTAATCAGATAAATGAGTAAAAATACAGGTTGCTCTTGGCGATTAAACGGATTTGCTTCTGGCTGGCGGGAGTCATATCGACCACCAAGCTCTCTGTTCTCTCTATTAAATTCCCAGGATCTGTCATCTCCAGAGGTAGAAAATGGAGTAGAACGGCTGCGCCAGTCACGATTATCTAGCTCAGAATTACGGTTCTGAGATTGATTCAGAGGCTGCAGGGAGTGAATAAACTTTGTTACGCATCACATCCCAGTTAAGTAGAAAGATGAACATAGAGATAGTAGTTCAACTTTAATAATGCAACAAACAGTTCTAAGTTCTAACAATCACTCAACCATAACCTACCAGGATTAAACAGATACAAAGAGATACAACTGAAAAGCCAAACGCCACCGACACACACCAAGTTTAATTACGGACACAAGATTAATCTCAATCCGAAAATAAGCTACAAATCACCATATCAGAGTTGGAAAAGAACTCACATTGGTTTCTCCTCGGGCCCAACTTTGTTCCTCACCAAAAAGTTCAACATCAATTTCCCGTTTGATTTGTAGAATCTCTTCAGAAACTTCAACAGCCTATGAGGAAACATCAATATGCAGAGCAAAATTAAATTATAGTATTATAACTAAAGTGACTGATACGGTTCATCGCAATTCCGGATTGTATTGCATTACGTAATATTCAAGCATCATATTCATATACATGGTTCAACTTTTCACCTTTCTAAGCTCTAACAGCTGCTCTCTAGTGTACCGTGCACGTTCGCGGCCCTCAAACCTTGAGTCTCCAGTCTAAACAACAAAACCTCCACAAAGTCAAAAACCTTAACATATACTAATATGACTGACAAATTCAAAATCAAATCATCTAAAGCACAGATGAATAAAAAACAGCAATAAAGCTCAACAAAATCGTGCAGAATCATACCACAGTATTGCTTGAATGTACTGGAATGACCGCCAAAATAACATCATAGAGAGAATGATTCAATCAACCATGAGCACTGACTGAGTCAAATGTGTACTTAATGTCTTCATTTTTAACATATGGCAAAGCATAAAAAAAAACAACTTTAAATCTCTGTAGGTCCTTTATGGGCGATCTTGAACTTAATACAAAACCCACCTAAAGCCTACATATTGCTGTTCGTCCATATTTACAGCAGGCGCACATATTAAGTGGCCCACCAAGAATTAGGACACTGAATTACAAATCCCCGTAGTGTTAATTGCTCTGTTACAGACTTACAGTCCAAACATCACAAAGCTTGCCAACATAATCAAACTCTGTGTGAGCGGGAGTATACTCAAATTTTCAAATGCATCATGTGTTCAGTATCAAATCATATTTATCTGTTCACATATAACTACAATCCTTATTGAACACAGGAGGACAAAGGTAGAAAACACAACGCCCAGCTAAAACATTATGCCACTAATATGTGATGACCAGCACAACCAATCAGAAAAACCAAGCCAAGATCTAATCTTCATCAATACCGGGTCTATTATAACCCCAAAAAAGAACCAAAAAACTCCTGCCATTCACATTGCACATAAAAAAACAGAAACACCTCAAACAGTAACAACTTCGGTATCATCAATAGCACATGTGTCTACATACAAAGTCCTAGATCCATTGTGAGAGAGATGGATTTAATCAAACCTTAATCGAAAAAGAAGGAGGGGCGCCGCCATGAGGACGTAAGAGAGGGAGATCGCCAAAAGTAAGATTGGCGGCTGCGGCAGCTGAAGATGATGATGAAGAGGAGTTGTCGAAGCGAGAACCAAAGGGTCTGCTCCCTCGACCACCACCAGGTCTCAAGCTCAACACCGTCTGATCACTCTGCTGCATACCTCGATCTAGCTCTCCGGATAAAATCGCCGCCGTCGGATCAAAAAAAACAGATAGGCAAACAAAGATATATATGAATTCAGCGACACGAGATGCTGAATCAGGATTTGATAGATAAAATTGTGTGTATTATAGAGAGAAGAAGGGAGAGATAAGAAGTTCTCTCTCTCCTGCGGAGCAGAGAAGAGAGGAGAAGTGTTTGTCTATTGTAAGGAACGACAGTGGAAAGGGAATACAAACCCCTACTTGATTTGGGCTCTTTTCCTCTTAAAACGATGCGTTTTTAGAAAATCAGAAATTTAGAATATCCAGTAGGTTACTTCAGTATAATTAGTTACTCCCTCCGTCCATTTTAGTTGTCGCTGTTTCTATTTTGAGTCGTTCCAAAAATTAATATTATTTTTCTTCATTAATTAACAAATTTTTTATTGTATTCTAAAATTACCTTGTTACTTTAATCACCTTATTTCAAGGGAAAAAAAATCACCATAAATAAAGACAAATATCAAATAATTATTTTATATAGTTGAATTATATTAAATTATGTCTACTTAAAAAGTTGGATTTTCAAAGAATGACAGACAAATTAGGATGAATGGAGTAATTACTAGAGGTGATAAAAAAAAATCGGTTCCGAGTCTCTTTTAGGTCAGATAAAAGCACATGTTTATGAAATATTTACATGTCCGCCTCTAATCCAGATTAGATTTCAGACGTAATTAACTGACCAAACTCGGATTTATTTAAATTCAGACAAGTAAACTGAATAATAATCTATCTAATTCGAGTTAGCGTCTAGAAAAGTAAAGCGAACAAGATTTATGTGCTTAGACTTTGACCCAATTTTAAACTGGACAAAAATTTTATGTTGGGACCCAGATTTCGAACATATCACTTATATTCAAACATGGTTTAATCCGAGTCGGACAATTTACGTCATCCAAACCAGACAGAGTTTTACCACCCCTGATAACTATGTTAGTGTCCTTCACAATCCTTACTCTATATTATGAGTCCGTTTGGTAAAACAGAAATATTGATTTTCAATACTAGTAGAAAAGCTATTTGTGAAGTAAAAGCTGACGTTTGCAGAAAAACTGTTGAAATAGTATTATAATATTAGATTTTTTATTTTTATATTAAAATTTTATATTAAATTTAATCTAATAAATATAATTCTTATTTAAATTAATTTTAAGAGTATGTTTTATTAAATAAATATTATAATATGATACAAGTGGGAATAATAAAATATTAGAAATTATTTTATATCAAAACTGAAAAATTTTAATTAGTAAAATAAATTGTAAATATTAATTAATTAATTATTAGATTAAATTTAATCATAAATAAATATCAAATTTAAAAATTATATTAATTTTTATCATTTAATTTATTTTATATGAGCTTTTATTATATTTAATGTGTATTTTTAATCTTTTATAAATATTAAATTTAATTTTATAATTCTTCTTAAAAAATAATTTTATAATATTAAGTAGAAAACTATATATTATTAAAATTATGAGGCACACAATAATTCTTATAAAAGTTTTAAAAGCTAATGATTACATGGACCCCACAATTTAAAAAATTTAAAAAATATATGGTAGGCGGATCCGCTTAGAGAAGCGCCGTGTAATAGCTTCTCATATTGTAGTGAAACCGGTGCACCATGCACTACAATTAGATTTCTTGTAGCCGGATTGACAATTTTGGCATCCTACCAATAACAAATTTGTTGAGAGTTATTTTGATTTTTGGGGAGCTAATACCACTTTTGATCACCCAAAGATTTGAAAATTTTCAATTTGATCACCCAAATATCAAATGTTTCATATTGATAACTTCAAATTTCTATCTATTCTAATATAATCTCTCGGTCAGAATTCTATCGTTTTGGGCAATCAACATGCCCAAGTGACGCATCCGGAGAATTATCACTGAGAGACTGTATTGGAAAGGAAAGTGACTGCAGTTACCATAACACCAGAATTCAACATCTGGGAGAACAGATTCAGTGCCTCATTCCTGCCCACATCCATGGAGACCATAACCAGAAATCATTGCATTCCAAGTCCCTTGATTCTTCTCTGGCATAAAGTCACATAATCGCCTTACCTATGAATTTATCAAGAGTAGTAATGGCAAACTTATGGCCATAGTAGTAGTTGCGAATTTATGGCCTAATTGCATAGTTGTAAAGGTGTAACGTAGAGATCACAGGAGATGTTAGTATGACTAGTTCCACGTACAAAACTGACATCCATACGTACACAGAGAAATGAAGTCCTAAATTTTCTTTCCTTCCTCCTCTACATTGTGTGCTTCCTATTTTCAAATTCAATATGCTTTGCTGCTTCTGCATTTTCTTTCCAGTTGAATGGTACGAAAATTACATCATAGAAGTAGGAAAATAAAAGAATGAAAGAAGCAAAACAAAGAAAAAAGAGAGAAACAATTTACATTTACTTCACCGAGAAGACCGACCGTCACACATCTCTGATTTTAAGTGACAGACATGGTAAATTGTTACCTTACCATAGCAGCAGCAGCTAGTTAGTGTCAAGCAGGTACGTTCATCTCTAAAAAGTTCACATCCTTCTCCAAGGCTTGTTTCATTTGTATAAGATGAGTCCTAAGGCTGTAATCCTCCACCTGCTCAAAGCAATCAACGTAAGGTCCATGAAAAGCATGACAAAGAAACAGGTAAGCAAAAAAAAAAATTGTCTGTAAGAAGAAACACTGCATCTCAAAATGACAATTCTGATTCTGTTGAGCCAACAGTTCACGAAGTGCAAAAGGGACACTCTTCTAGAGAGATGGAGTTTCTTTGAGGCAATGTGAACAGCGATGGCCTGGTTTTGGCCAGCCAATTTGACAACAAGACACATTAGACTGGTCACAGGTCTTTCAATTGCTACATGACAAAGCCTCACCATGCACAGGATAAGAGAATAATGAAAGCCATAGACAAACAGAGCATTAATTTGACCTCAACCACATTAATATCAAAGAATGTTGCAAATGCATTGAACAACCAACTAAACTGGTATTTCCTTCATGGACCCAAGACAAACGAGAGACTGCAAAACAGGACTTTTGTAGCAGAAGCAATCTCGGAATTATTACGTCTTTCATGAGAGAGGGTCAACCAAGAAGCCAGAGCAGACAGACAAGCTCAATGCCACAGAGTAACATACATGTTCAATTAAGTTAAGATTCTGCATAAGCAACATTTTTTGGTGTTTGTGTTACGAAAGACGAAGGAAAAAAAAAAGGAGAGGGGGAACTGAATTGTGGTGTCTCTGCTAAATGAAAGGACTTTTTAAGAGCCTCAAAAATCAATGCAGAATAAGGACTTCTCTCAGTTTAAAGGCTCTGGAAAATTACTCTATATTTTAGGGAATAGCCTGCCATATAAGAAGTCTACATTTCAAAGAACGCAGGCAGGAATACAGAAGGTTTTTCTTCCATGCTTTTAAACCAGGTATAAACAATTATGAATTATTACCTGCTTGGCTGCCGTTGAAGCCAATAATGCTTCACACTCATTGAGCATGGCTCTCTCTTGTGTAGCTACAACAGCAAGTTCAGAGACGAGAGTGTTGATTCCCTCCACCTGCACAAACAACGTGTAAAAAACATTTTCATTAGATACTGTCTTGGGGCTTAAATTAAACAAATCATTAAGAAAAGCTACAATAACATTACGCATTATACGCATATCACAACATAATCCAAATTAAACTGAAACATAACCTCACCCTTGAAAGTAACGAGCAAATGGAAGACCCCATAGCCTGCATCACATCAACAGCTGAGCAGATAGCAATCTTCAGAGATTCAATATCGGCCTGTAGAATTATAAATCTATAAATGAAGCCAAAACTTAGCTTTTCAAAATTAGGTCGAAAAGACTATATATAACCAAGCATACCGTCGCTCCTCCGGTCACTGGAAGCCTCAGGGTGTTTGCTTCCAAGTCATCCACAGCCCCAGATAAAGAATTGATATGCTCTCTTTCAAGCAAACCCCAGTCATCAAGGTAGCCCATCTAAAATGCAAATTTACACTTAGATAATGACAGGAAAGTATTACAAGTAGAAATTCAAATTCAAATAAGAGCACATAAATAGGATGTGTGACACTATCACAATACTAAGTTGAGCAATACTTTGAACTTTCCAGGGAACGTTTCCATATCCATATGTAAACATTGCCAGATTAAAACAGGAATTAAGAAAATATCAGTGGATCTGAACTATGTCAGCATCTTCCTTGGAAAGAGATCTAGGTCCCAGGATGCTCTTAAAAACAATTCATATTTGTGAAATCAACAAGACAATCTTGGGACCATCCAAAAGTAAATAAATAAAGGCACAACCTGATTTTGCGGCCTAATGTCTACCATGTCTGCATTGCTTAAATAATGACCACAAGTGAATTGCTCTTCACTACACAGTTCGTGTCTAGATCATAAAACAGCATGAAGGAACTTCATATATATAAATTCATTGCCCTATTCTAAAGTAGACACAATGAATAGAAGATAATTTCCTAAAACAAAAAATATTTGCATCAATGCCACTTCTAAATAAAATCCTTTAAAAAGATAAGCCTATGGCTTTGCCTTTTAGACGTGATGCTAGCAAATTGTATTTGTTCTCACCTTTTCTAAATAAGAAATAATTTTAAAGATAGCAAAACGCATCCCTCCTTCTAAAGATTCCATAAATATGTCTCATTATGACAGCGAATTCGCAATTATTATTACAATAAAATGATAGCATTATTATAGTGGGCCAGAGAAAACATATATGCAATTTAGCTCAACAAATGCAATCCCTGTCAAGATTATTGGCATATAGTTCTTACGTCCTCAAACTCGTGATCTATGCTCCTGCGGATCCAGTACTTGCACCAACTTCAACCTGATTTAGATTATCCTTCCTTATGGGTGTTTGTATTTACACATAGCATAACCATCTTAATAACTTTTTTCCTGTGTTCTCAAAACCACAAATGGTTTCCCTCCTTCGTAGAATTATTAGCTATCACTGCACTATGTCATGAATAACAAACAATCACAATGTATACTAGAGCTTCTTTCTTATCATTTTTTTTTCTTTCATTGTGGTTCTTGACCAACAGGCGAACATGTGACCTAGTGTAAGAGTTATAAGTGTGTAATCTATAGATCACAGGTTTAATTTCCGGGAACAGTCTCTCTAGATATCATGTGAGGGTAAGGTCTACTTACATTCTGCTTATCCCCGATCCCGCCTATTTGCGGAGTCTTATGCACTGGAGTTGTTTACCTATGGTTCTTGTCTTCTTCACCAAATGAATACATATATACAAATGCTAATACGTATATACACTAACACTTTCATTTAATTCCCTTGATACGAATTATATATGCATTAATGTAATAGAGCCTTACGTGCACCAGATTCTTCATACGGTTAAACAGCTCAACTTAAATATTGCAGCATTCATCTTGAGATATGACACATAATTTTATAATTAAGTTAAAGGTAAATGTGCCACTAAGTAATTGACTGAGTACAGGCTCCGACATGCTCAAGCAAGTTAATATGTCTAGCTAGACTCTGGCTGGCAAGCAAGGATACATGCAAAATAAGGTAAACTTCTATTTTCTTTTTCGGGTTGAGCAATAAATCAGGTAAACTTTCTACAAAGCAAGCTTCTTCCGATGAGAAACTAAAGAGCCCCTCACCATAATAGAATTGTGGAAATAAATAGAGAATCTGCACCTATAAATGATTCTACAACAGACTTATTCTGTTTTAAGGAAAACCACATAAAACAGAAGAAGAAGAAACAAAGAAGCAGCTTCAAACTAAATATTTTGATAAATCATGAAATCTCATGTTTGAGATGGAAGCACATTATGTAAAATACACATCAATCACAATCACACGGAACTTGAGACAATTTAGCATTCATGACACAAAAAACCACACAGGAGCAATTAATCAAATATAAAACAACAAAATATTGACAAAGAAGAAGTATTACTTGCTCCTTCAAAACCAAATTCAACTTAAGCTCTAGCTTCAGCTGTTGGAGGTTGATTCTTTTCCTGATTATTGAATCCCATAAACTTAGAGTAGTATTCCAAACGTTGTACATACTTTTCTGCAAAATAAGAAATATCATAAGAAAAAGGATGTTTTATCTCAATACCCGTCTTAACAACCAAGTGCAAAGTAGGGTTACATTTATGATATTAAAATTTTTCAGAATGGCACCGAAATTCAAGTGGATGAAATAAGAAAAATCTAACTGATGAAGAATCAATAGGGATTGTATCAGTCTTTTTGAAAAACTTAAGAACTTATCATATGCTATCTTCTTCACCAATACTTCGTTCTTTTTTTTTTTCAAAACCACCATATGAAACAAACCCACCAGATCACATAAATAAAGCCTAAGTTTGCAGCTTGCAACCAATTGTAACATCCCAAATTTTTTGGCATTGTTGCGAAAATACACTGTATGAGCTAGTTCATTTAGGCAGGAGAACACAATTATCCTCAACGCAGAAGATGCTAATATTTGCATAAAACCAAGACTCCACATGTACAATACTAGGTAAACAGGAATAGCCTTAACAAATTAGATGGCCCACATCTGAAAAAGGTCTTCTAAAATCCTACCTCTGCATTAACTTTCTGAACATAAAGAATTGCCTCTGCTCGAGCATTAGAAAACCTCCATTGCAAAAATCTATTGTATATCAGCCGTAGATGATGGGCATCTTCTATGTAGCTTGCACCCTTTCTTCCTTTCTTAAAATCTGCTATGAAACTGAGCACAGAAGTTGAATTTGAGGCCTGACCAGAAGAACTAGATGGCCTTATCCGAGATGGACTAACTCCTCTAGAGGGAGGAGTTAATGGTCTTGTCCTAGATGGACTGACCCCTTTTACAATAGAGGACGCAACTCCGGAGGTCCTGCTTGGGGATGCAGGTCGAGATCGTGTAGTAGGCAATGACTGCGATTTGGCAGCAGGGGTAGCTAACATTGTTCTATCTGATAAACTAGGAGAAACAAACTTGTGAAGTCCAGATAACTGCAATGAACTGTCATCAATTGATTTCGCCTCAGAGCCTACTCTTCCAATTT
The DNA here is from genome assembly GCF_013401445.1 of Tripterygium wilfordii. Classification (NCBI taxonomy): domain Eukaryota; kingdom Viridiplantae; phylum Streptophyta; class Magnoliopsida; order Celastrales; family Celastraceae; genus Tripterygium; species Tripterygium wilfordii. The sequence goes on along the minus strand of NC_052235.1, from coordinate 14,388,985 downwards.
CATCAAGCGATAATAACCTCGCATCAGCATCACTAACGGACTTTTTTAATGGGTTCCCCAAACTATCAGTTGTAAGGGTTCGCCTCAATGAAGACAACCCAATTCCCAGACTGGGGATTGCTGAATTTCCAACAGATTTGTCAGTAAAATCAACACTTTTATTCAATGAACTAGAGGATACCTTACTGCCCATTCGACTAGGCCATCGATGCTGATCTATCAATCGAGACTGTAATCCATCAACTGGTTTAGCATTCTCTGACTGATCATGTGAATTTCTCCCTTTAAGAGGACTCCTCTTTCTATCTGGAGTAAGCTTAAGTGCCCGGGAAGGTTTTTCAGCCTGCTTATGCCCTACATTTGAAGATGGCCTCAAAGTGCGATCTGAGGAAGCACTATTAACTGGTTTTTCCTTCTTGCTGACAGGAATAGATATGATATCAGACTGGAAGGAAACACTAAGACTTCGCATTGTGGAGGGCCATAAGCTCTCAGGTAACCGGCCACCACCAATTGACATCCTTCGTGATGACAATTGGGAATCTACAGACGAATCACGAATTGGCGTCCGCGGCCTCTGCGGTGAGGGTGGTGTGGAGGGCCGCAAGCTCTCAGGTAACCGGCCACCACCCATTGACATCCTTCGTGATGACAATTGGGAATCTACAGACGAATCACGTATTGGCGTCCGCGGCCTCTGCGGTGAGGGTGGTGTGGAGGGCCGCTTCCTTTCGGCTGATACGGCTCTCTTTGGCACCAATTGGGAATTCGAAGGCACTGTTCTGGTGAGGCTAGGAGAGGCGCTACGCCTGGTATTTGAAGGGGTTGAAGGAGAAGGAGATTTGTACCTAGAACTAACCTCCCTCGTTCGAGGGCGCCGTGTAGTGACTGCATTGTTCCTTTCAGCTGGAGCCAAGGGAGGTCTTGGGGTATCCACTGCTGCGTGCTTCTCTGGTTCACATACATCCATTCAAACTCTCGAATTCAGGCCACATTGATAGCTTTTTTCACATCCCCAACCCAGAGCAACATTTGAGATTTGACAGGCCTTGACTCTCATGTATCCCCACATTCAAAGGAACAAAACCAGTTGTTCAAAAAGAAGATCCCTTTCCCTGCAATAAATCTGCCACAGATGCGCAACAACCAAATAAGTATATTACCATGGAAGCGCAAAAAAAAAAAGCAAAATATAAATCCACAAAAAAAAAATTAAAAAGAAAACATCTTTACAGAGAACCGAGATCTGATTGAGAATTACAACGAGTAAAACGCAAATGGGTGTCGAAATTTCGTTGAGGAAAGCCCAACTCCAAGAAGATCAGGAGACGACAACCAGGTTTGGAGGTGATAAAACATCATCTGGGCCAAGACTCAAGATGGGTCACAGGCAATTCCGGAGACGGCCACAACGTGTATTAACGGTCATTAGTGAAGGTTATGTTTATGGTTGCAAATGCGGGGCAGGGGTCCCCTACGAAAATGGGGAGACTAGAGAGTGGACTGGGGTGATGGAGGGAGAAGGAGTGTAGGATCGGACATGGAAGTATGGAACTGGGGTTGCCTTTAATTTTATGCCTATTCACCCTTTTGTCCTTCTCACGAGAAAAGTAAACCATGGTCGGCTGAGCTGTTTTACCACGGCAGTACAATTAGGGTCCAATCATAACACTGCTCCACTCTGTCCCCGTTCCATCTCTTCTTCTCTCCCTTACCTTTTTTACATGAAAGGGACTTCAATGAAAACGAAACTAAACACTGCTACCCAAAACACTCAATAATCTGTTCTTCTGTCAAATGTCAACTTGAGTCCCACTAGTGAATACAGATAATATTGGGAAAATTGATCTCAAAATGCTTACCTCTGTTTCCTCTTTTGTCACCTAGTGAATTCAGCTAAGAAATCTACATACAAAACTAAATAAGAAAAGTGTTATAATATTGTGATTTGTTTGTATGCAGTACTGATAAAATTATTTGATAATTTTAAGATTGAACTTGTGGGTGCTATTGTTCTAGCCTTCTAGGGGATACGGGAACAGACATGGAAGACCTAGACCATGTGCAAGGGAGATCATTGTCCATCCCTATAAACACATAATTAAATCAATCAATACATAATACATTGATCCAAGTTAAAAACTTTGCATAAAAAAAAGAGTGATTCCAGATAGGCCAGACATTAATGAAACTTCTTTTGTTTTGACCACTAGGGACATTTTTATTAGGAATAAAAATCGATAATTTCTAGGTTGACAGGCCTATGTCTCTGATATCTGAGCCAAAACATCACAATGTCTTTCTTTGACAGTGAGTAATCTAACCATTCAAGGTAAATCTCTCTTCCCTTCAGAAATAGCAGAACCAGAGAAGCAAACAGGGGTATACGAATTCATTGAATCTGGAATAACTGAAATACGTAAAAAAGTTCCTCGATGGTCATACAAATTAATCAACGAGTAAATACTGGTATAAAATCACAAATTCAACTTTCTAAAACAATATTAATCCCCAAAAATCCCCTTTTGTTTTATCCACATATATACAGTAATTCATAAAGAAAGATAGAATCGGAAAATTCATTGAAGAAAACAATTCATAATTCTTTGCATTAAAAGAAACGAAAAATCAATCAGCAAATAAATTTCTAACAGAGACATTAAAAAAAAAAAAAAAAAAAAACCTAGGATTTCTCACCTTTCACCAGTTGCCAGCACGAACCAAACTCTCTTCCCAATCAAAGACTAGAAACCCTAAAATTCAACGAACGAATACCTTTCCTTATTGAAACACGGATGACGGTGGAGGCTTTAATTAGCAATCGCCGGTGATCAACGGGCGGTGATCGGATGGAATATTACGGCGGCATCAAGCGGTACTGGAATAGATCGTGGAGACATGGAGATTTATACGGAGAGAATTTTAGCAAGCAAAATTGAAGTAACAAATATAAATATAAAAAGAAATCAAAGAGTTTGAACTTTGAATGGATTTTGAAGGAAATAAGGAGGACGTTGTTTTCGCGCCACCTACTTCACCCCTTTGTGTTTAGCAGCCATGTGATTTTATACCTTTTATTGCTAAATCCCATTTTAATGACTAACCTATCCCCATCCTCCCACTCTTTTATTCCTTTTTTTTTATTATTTCTTTCTATTTTGTAAGTTTTTTTTAAAAATATTTTCATATTAATATTAATGGGTGATTAACCTATTAGGAGGTTTCGCAACCACTTTGAGTGATAATTTAGTAGTGAATCTCTTTGAGGACAAAAGTGACAAACTATATGAACTCGGAAGGTCTTGAATTTGATTCCCGTTGGAAGCAATAAGCTTTGACCCAACATACTATGTCGAGTTTATACCCGTATCATATGTGTAAAGGGTGTCGTTCTCAGTTAACAAAAAATAGTGTATTAGGAAGAGTTACAAAATACATCTTTAATCGCGGAATCAAAGAGCGTCTATCGTTGTTTTCAATTGGATAGATTAATCCTACTTAGATTTAGAACCTTTTTTCTTCGATAGAAATTAATTTAAATCTAACAATATGACTAAATTAGAATAATTGGCTATGGATTAGGTGATTAGCATCCCTTAAGCAACACCCTTGTTTAAAATTATCAAGTTTGAAAGTTGCATTTGCAATGATAGGGAAGTAGCTAGGTCATTAAATTTGTTGGTATTTATTCTTATCAATGTTACTCAAAGATGGTCACACATGCAAGCAAGCAATCAAAATCACCACCTAAAATGTTTACTTACAACATTGCTAGTTGTAATCTAAGAAACATTTTTATGATAACCATATTAGATCTGCATCCAAGCTTGTCCAATTTCACTACTTTTGTCTTCTTGTTGAGCAACTCTAGGAATATATGTTTTTAATTAAACAAAAAAAAAAACTAGATTGAAAAAAAAAAGATACAAATATTGTATATGGCTAAAAAAATCAATATTTGGATTGTAACATTTGTTTTTCAAATATTTTTTGTTAACCGATAACAACATCATACAAATTTATCCTTTATACATCCGAAATGGGCGTAAACTCAGGCCGTCACACATGCACGCACATAAATTTTTCACCATACAATATGATAAGTTTGGTTAAAACCTAGCGCATTACCACAAATCTTCACTCTAATGCCCGTCTATCTTGGTTGGGATTAATTTATAATTTGATTTGGTGTACTAACTCATCATTAATTATCTGTTAACAAATAGTATGGACCATTACCATAAAACGCAAATTAGCTTATTGTACTTGAGAGTACATAACATATAATATGCGTTTGTTTAGTTGAAACTTATTTTAAAGTTTAAGTTTGCTTTTTATTGATTTATTTAGATAATATTGTATATATAATATTATTAAATTATTAAAATTTTAATTTTATTTATATAAAAATATCTTGTAATTTATAAGTTTAAACTTAAGATTAAATTTAATAAAAATTTATAAATTAACCAAAAATAAAATCCTAAAATAACAAACTACAATACAGTTATCTTTTTTTTTTTAAATAGTTTTTATTATATCTTTTAAACTAAATTTAAATAGATTTTTTCACAACGTATAAATAAGGGTTAAGCTCTCCCAACACCTTACAACTTATTTCATAACGTACAAGTTAGTTTGCTTTTCACAATATATAAATTAATTTATTTTGACAATAAATAAGTTTTTCCAAACAGAACAATTGAATATTAATATATTATGTATAGTCTCTTTCTCTTTTGATGATACTTGAGCAAACTTCATGGACCACCTCTTTTGAGGCCGAAAGGAGGAATTAAGGCCCATTTACAGCTATTGGGATCATTTGAATATGTATGTTTTGTTTCTTCTTCTTCTCACATGGTGGACCCTCTCACCATGCCAATCAATTAGCTTTCAAATTTTGACCTTAAAATCATATCATCATTATCATCATAGATTGAGACAAAAATTCGCTTGGTTGATATTAATAAGTCATATGTAAATGTAATGCAAACTTCCCAACTTTTAAGTTATGGGCCTTCTTTCTTATTTTTGGGCCCACTAGTCAATGTGGGTGTATCATTATCATTATTATTACTACTTTAATTGAAGAAATACCAAAAATGTTTTTCTTTTTTATTTATTGATGAGATTCCTCAATAAGGAAAGCAGAATCCTATGTGAATGAATAACAAACCTTTTCTTTTTGTTGGTTTGATAATATTCAGTCATTGAAAAGAATATATCTTTAGTAACTTTCTTTGGATGCATACTGAATAAATTCATCGTACCTACCGTATCATCTCACAAACTAGTATGCCAAACAAACCCATGAAAAATTCAGTTTGTGAACGCATGTCTCCGAAGAGAATTGAACCCGACTGAAAAAACATGACTATCATGCACCTTACCATGATGCCAACAACATAATTGGCTAGAAGTTAGTTTAGTTGATAGTTCATATATGCACTCATGTGCATGTGCTAAAATTTGCAAACACAATCATGGCAGGCGAGCCCATACACATGCCATTCTCTTTCCATGTCTCACTGTTGCCCCAAGGTCCCAACATGTATTTTTCAATTCATTGAACATTCCTATGAAGATTTTTTTTTTTTTTTTTTCTATTCCCCAAAAAATGAGATGGGTTGAGACCAGAATTTGATGTTTGTCTTGTCATAGCATAAAAGTACATAAACTACATATGGTGTGGGAAGTCTCAATGAATGAATGAACTGTTTTGTCTGTAAATTATGGTACTTATGGGTTGTTTGGTTTTGCATAATATGTGAAATTTCACATTGAATGCCATGTCCAGAGACAAATAGGGACAGGGACAGCAGTTCTGAATCCAAAAATAGACATTTCCCTGATCTGAGAAATCTCAAAAATCATTTCATGTCTTGTGTATGGTCTCTCCATTCCATTTGAGCCACAAATTTACTGCCAATAATTGCCAAACCTCCCATTCTAATCCCACAAGAAAATAACATGTGAAAACTTCAGCTTAATAAATCAAAAGTAAAAGGAAAATAGAGTAAGAATCATATATCATGACTTGAGAAAGAATAATTTTGTTTGCAAAGAAACTGCTATTCAAAAATTACCTAAACAGTACTCTAAAAATATAAAATGTATGAAGTCGCGGAGCTACAAAGAAGTTAAAAATTACAAGTTTCTCTTGCGGAGTCCATGTTTCTGGCGATCGGCTTTAATTGACAAAACTTTGCATTGCTAGAGACCTGAGGGTGTATACAGTCTTAAATAAAGAGTACTTCCCATATAAGTGTTCATGGGTGAGCTGTGCTCTTTGATCAACTTCAGTCTCCACATCATAGAGCATAAGCAGATAAGATAGTCATGGCTTCCATAATCACCAAGAACGACAGAATGCAATCTCAGTGAAGGCATCCTTGGGCTTGGTGCCTTGGCCTCAAGCTCTATTCAATGTAAGAAGTTAAGGAGTTTAGAAAATCCGGTGAGCTGCATACACAAAAGAAGATGATGTTAATTACTAATAAAGGACATTTCCATTGTTCTACAGTTTCCTACTTAATAATGACGGCATACTAGACAATAGACTGTGTCAAAAAAATCATTAAGAAAATAGAAATAAGGCTGAGAATTGATTTTCAAACCTTGGTGGTCATGGTTATCCTCATCTTTGTGGAGTCCATACTCCATAGTACCCATTGCAACAAAGCCGGTATCTATGCAGCACCAATTAAAAGAGCAAGCCAATCAGCTCTTAGTACTTCTCAGGACGAGCTGCCAGAGCCTTCCCAAAAATTGACTCCACATCGTTGGCAAGCAAATCAAACTTTTTTGCAACTGCAAAACCTGCGTACATGCCATCAACTGCTGCACTTACAATACCACCAGCATAACCTGCTCCTTCACCGATTGGGTAGAGTCCTTTCAAAGATGTACTCTCATAAGTGTCACTATTGCGGGGAATCTGAACAGGAGAGCTGGTTCTAGTCTGTAAGCAAGGATGAACTATTGGAGAGATATATTTGGGGAATAATATTCTTGAGAGCTTGAGAGATTGGTTATATGTAGATCGTACAATTCACAAATGGGAACAATTCATTTAAAATACCAACCACCAATTACTAAATAACCAAAATGTATGAAACTACAGAAATGGGAATTGGGATACCTCTACTCCATGAAGAAGGGCATCCTTGGTGATAAACCCAGGTAGCTGAAAGTTTCAAAGATGACAGAAAAGGAGAAGCTTATGAAATGTTGGGCATGCCATAAAGCTAGGAGAGAGACAATTAATAACATGAAAAAGAAAAAATAAAAGAAAAGTGAAGACCTCTTTGTCAAACATCGAGATTGAATGCTTCAAAGGATCTGTTATATGAGGCGGGAACAACTGATGCAGGTTTGCTGCCTTTACACCCAACCGATAACTTGATGGTGGCATAGATGTTACTGCAAAAGAACACAAGTCAAGCAAGATGCAGACTTGAGAGGAAAAGCCACCTCTGGAAAGAAAGTAATACTTCTACCTGATAATTTATTTTCCAGAAAATCAGTAACCGACTGCACGGGCACCACAAAAGTTCCCCCGCCCATCACAGCGGCTCTCCGCTCAAATTCCCTCTAAAATATGAAATTATAAACAAGATTTAAAGAATGATTTTTAAACAAGGAATCAGCCTTTGAAACAATGCTACTATGATTTAGGCATAAAATAGTACGGCATGCCAAAACTCAATTTAATTAAAATTAAGTTTATGCATTATTAATTCATTGCAGACTGATGCTTTCACAAGGCTTTTACCCCGTTAGATTTTTTTTTTTTTTTTTTTGCAGTAGCACAATTTAAAGGTCACATGTTCAATTTCTGAAAACAACCTCTCCACATATTATGTGCAGGTAACGTATGCGTACATGACCCCACCCACTGCGGGAGCCTTGTACAACAAAAAATCATGATCATCTCATCATCACCTTTATTTTAAACAATGTTGGTGTCAGTGACTTGAGTCCACATGAGAAATTGAAAATCTACCACATGAATTCTCCCACAAGCTACAGTCTCAAGTATCAACTAATCCTATAAAGTCCCTTCCTTATCACTTCTATCTATATCTCCTTTGGTCCACCACTTCCCTTTTTCATATCTCCCATTGAAGTTTCTCTATTTACGCATTATTGCAATAATCTCTCCATGTTGTACTAGCACAAACCAACTTAGCCAATTTCCTCACATCTTACCTTCTATTGGTGCGACCCCAATCCTAGATCAAGACTTCTAGTTTCTCATCCTATCATTCCTTGTATTGCCACACATCGTAACAAAACTGACTAGGCGGTGTGAATATGTAGATCACAATGCAAAATAAATAAATAATACAACAAGAAGTCAATGACTTAAACTACCTGAAACTCAATTCCTGCAAGAGGTCCATGCAGATTTAATGCCTCAAAATCCTTTGTTGAAACAGTGACTACAAGTGCCGCATTCGCCCACCTAGAGGCACGGCGAGAAAATGACATGCCATTGATACAGAGCTCTGATGGATTTGTACTGGTGAGAACAACCTGCAACAATGAACAAATGTACATAGATCAGGTTAGTGTAAATCATTTATAGTCATAATGATTTCCTAAATCCAATGGTTTCCATTTATGCAAGACCCATCGAGTGACCCTCACGAGAGCCCAGACTTGCCTTTGAATTGACAATTTCATCAATATATGGGAGCAAGACAGCTAGTTAAATCAACCATGTTCCAGAGCAATTGCCATTTTGTAGTTCATGGCATAGAGCCATCTCAACGTTGATGAATGGGTCATTTCAACTAAATCCATTCTGATCATCATCAACGCCTTAATCCCAAACAATTTCGGATAAACTACTTGATTTCATAGTGAGAAATTATCTTTCCATTTGTTTTGTTCTAGAGCTAAGCTCTACAGATGTCTTTCTTTATCAATTCAATCCTAGAGAAAAGGGTAAAGGTAATCAACTCCAGTGCAAAGGCTCTCATAGTGGGTGGGGTCAAGGACATACATGATGTACGCAAACCTTATAGTTGTTTCCAGGAATTGAGCAAGTAACATCTAGGTTGCACCACTGCAACTCTACCACTGGGCCACATGTTCGCTTGGATTTCATCAATTATATTGACTATTTATCAAGGAGTGAAGTCCATGTTAATGATTCTATACCAGCAAAATAATGTGTTATTTACTTTGTAGAATCGGAAAAAGAAAAAACATTTTCAAGTACAATTCACAGGGAACAACCACTTAGGTGAGTGGTAAGAATTCAATATTTCCCAACTAGTGGTGATGAGTTCGAATCCCCCAGCCCCACACACAGTATCACCTATGGAAAAAGGTACAATCACAATGCAAAATGTATTTTTCAGAAGAGGTACAAAAAGAACAAGCATACCTGCCCACCAGGACACATGCAAAATGAATAGCAACTACGACTTGTATCCCCAGAATTGAAGGTCATGTCCCCAACGTTCCCACTGGCATAGTTAACCTTGTAATCTGCCACGGGTACTTTTCCACGTCCGCAGTGAACCTCAGCAGCCAATCCAGCATACTACATGGCATAATCAATCGTATATTTGGATGTGAGTGCAAAAAAACACTGAAATTCTTTCAGCACTTTATGAATCAGATCAAGAATTCTAGAAAAATAAACAATTTATACGACAAAACTAAAGTGTAAAGTAATATATCGACATACTTGACTTAGTAATCAAGGAAGGGGGGTGCAACAACCTTGGGGATTTGGAGGTGAGGGAGAAGCTAGAAAAAGAAACTAATAGTAAACACTCAAATTGCTTGCAGTATTGATAATCAATCGCATATTTGGATGTGATTGCAAAAAAAACTGAAATTCTTTCAGCATTATGATTCAGATCAAGAGTTCTAGAAAAATAAACAATTTATACAATAAAAATTAAGTGCAAAGTAATATATAATTATATATCAATGCATTAGACTTAGCAACCAAGGAAGGGGATGGTACAACCACCTGGGAGATTAGAGGGGATGGAGGAGCTAGAAAAAGGAAAATAATGGTAAAAGCTCAAACTGCTTGGAGAATAATGCACAACCTTATTTTGACCTACTACACATTATAGAGATTAGAGCCAATATATTTTAGCAGTAGTTGAAATGCTGCATATGTTATTATTGAGTTTTGAAGTATGGCAGGTCCATGGCCCTGAATAGGCCTATGACTGAAAACTTAGTTTTCCCTAAGATTTCTACTGCTGTTCTTGGTCACGCTATCACAATTAGATTCAAAATTTGTTACAAGGATAAGGTGCATTGACATTCATTGCTCGAGATAATCTTATGAAAAAATGGCTTCCAATAGTGGTTTTTGCTAAAAGCATGCCAACAAACTGAATTAATTTTACAAACAAACTGTATGGGAAGATTATCCCATAATCGTATCACACGATAGTAGGTTACTAAGTTGTCTTTTCTTTTCCTTAGGTCTGGAAAAAGATTCCACAACAAGATGAATAGATCAGAAATGACCTTATTTACTTAGATGTACTAGAAGATTAAAGCTAATTCATACATCAAATTTGCAAGGAGAACATGCAACTAACCTGTATTCTGTTTATTACTTCTTGAGGATGCTCAATCCGCAAACCAACCTGTTCACCAAATTAAGTTGCCATTAAAATGGCAATAAATTCCTGAGCTCAAGCTCTGTCATACAGACCAAGCATTGATCATCTCTAAACCAGATGTTTCTGGCCACAACAGATACCAAACAAATACTAACCATCATAATCAGAAAACTCATAATACAATATGGTCAAAGATTCTAATCCTAGCAACAATTCTTTCAAACACATTTGATATTCCAGAAGTTCCTTGTAAGCAATTCTACAATTTCCAACAATAGTGCACTCGCATATACAATTTGCATGGCCAAACCGAGTTAATGTCAGATTCACTCCATTTTTCATCTTTTGTTTTAACTGTTCAATGATGCCGAGATTTGAACCACTGCCTCTTAGACAGGCTGCTTTGGAGCTTGACCACCTGAACAAGTGATGCTCCTTAAGCACATTTGCGACTAACAGCCTGCCATAAGGCACTATCAGGCAAATAGCATCTCCCACATCATCTACAACAATTGAGACACTGTTGTTGCATACAAACAAATAAGATGAACATAGTAACATACAGAACAGAAGCAGCACAAAAATCACTAACGTATAACTTAAACCTTTTAATATGTAGAGGAAATAACATAATTAGCTTTGACTACAAGATCACTCGCCCAGACCTCAGATAGGAAATGTTCATAAATTTTCCATGCCTCAGAATCCACTCATTTAAAAAGAATCATGTATACTTTTACTGAATACTGATTTTGGACCACCAAAGAATCTAGATCGAGTACAATTGATGAGACGCAATTAGAGTTGGAATTTGTGGATGACACTGTCAGAACTGGTATGGGAAAATAACATGTGCAAGTTGTGAATTGAAGAGATGTAAAACCACTGAAGGCGAACAAGACATTGGTCAATGAATACAAAAATATATGAGAGAGGATGAACTCACAGCAAAATCTTTTGGGACCAAATCCATATTATGAGAAAGAAGCATATTATATACATCACGTGCAGAATGCCCAACAGCCATAACAACAGCATCACATCCCAGCTTCTGGCTAGTCATCAGTAACTGGTCTTGTGAGTTAGAAACTTTAACCCCCACTATTTGTCCATTATCTGTAAGCAGATCATCAACCCTTGTCCCAAATTTTATACTAACCTGAATCACATTGGAATAAGTAACATCAGAAGTGGAATTCAGAAACACTTGATTCAAATAAATGCAACGGTTTCTATAGGAAGCAGCAGATTCTGTCACTCACACCCAGCTCGTCTAGATGTTTTCGAAAGTTGCGAAGCAAAGGAACCAATCTGTCTGTTCCCAAATGAGGCTTCCCATCAATCAAAATATTTTTTGGAGCTCCAAAGTGTACTAGAGTTTTCAAAACCTAAAACAGAACCATTTCCAAGTCAACATATAGAGCAACTAATATGTAATAACTAGTATCATCTAAACCTTATCTCAAACACAGGCAACTAGTTCATCCTTTAATCTATACCAGATATATTGCAATTTAAAGCTATACCCATACCAGTGGAAATATTAGCATGGGGAAGGCTGCAATTTACTAGAAAAGTAGAAATAAGAAATTATGTGCTTATGCTCTTTTAGCATCCAAAAAATGTTAACATCATATAATAGGGCAACAGCATGATACGCTAGGAGCTTATTTATCTCCATAAGTTACAAGTTAACACTCAAAGAAAATGTTTAAAAAAACACGCAAAAAAGGTCAGAATTTAAAGCTATACCCATACCAGTGGAAATATTAGCATGGGGAAAGCTACAATTTACTAGAAAAGTAGAAATAAGAAATTATGTACTTATGCTCTTTTAGCATCCAAAAAATGTTAACATTGTACAATAGGGCAACAGCATCATACACTAAGAGCTTATTTATCTCCATAAGTTACAAGTTAACACTCAAAGAAAATGTTAAAAAAAACACGCAAAAAAGGTCAAACTAAATTTGCAATAACTAGTTTAAAAGACATTATTAAAAAACATTAAACCATGATAAAAATGGAAACCAAATACATCATCAAGTATTAAATCACTATGATAGAGGAAAAGTTCTAACAGCCAAGACACTACTGCTGTTCCTTCCAATTCTTGTTACCAGCTTTCCATCACTCCAGGTACCTGCACCACCCTGCCATGAATAAGTCTCTCAATATCACTTGGCAACTCATAGAAAGATAAATTTATTTAACATACATAAAGTAGACAACTTTTATGACGACGAAACAATAGGAACAAATCGACAGGAACATATTTTAATGTGGAAACTCGTTGATATACAAGCAACATCAAACTGAGATCTTTCCTTTCTCCTTTTTCTAATTGTTGCTTGAAAAACTACGATCTATCTAACTCATGCATTGCAACTTTTCTCTTCACCATTTTATTATGAAAGTAACAGCAGAAGTACAATTTTGATGGAAACCCACCAAGAGCTGCTATCAACAATTCTCTTTTATACCACCATTAATGATAACAAATCTTAACCTTTGGACCAGTTCAATATATCTCCATAAAATCCAAAAACAAAATTTCTTAATGCCTTTCAACAACATCACCATAGTTGCCACTCAAAAAGCTCATTTCTCAATAAATTCTACAGCGAGCAATTTCTAGGGCATAATTCATTACATCCAAATAAGATCAGAGTATATCTCAGATAAACCAGAAAGTGACCCAAAAGGACATATCAGCAATGGAGAACCAAAACAAATAACAATAACAGGCGGAAAAAGGAAATTAATCAAGATATAACCTCCCCGAAACAAAAATTGCTTTCCAACTCCAAAATGTGACGAACTATCAAAGCACCAATGTCACGCCCCCTTTTTTCAACTGGTTGGCCTCTTTCTATTAGGGTAACATCTGCACCGAGTTCTGCAAGAACAAGAGAAGCAAACAAGCCAGATGGACCACTACCCACAACCGCAATTTTTGGTTTTCTGATGCTTGAACACTTGGATGATTCTCCAGATCCATTGTAGATCCCATGCTTACTTTCTTCAGCCACGTTCGCTTTGCGAAAATTATTACAATCCTGAGTTATACTGATCAGATCCCCTGAAAATCTTTCACGAGGCATGTGTTCTATGAGCCCAACTCTTGGCTCCAGCTTTGAAATGAAGTCCCAAGAACGAGGCTCAAGACTAATTAATCTATCGACGTCCATGTCCACAGAATAAACAAATTTGGGTGACTTGATCTTCTGAAAAAATGCAAACAGAATAGATTAATTGGTAAAGACTAAAGATAATGTCTGCTTCATTTTCAAAATTCTTACTTTCCCTCTTTCAACAGAGATTTATACAAAGTTAGAAAAAGAATATAATCTAGTGAAAATGATACATAACCAGAGATGTTACCCTTCATTTAAATTTAAAATTTTAAACTCCCATTTTAGTAGGAAAGAAAACATGCAAAAACTAATATCTCAAACTCCTTTTTTTACATACACACATACAAAAGAAAACAAAGCTAAACAGGGGATCACATTCCCAGGAACATACCTTCCTGCCATCAAAGGATTTACGAATAACTGAAAATGCTTCCCGGGGCAGCATAGACGCGACCTACAATCAATTGAACTAGAATGAAAAAAACTGAAATTAAAAATTCAATCTTTTCTACGTCTCTTCAATTCTCGGGGGACCAAACAGGGAATGGTAATCGAACTCACTCACCGGGAACTTGAGGACTTTGGCGATTTCCTGTAACAATCCATCGAAGACTTCGTAGGAGTCCTTTCCGGGGTCGTCTTTGACAGAAACACTGAGGTTGGAGAGCCGCCAAATGCCTTCGAACTTGTTTTTGACTTCGGCTGTGGCCTCCTTGTGCTTCGATTTCAGCTGCCTCTTCTCGGACGGGTACCTCAGCTTGCCGGTGCGCTTCGCGCAGAGGATTGGGAGTGTCTGGCATCGGGATTTGAGTGTACGGACGGGATAGAGCGGGATAGGGTTGGGAGGGAAGAGCTGTGAGTGTAGAAGGGACATGGCGAGGCAAGGTGACAGAGTAGTAAGACAAACTTCCCGTTGATAAGGAATCCTAATTCCTGGCAAACGGTATCGTTTTCATGCAGTAATTATCATTTCTTTTTCTTTTGTCTTTTCTGGGGAAATTTAAAATTTATTGTTGGTATCCGTATTTTAAATTAAGTAACCTCCAATGAAATGTTGACCAATCACCATACCAGCATGTCATCTCGGCATAACTCTTCGGGACAACTTACCAAGTATCACTTCGGGAACCCCAAGTGATCAAAACATCTCGGATACTGAGGAGCACATCACTGAACGAACGTGCAAGAAATCAAGAGACGATTCACCCTTGAATATCTCACCTGCATTCAAGGGCAATCAATTATTCCTAATTCATATCAAAGGAGATCTCCACCCAATTAAATACCTCTCGCATTCTCATTTTTTTGATCATTTGTTAAAGAAAGAGCCCAAAGCACCGGACAATCTTCGTAGCCTTATCATCAACTTGGTTGATGATAAAACTGAGCAGCCTCAAGAACCCAGAGCTCATACGCCAATAAAACTGAGCAGCCTTATACCCGAACAATCGAGGAACGGATCCGATTTTGCACGTCATCAATGTTCATTCATACTGCTGCTGGTCCTGTTCATACCCCAAATCGTGTCGATCCCTCTTCGTGAGCTCTAAAGCCCTTGATCTGTCCCAAACACTGCGGCAGCAGGAGTCTGGGGGTTATCTATTAAATTCAAACACATACCGTTGATGAAGCGAATCCAAAAACCATACATTATCACACTTGATTTTGAGAAGAAAAAAAATGGTTTATAATGCTATCCAAGTGCATGCAAATCCTAGAAAAGACCATGCCTCTCTTCAAGCTTTAAAACAATAGCTTCTAATGTAATAGGCTGCCATCGAAAAGGTTTGATGATCTAACGTTTATCAAAGCGTTCCAGATGAATTTCTGTGTACGAGCAGCTTAGCCTGCAACAGACAACAAAGAAATTTCCACGGCCATACCCAACAAACTCCATTTATCAAACTACATATTCCAATGGCAATTGTCATGGTACGAATAAGGTTTCATAATTCGTAGAGCGTTGTATGAATGAGGGCGGATGGTGACCCTAATTGTGCAGAATGAAGACAGCTTAGACCTACAATTACAGGCATGTGCTTCAATAACTTCCACCATCTGCTTCGCGTGATTGATAGAATTCTTTTGGTCTTTCAATGTTGACTTCCTCGAACTCGTTATCATCTGAAAGCAAGAAAAGGAGAAGTTCTCAAGGGGCAGTCCAGACAAGCACAAGAAAATATACATAAAAGGAATCAAGGGGATTAGTTCTAACCATCACAAATCTTAACACTCATATTTTCATCGAGAGACAGCTTGACAGACTATCATATGTCAGTCAAATATATAAGCATGCGATCCTTATAGTTCCCTTATGAACCATACAGAATACAGAATAAGAAAGGTAAAACATTATCCTTCAGATATCATGACTAAAATTCTAGCGCCAGGAAGAGCTGGCTGGATTCATAAGCAATACATGGAAAGTGAGTAAATGAAAAGTATCATTGCTTTGATGAGTGAAAGAATCAAGTTCCTATCAATTTCACATAGGCTGTCCATTACCGGAAAACAGAAACAAGAAATGCGCTAAGAATTTGATGATGCAACATGTATTGTAAATGGTGATGTTAAGAAGGAAAGACTTAGATTGGAGATGTCAATCGACGAGCCAGAGTTTCTTGATATGTCCAATTGGATTCAGTGAGTATTTTAGGATTAGTGGAGAGTGTAGCCCAAAATAGAAATGGAGAAGAAGAATCCATTGCTTAGATTCAAATTGATTTTCTCATTTCTCATGTGGATTCATGTGGCCGACACCAATTTCTTGGGATAAAGGCGACGATGATGATGAACATGTATTGTAAATACAATTTTTGACATTAGGAAAACCTCAAAATAATCACGTCCTAAATGATTGCAAAGTTTAAAAGTAGATGGTAAAGCAAAAGGTGTCGATGAAAGCTGCTAATGCATGTATTCGTCAAGTAAAAAAAAGAGAGAAAGGTCTGAACATCTACCATGTGTGTTCCAAAAGAAAAATTATTTACCTGAACCATTTGGGAATATATCAACATATTACTCGTCAATCATAGTTCATAAGTCATCTCGAAGTCAATAAAATTTTTCAAGGAGCTGTTCTACTAGTACTACAAAGTAACTATGAGACAATCTTCATTTATTTGGTAGCAGAGGCAAACCTTATGGGTGAGTTGTTGTGATAAAGAGGAGTATTTTGATCCATCTATGATCTATTATACACTTCATGATCCCTCAAACAAAAGCCTTCCTCCGTTATTCTACTTGCCAGAAAAGCAATCCATTGCTTCTGAGCTCTTCACACCTCCCCTTCTTTTTCTTAGACTTATTACTGTACATTCTCACATATAAGTTTATCAAACTTTCATGAGCTTTACTGTAAAAGCATTGTTTCCATCGCAAAGTGGAAGAATTGTAGTGTCCCTTTGGGGACATCTGATAAAATTGGGAGAATGATAGTGTTGGACCACAGTGTCAAACGTGTAACCTTCATTTTTGATTCAATCCCATCACTAACCCTGAACATAAAGTGTACAAATGCAACGTATTCTATGGTACCTCTTGCACACTCCTATATATAGGGTTTTGCCATTTCACCTAACAATAATAGTTTATCAAAAAGAACGAAAAAAACTAACAAATGCCAGGTAGAATATAAGTAGTTCTCATGCCTCGAAACAAGATAAGATAAGAGAGAAACCTTTTCTTAAAGTCAGTGCCACTACAGCATCATTTTCAACCTGAAAGAAAATGGAAACATATATTAACATGCAAAAAGAAATTGCATTTAGTTAAGAAAAGATATTTCCTAGATTTCACTTCTTGAAAAGAATTTCCATTTCTAGTTTCTCATTTCTCAGAAAACGAGTACAGTTTTTATAACAGAAAAATGTTTGCATTATATTTTAATTAACAAAAAACAGAAGACATTCTTGCTCAACATTTTTTATTTTTGGTTTTCTGTTTGGAAAAAAGAAAAAAAAAGAGATCTGTGTTTTCTTTTTTCTTTTTAAATTGAGATCACTTCAAGGAAGCAAGAAGAGAAAATGGAATTATACATGTTTTCTCTAAAGCCAAAATCAGGCAAACGAAAATAAAAGTTAATTATTGGGCTGTACCTTCTGATCTGCCAATGTTTTTGAATCCTCTAATACTTCCCCGGTTTCCGCCAATACTAAACGCTGATCATTAACAGGTTGATCAATCAGGGTATGTAATTTGCTCTTAATGTCAAGGATTGTCTCAGTTGGATCACACTGAATAAAGTAAGTTGTCTTAACTCTCTTTACTCTGATATACATTGCCTGCATAACATTCAGAGCATCAATTAGGTCAACATTGAGAACCCAAAAAAGAAAACATAACAAAAATATCACATGTTCTCAGAGCGAGTAAGGAAAATTGTGTTGAAATTGCTCATTGTTCACTCTTGTATGCACAGATTTAGAAAAGGTTACAAAAAATGGAAAACTCAGAAACCAAAAATCGAAATATGTTAAGGAAGTTCCAGTAGTTAAATTCGAAACCCTTGGGCAAAATAAGTTAAGAAAGTGAGAGTCAATTCTAGCTAGCTTCAGAAGACAGTCTAATGGCTTTGATTCATGCTTCATTTCTAATAATTAAAAACAGAACTCATATGATCCAATGATGCTGTGATGCTTAACTTTATTGCTCCATTCACGAAACTAAGTGGAGATTAATGTATCACAATCAAGCTAAGAAAAATATCCAGTCCCTTTCAAGGATAATTACGATGTATAACACGTGTTCTAATATTTAACTTAAAAGTGGAAATTCATCTCCATTTCAGAAATAATGAGAAAAAGATTTTGAGTTCATCTAATCATCAAATTTATGCAACATGCAAATTAAGACATCTCAGAGATCACACAGAATCCTAGGCCTCAACTGCATCATATCATTTCCTTCTAGTTTCCGAGCAGCTGAAAAGTCATGGTAAATCAAAGTCTCCATGATCAAGCAGCAAAGGAACCACCCAAAACCACCTTCAGAAAATTGGGTCTGCATCTAATCAAAAGCCTAGGTTTATACAACATGCATGAATTAAAGAAACGAAAATAACACCTTTAATGTCCCCGCCCCCAAATGAGGCAGCAATTTCACCACTTTTTCAAGCCATTCACAATCCAATATCAAAATTGCAACCACCCAAAAAAAACAAGAGAAAATTATCTACAGGAGATCAGGTAGTACCATTCTGACTGAAAACAACCTCTGGCGAGCCTTGCTTCGGAGACTTGGAGCTGGAGGACCTGCCAGAAGAAGAATTAATTCAGCACAAGAAATTATAGCTTCGCATGAACAAAGAGAACAAAGCAAAAGAAGAAGAAAATTCAATTATTACGAAGAAACCCAGATCCACCGGAGAGTTCGCGTCCCTCGCTGTCGAGGAGACCTCCTCCCGTCGATTACGATTCACGAATTTCGGCTTCTCAGTCAGCGACACTGTAGAAATATATGCTCTCAGACCTAGACCCCGTTTGGTACAGCTTTTTTACGAGCATTTATACTAGTTTTGAAATGTTAAAATTGTCAAGCATTTCACTATCATTTCTCCGTTTTGTCCCCATTAATTGAACTTTATTTCATTCTACCGCTCATATCGTTAAAGGAAGAAATGCGTTAGGGCTCACCTGGAAGCTTCGCCGTGCTGGTAGTCAAGTTCATCGACTGCGCGAGGAACATCAAGTCGACCGGCAAAGCGACGACCACCGCAACCGGCCAGAAGAACTCCAGTTCGACAAACAAAGGTAATCTTCGTCCATCTCTCCTACTCTCGCTCACCGTGGATAGATCGATCGATCGTTTAGGGTTCTCATTCGGACCTTTTCATTTCACATATTTGCCTAATTGCCTAATTTGTGTGGTAATGGATTGCCTAGTATAGATTTATAGATCGCGCTTCGAAATATTGTTGCATAATAGCTTTTACAATGGATCAAAGGAATTTGAATCAACATCTGATGATGATTCCTTTGGTTCGTTGATGAAATCTGTAGGTTATTGGTTATGGTTATGGTTATGGTTTGGTTTGCTTGGTTGCGTCGGAGGGACTGGCGCTTTCACAATTCAATTTACTAGATAAATGGAGACAAAATAGTGATTATCTTAGAACTCCAATCGATTACTTTATTTTATTTTACTCCAATCAAATGCTCTAACTGTTCTATTTCAAGTTTTCTTACTTTTTGGTTACACTTCAATCAAAACTAGCGGAGAATTGCCTGGTTTATGTATGTTTTATCTGCAGATTTTTGGGACGTACCAATTATATTCCCCAATATTTTTTTCTTTTCTCAATCCTGCTGTGCTTTTTCGTGATGTTAGATCGGAACATACAGTCCTCTTTAAGTTTGAATTTCCTTTATGATTACAAGTCTTACTAAATTATGTTGTAGTCTTGTAGATTTTAAGATTCACATATTTTCTTGTATGGTGGTTATTGTATGGAGCTTTTGTTAATGAGCATCCTAGTGGTTGCTGTTTGAGTAAGGGTCTTTTACCATATATTTGGACTGCCTAGCTCATTTTGTATATGTATTTTGACTATGTTCAACTAGTGATGCCTAACAAATTTTGGCCTCTGTAGTCTGTACTGAATATTTAAACACAAGTTCACGCCTATCTATTTGGCTCTTTCTTGCCTAATAACTGCTTATGATATTTGGCTATTTATCTCACCAATTACCCTTGCTTTCTCATCGAATCATATAGAGTGGATTAATGGACCTGACCCTTTCTGTGGCTATATATTTGTATCTGTGCGTTATGTAAATATTTCATTAGTTTGTGTTGCCTTTTGATCAAGAAGGGCATTAAATGGTGATTGAGTTTAGCATAGGTGATTCTGTTTGCCCCTGTTATGATATTAGCATTAAATGGTGTTTGACTTTAGTCATTGAATTAACTATATGTTTTGTTAATGTGCATTCTGTATAAGCTGTACTGACCATAAAGTGGCTATATTGAGACTGGCATGTAAACAAAAAATATGTTGTCTTGTGCTTTGATCAAGAAGTGCATTCCATGGTGATTGATTTTAGCTTAGCTTATTGTGTTGCCTCTGTTATGAGTTTTAGTATATGAAAAATGTCTGCAAAAGGCAAAGAACCATTGGTAGAGGCTGCCAGTGAGAAGTTTAAGTGGGATACACACAATACAAGAACTTTTCTTGATGTCTTGACTGTATGGAAGAAGAAGAATATTGGGGTAGTAAAATGGGATAAGGTTTCTGAAGCATTCAAGAAGGTTAGTGGATTATCTTGCTCACCTGTTAAATTGAAATCTAAACATGACAACATGAAGCAGAATTGGCAATTGTTCAACAAACTTAGGAACTCAGAAACTGGATTGGGTTTTAACTCCGCGACTGGATTGATTGAGGCTAGTGATGACTGGTTGGCCGCACGGATTCAGTTTACAAATCTAATATCAATTACTTTTCTACATTCCATGACTTCTTTAAGCATTGTACTATAAATATATTTTCTTTTCTTTTGTTTCAGGAGAACATAAACTTCAAGAAGTTTAAGACCAATGGACTTCCACTTTGTGAGGAGATGAACAAGCTATGGGGTGTCAACACTGCTACTGGTGATGAGGTTCTTTCACAAGCTCATGGTGATGATGACTGCTGCCAGATTCCACAATCAATCGCACATGTAGATGTGGAGAACCTTGGCGATGACCTTTCTACTAGCTCTTCTTCTAACAGAGTTACAACCCCATTGCAAGAAGCTGGCAGTACAGGACATGCTGCTAGTTCCAAGCAGGGTTCTTTCTCAACCAATAAAGGTTGTAAGAGGAAGAAGAACTCCAAAGCTGACAGTACCCCACCTGAGATTCAGGATCTCTGCCACGGTCTGAAAAGTGCAATCGCTGAGCGGCGTTCATACTATGTTACCAAGCAGACCACCAGTGAGGAACAACGTGCTTATTTTGCATCAAAGAAGGTGTACTACGAGAAGTTGACTACTCAGCTTGATAATTATGATAAATGCGTGCAAGCTTTGTTGGAGCTGAACATAAATGAAAGTTACCCCCATTTTTATTACTTCACAATTGAGTTGTTCGCTTCTCGTGATCAGCGGAGTTTGTTTCTTGCTATTCCCCAGCACTCCCGTTTCGGTTACATTGAGAGGCTCTACAACAAGAGCAATGGCTTCGGACCGAGTGGCTAGTAGTCAACTAATTATCGACTGTTCTGAATTTATTTTAATGAGCATCTGTTAGTTAGTATATTTCTTTGGATTCGCATATCTGTTTGTTATTTTTATTGTTAATGACTTGAGTACATTTCTATTGCTACACTTCAAGAGAGCAGTTTTAAATGCGGATTTTTCATGTTAACTGAGAATGAACAATTTGTTATAAATTTTAATGGCCCTAAATTTATGTATTAATTTATTTTTCCTCTTCGCAATTTATATGACAGATATGAATGAAAGGACGGAGTATAGTGAAAGTAGTGATGAATGCATGAAATATGATAGTGATAACAGTGATGAGGGTATTGACACTGTGAAGCTACAAACCATTTCTCTAATATCTGACTACTTAAAGTGGCACTGTTCCAGGTACAACTCATCTCGGGGTGCCATTATACCATGCAGGACCAGTGAATTGAATGGCTACAACTAGGTGATAGAAGTGCTTAATGGCAATCTGGTACAGTGTCATGAAGCGTTTAGAGTGAATGTAAATGCATTTAAAAGTTTGTGCAGGGTGTTGAAAGATGATTATGGATTGAAACGATCGAAGAAGACAAATATTATTGAGATGGTTGCAATGTTTGTCAATATTCGAGGGCATGGAGAAACTAACAGAGATGTACAAGAGCGTTTTCAACATTCGGGTGAAACAATCAGTTGTCATTTTTATGCGGTTCTATCGGCGATTATGAAGATGGCTAAGGTGATTATTAGGCCTAGAGGAAACTCTCTTTATGAAACTCCAACATACATTAGGGAGCATCCTAAAGTCGGGTACCGTATATGTTTTAAGGATTGCATTGCGACATTTGCAATAACAAAGAAGAAGTGGCAAATATTGGGGTCGATGACTTCGTACAAGACAAAGATATAGGCGAGGATTATGGTTGCTTTCATGGCTCTTCACAAGTTCATCAAACTGAATGTTGCGTTTACATTGATTTTAATGAAGTTGGGTCTACGTATGCGGTTGCAGAGGAGAGCATGGCCGATGGAGAGGTAGGGAATGTGGTGGAAGAAGGTGAGGAAAATTTGGTTATCGACGATGCTAACATGGCTCAGTTTCGTGATTTTGTGGCGCAACAATTAATGAGCATGTGATGTATCTTAGTTATTAATTTATGAAAACATGTATGAATTAAAGTATTTCCATTTATGAATTGAATTATTTTAGACTTTATATAAGTAATTAATTATCTGTTACTACGAAATCATTATTTAATTATATTTTTTAAATTAATTATTTTTATTTTAGTTTAATTAATTTTCTTTATTTTATCTATGTATTTGTTATGTTTAAATACATTTATATGTCTACATAACAACTAAAATGTTGAATAGCCCTATGCGCAATTTGCCAAAATATGCTATATAGCATAATTGTTACTAGCAAAAGTCCATCCAAACACTTCTAAGCATTCATGCAGCATATCTGCTACTAAAAATTGTCCAGCATTTCTGCTATCACCATTTTGTGTTTGCTTAGGCGGTGTTTGGATCTTCTATTAGTTCTCGTGTTTTCACAGTGACCGTTGGATCTTGCCGCATCTGTGTGTGTTTTCCCATTTTATCCACAATTGTCGATACTCACGGGCCCACGACCCACTTTAGGCCCTTTTTTCCCCCCTTTTCTTTTGGTTGATTCAGGCTACCAATCAAGAGTCCAGTTTCTAACAGGGCTTTTCATTATGTGATTCAAGCTACCAAAGACAAGTGGATGATTCAAGTTGGAGCCTTAATTAGTTGATTAGGGTAATAACACTTTTGATCACTGAATAAATGACTAGACCAATTCGGTTATCCATTTTTTCATGTCGAATTTTCAAAATTTTATTTTTTTTATGAACATATATTGGTTTTAATATTTATTAATTTAGCATGTGAGAAGATTGGGACCTTCAACTTGTTCAAAGTCGTAAGTTATTAGAAATCCACACCCCAACTATATTGTCCGCTTCCCGTGAATATATCGAATTACCCTCATAGGCCCAACAACTGAGCCTTTAAACCCTTGAAAAGGCCTAGTTGATGTTTAGAAGTGGGCTTTCCATATATACGCATCGGTAGATTAAAGTCTAACCGATGTGGTACTTTTTATTCTTAACACTCATCCGCACTCGTGAGCTAGATTATGTCAGACTTAACAAGTGGAATAGAGGTTACGTCCTATTATATTGTTCGTTTTGGGGTTTCAGTTCCCGTGGATATATCGGATTACCCTCATGGGTTTATTCTCTTCATGGGTCCAGTAACTGAGCTTTGACCCATGTCACTTAAGTATTAAGCCCATGGAAAATCCTAATTGGGTATTTAGAAGTAGGTTTTGCCATATATACCCATTGGATGCTCAAGTCTAACCGATGTGGTACTTTCTGTTGTTTAACATAAGTAGTAACTATCACCAAGCCAAAAACTCATTGTTGCCTGCTTGTGCAATTGACAGGGGAAGTACCAAAATGCTACCATATTCATTACCAGGAATGTAGTAGTATCGGGATGTAATTAGGAATATTTGGATGATTAATTTATTTCTTAACAGGAATTATTGCCCAAGTCATGTGAGGAGAATAATCGAGCCTAAACATGTCATACTGATCTAATTCAGATATTTCTTTATAGTAGAAGTCAACTTCTCCTTTTAAAGTAGAGGGCATGGTCGGTTCAGGAAGAAGTAGATCCAGTGCCATGGGGCATTCCAGGAGCCGTTGGGCGGCCATTTTAATTGCTTTTTAAAAGGTTTGAACTTCGAAAACCCCCATTGCAAGAAAAGGGTAAGGTGAGTAGGCCCATTAATTTTTTTTTGGAAACTGACTATTAATAGCAGTGACTATCCATTCCACAGTTCATGACCAGGTCGAGATCTGGGTCAGATTATGAATTTATGACATCTAAATAAGGTAAGCATTAAAAAATGGCTTGTAATGGTAGATTTTTTGGTACAGGCCGCGTAATTTCATTTGTTGGTGATTCAACAACAGGTTTGGAAATAATATGAACCTTCTTGTGGCACTGTCATTTCATCCTTAATTGACAAAATTACAAAAGAGACAGCATTTCATAAACTATATACATGCGTGTACTTCACCTGTCAAAAAAGGCAAAGAGAGAGCCGTTGTTTGTAAAGGAGAAAAAAAAGAGGATCACACTTTCCATGATTTGGTCTGCATGAAAGAGACAATCTTGGGAGCTCCTCTTTGAAATTAGACGATGATTCATAAGTGGGTTTTCCGCTAATCAATCATTTTTACTTGGAAATCTTATCTGGGTTTTTTTTTCCCTCTCTGGTTTTGGGTTATTGTGTTTGATTTAGAAAGAGATTTGGGTTTCTTGAAAAGAGACGAGATCAATCTTTTTTTGTTGAGTGGTGTTATTGTTGTGGCTACTAGTTGGTGGGTCTCTGTGTGGCGTTCTTATCAGCTGAGGCTGCTTGCCTTACAGATCAAGTCTGGTTGTTTGTCTGCTCTCTAACAGGTAATTTTCATCAATATTTATCTTCCTTCCCTATCACTCATTTTACATCTCTGTGTCTTTTTCTGGGAATTTTAAGATTTATTTTTGCCCTATGAGGATTGCAAATTATGAATCATGCCTCTGCAGTTAATCTTTCCTCTTCTCTGATACATACATGAAAACTTTCATTGACCTTAATTGTTCTGTGTTCTTGTTTGGGAGCATTTATTCTCGTGATTAAATTTCTCTTAGTTGGCATATGAATAAAACTTTATCTGAACTTTAATATTATTGTTTTAATACTCATTATTCTGTGCGCATTAATTTTCATGCCTTGTGCAGTTGTTAGTAGAAACTGTCTTTGTATTTAATTCATGACGATTAGAGATTACAGTCTCTAGGTTTCATGGAGGAAAGTAATATGAATAAGGGACGGCTTGAACAAGATATTATAGATCTTGAAGAAGCGCTTTGCGCACAACAAGAACTCCTGCAAAAGCTTTATACTGAGTTGGAAGTGGAAAGAGAGTCCTCAGCCACTGCAGCAAGCGAAGCTCTATCAATGATATTGCGCCTACAAGGAGAAAAGGCGACGGTGAAGATGGAAGCAAGTCATTATAAGAGAATGGCAGAGGAAAAGATAGAGCATGCCGAGGAGTACCTTGAAATGTATGAAGATCTTATCTATCAGAGAGAATTGGAAATCGCCTCTCTCGAGTACCAAGTTCAGGCTTATAGGTGCAAACTTTTAAGCATGGGTTGCAGAGATTTGTGTGACATTGAAAATAAGTTTCCAGAGAACCTGCTTGCGCAAAGAAGTGATACATTGTCCGGCGAAGCAGACATTATGAGCAATTTAAGAAGACTGAGGTCTATGCCTGCACTTGCTATCAAAGATCCTTATCTCATGAAGAGTACCATAGAAAGAAAAAGATCAGCAGTCCCATTGCAAGATTTGATGCCAAAGATAGTTGAGGAAGTTGAAAATGAGGTAGTTAATGCTGAAGTATTGACTTTGGAGGACAAATCAGGAAGTCCTACTGCTGGTGACTTTAATTCGTATTGGCAGCAGATCAGACACTTAGAAGAGCGAGTTAAAGAGATATCTGCTTGTAAAGATTCTAGTAGAGATAAATCTGGAAATTGGAAGCGTAGATCCGGGTCTTGTACATTGATTTCTCAAGAAAGCAACACCGCATCTCGAGATCCAATTAGAGACATGCTTGTTACATTAAGTCAAGACAAAAATCAAGAAAACTTGTGTGAAGCTGAAGATGTTAAAACTTTTGCTTGTTCATCAACGGTCCATGATGTTTTTGAAGTTCCGGAGAGTAAAGAAATTTGCGAAGGTCGTGAACACCAAAAGAAAGGATGGAGAAAGTTGATTTCGGAAAGTGAGAACAGGCTTATAAAGCCAGATATGGCATTTGAAGCTACTTTGGAATCATCTGTTAAAGATGCAAAAGATGCGGCTAAGAAAATGCTGCTTTGTGCAAACCAAGAGAAGCAATTAACTAGACTGAGACGTGAGAGGAGTGTGGACTTCAATTTGCCACTTGTTCCACCAAAACCTGCTGCTGAATCTCGAGCCGACATTCAACTACTTCATCAGAGGATTGAGCAACTTGAGAGGGAAAGACATAATGTCAGCCAAGAGATTACGCGAGAGCCACTGGATTCAAAGCTGTTGGAGGATATACATGGGCAGCTTAATTTAATATTGTCAGAAATGAGAAGCTGGAGATCTAAGAAATCTCCCTCTCTTCCTGAAGATTCATCCCTAGCCTCTCTACAGGAGGTACGCTGTTCCTCTCATTGCCTCCTTCCTTTCTCAGATATATTTGATTTGTGCATTTTGTTCTTGTGAAGTAAGTTTTGAGAACTTGCAGACAATAAGATTTTGTTTATATATGCTACAGCAGATTTCTTCATTCTAATATTAACCTCGGGCATGAAGTCTTTTAACATTGGTGTCTGTGAGCAGGCAATGCTGTATTTCTGGTTTTAGTACAACAATTTATCCACCTCAGACAATCACCGTGAATTCCAGTCATCATCGGTTTCCGTGTGTTCTGCCAAAAGGACTTGTAAGAATATCTTTGAAGTTTTCCAATGATTGGTGTGAAAAGTGAGTTTTGTATATAATAATATAAAAAATATAGGTTATATGGCCTAAGCAATTTTCCATAGGATCATTCAAGGCAGGCTATCATATATTTTATTCTTACTTCTGTAGAATTAATGGTTTTATGTAGTATACAATTTTACTTAACCCCGATAGTGCTTTGCAATCTGAATGTTGTTGTTTCCCATTACCTATATGCATACAGACTTCTATGACACAATTTTTTCAGAGCCACCAAAGGAATGGATCTTTAATTTTGGATGTGAGACTCTTGTTTACCAATTTAACACGGAATGAAAATTATCAGGTGGATTCTTTTGTTTTATCTGTTCTTTTCCAACCATGTGCATTGATATTGCATCTGTTTTCTTTACTTCTGTAGGGTCTGAATTATATTGAAAGGCATCACTCTTCTAAGTTACTTTCCTTAAATTTGTGTTTTCTTCGTTTTGAATGGAAGTTCTATTAATCTTTCTGTTCATCTGTATTTTTCCTTTTATCATAGATAAATCTTGCATTCTAAACCTTTTAGGGCATAGTGGTTCTTCCTCTACATGCTACAAAAATACAAATCAACTTCTAACACATCTTGTAGCCCTAAAATAATACGGCTATATATTGACCAGTCTGTTTAACTGAGATCATATTGCCTTTTATCATGCACAAGCATCTGCTGTAACAGTATGTAGTATCTAGTTTGCACTTATATTGCCTCCAAACAAGTCTCAGATTCTTATATTGCAGCTATTTCAGGCAACTAATTAGGGATATGATTCTCATGAACAGTTGTGTTTGGTAGTAGTGTCATGACTCATGAGCAATCTGCTAACTAAGGGTTTTAAATATGAACTATTTGTACCTTGACAGCAATCAATCCTTCTCTTCTGTTCTTAAACCCAGAAATCATTCCTTTTCTTTGTCGTCTCCCTAGAGAGATGGCAACATAGGGAAAAGTCTCAGTGCAGGAGCACATTTTGGAGATCTCACCTGGAAAGTCTACTACACCTTCATCCATCCCACTAACCCAAAACGATGATCCGATTCTACCGCAAAAATGGTAGTTGTCCATGGTGTCTCGCTCACTATCGTTTTGTCATAACTTCCTTCATTACAAAAACGTTAACTTCATTCCTTACAAAAACTTTGATGGATTTTCGTTGCCATCTTTCCTCTTTGAGGTGTGCCCATGGACATTTATTGTCTTCGTGGTGTCAAGCATAGGCGCTGTTTCTGCTTCAACGTTCCGCTTTGGTTGCTAGTGGTAACCAGAAGCCCAAGTTCGCAAGGTGATGCCAAAATGTTGTCATGGCTCATGTGGAATCTGCTTCAGTCGTCTTCATCTCCGCGTTGATTTATTCTGCAAGGAAGGTTTTTCTTTGATCATGAACTTTTTAAAAGGTGTCTTTAATTTGCTTATAAATGTCTATATTTGCAGTTTTTACATTAGAAGTTTGTGGGAATGAGACTGAAGAAGTTTGAAGTAATGGCAATGTCACTCTGTTGATTATCTGGTTTCTTGCTGTGACTGTTTTCATCTGCTTGAGCTAGAAAAAATTAAGGCCATGCCTGATCTGGTTGTGTTGTAAAACCAAATTTAGTTTGTCATGTCAGAGGTGCAAGTGCATAGTCTTTGTAGTGGTCAATCGAGTATTCCTGATGATAGAAGGAAAAGAAAACTAGGGCACTATGCTGTTCTGGACTTGTTAAATTGATGCCAAGATATGAAACATCAATGAAAGTATGAAACTGTTTATCTAGCCATATACAAGGGATTATCAGGTTTTTGTTTAGCGAAATCTTATGCCATTAGGAATATCACCGATCCTATGCCATGTCCGAGACAACTACCGATCGAAAAGAATAGATCGTAAAGGAAACCCAAGATCAGTACACAGTGAAACAGAATGATATTAGAGAGTATCATTAAATTGATGCTGATGCTTCAAATGATCACCCCAAGATCAGTACACAGTGAAACAGAATGATATTAGAGAGTATCATTAAATTGATGCTGATGCTTCAAATGATCACGCATCGATACTGGCTGCTCCTCTGCCATGAGGAAAAGTTTTTAATCGATGATTCAATGCTTAACGTGTGCTTTGTTTAACATTTAGGGGGTGACAGATATGTGCTGGTGGATAATTTCAGTGATCAGTAGGATGATGAGATCATAAATTAGGTCCACTTATGCAGAAATTTTAGTTCCCACCAAGTATGTCTTAGATTAAGACTCTCTAGCAGCAGAGAGGTCTCCCCCTTTCCTGCTTATGATATTCTATGCTGATATGGTCGAGACTTTTCTATATCTATCTTCTGTAGATAGATATATTGTGACTTCTGCTCTGTACGTCGAGTATCTCCATCTTCCATAGAAGGGGATAGTATTCTGCTAATGTATTGCTCATAGATATATATTCACTCCCCCTTCTTGGTCATGGATTTGAAGTTCTGAAATTGAAGTTTAGACAGACTTGTGATCTGGTAGCCAGATATTTGTGAGTAGTTCTAAAGCTGATAGCTGTTCCATGTAATAAAAAAAAATACAGTGCTCCTTCCACTATCTGCAAAAGGGGAAGACACTTGAATACCTGTGCACAAAAGAGGAAGGTAATCGATGATAGTGATTTCCATGGATGTCTCTGTCTATCGATTCTACGCGACTCATAGATTTCCAGGCAAGCAAGATGGGTTCAGACAATACTTTATACAACAGAAACCTTGTTTTCAATGAAGTTGCCTGCATAAAGTTTCTATCTCCATATCAGTATCAATGTCTTCCACAAGTTCTGTGCTGATATCTACTTCTTGCATTTATTTATTTATAACATTTAGTGCAAGCTTCCATCTTTTTGCTAGGGACAATTAGACCTACTGCAGCACAAATTGCAGTGAAGTGCATTCCATCTTGTTATTGGAGTGAGATTAGGGTTACTATCAACTTCCACTGACTGGTTATTTTAAGCAATCTCCATATTTGGTAGGCCAAAAGCAACCCACATCAGATTATTCTTGATTTAAGACGTCTGCTCTGTGATGCTCTCCAGCAAAAACATAGCTACTTTTCAAGAAATAGATAGTTTAATGGAAGACGATGAGATTGGTGAAAAGTATGGTGCATAGTTGAATTATGATTCAGTTTCAGAAATCCTTAAAGAAACCCCAAGTGCTGTTTTTGATTGGTTTGACTTGAAAAGTGAAGGATATGGTGGTTCTCTAGAGATGATGAAACTTGTAGGACGGTGTAAAGAAGATCTACTTATGTGATTTTTGACTTAATCTGACTTATGATCAAGCCTACTTACCCTAAATGCTTTCCGGTGACTATTTCCATAAAGATGAGTGTCAGAGATGTCGAGACTAAATATCCCACATCGGATAGAAATATAACTCAATCGAGTGGTATATAAATACAGATCTTGCACCTCTCACACTAGGACGTGTTTTCTGGGCTTAATAATTATTGGTGACGGTTCATGAAGAACAACCTCCATGGGCCCGCTCCTGGCCATAGCAGACAATATCGCTTGGATTTTGAGCATGGACGTGGCCTCTATCTGTTCACTTGTTGGGTCTGACATAACCCAACTCACAAGTGAGGGGAATGTCAAGACTAATATTCCACAACGGATTGACATTAACCCAATCGAATGGTATAGAAGTAAAACTGTAAAAGACTTGCACCTCTCACACAATGTCATGTTTTCTAGGCGTAAAAACGAATAGCGATGGTCCATGAAAAATAAATTCGTCGGCCAAGAGCAGACAATCTCTGTTTGGACTTTGATTTCCAACTGGAGATACACATTTGATTTCCAGCAGGAGATAAACATTGACAAAACCAGTAGTTTGTTGAACAATAATTTTTATGTTAGAATTGCTTAACCCAAAACAAATACAAATGAATTGAATGAACACTAAACACTGAATCACAGTGGTAACTCAAGGCTTTGAAATCAAAAAGCATTGGCCTTAGGAGATGGTTCTTCCGTCTCCACTGTTGGAGGAGTAGAGAGATACTGCTTTAGCATACCCATTTCATGAGCTACATCAAGCATGCTTGGTCTTGTACAAGGATTGCGTTGAGTGCACATAAGACCAAGTTCAATCAGTTCCAGGATAACATCACGCCACACTCTGTTGTAGTACGTTGGCATTGCTCGAGGAGCGCATCTGACCTGCGCTTGCTCGATTATGGATTCCAAGTTATAGGGGTAGTGTTTCTTCACATATTCATGCAAGCTTGAACCTTCATCAAACAGGAGATCTGTGGGGTGCCTTCCTGTAACAATTTCTAACAAAAGTACTCCAAAACTGTATACATCTCCCTGAGTTGATGCCTGTTTTCCCATTCCGTACTCTGCAATTGATAAAATCCTCGGTGAAGAAATCATGGAAGAACATAAAACTACAGGTACTAACTAACACAATAGCAGGAAAAAAGAAAGAAAGAATGCATACCAGGAGCAATATATCCAAGAGACCCACATAACAGTCCATCGGTAGAGCTGAAGGACACTGAATCAGTTGTTGGAATACTTTCATCAGCACCTTTAACCAGTTTTGCAATGCCGAAATCGGCTACTAAAGCTGTCATGTCATGATCCAGAAGGATATTGCTTGGTTTAAGATCACAGTGCACGACTTTAACTGGAGAGTGGTGGTGCAAGTAGGCCACACCTTCTGCTACATCATGGCATATGCTCACCAACTGAACCAAATCCAACGCCGGTTTCAATCCATTGCTCGGGTACAGATGTCTCTCCAGGCTTCCATTTTCCATCAGTGGAAGGACAAGAGCCTTGAAATCAGGCCTGCCGCAAATAGTAATGATCCTTATCAAATTTCTGTGTCTTGTTCTCCTTAGGATCTGGCATTCTCTCTTGAAACTCCCTGAAATTTCTGAAGCAGTCTTGGGATCCAAAACCTTCACTGCTATTCTTGTGTTGTCTGCAAGTACTCCCTTATAAACCTGTCCAAACCGGCCTGAACCAATCAAGCTTGACGAGCTCAACCCACCTGTGGCTTCAATGAGTTTCTGATATGAGATTTTCGGGTACTTGAGCTCTTTACTTCCAGTCTCTTCGTCTTCCAAGTCTGTTCCACTGAAAATCGCCAATCGTTCTCTTGCTTTTGATCTCAATACAAACAGGTAGCCACAGAAGAACAATAGAGTGGCAAACAATGAAAGCAGAATCGATAGAATGACTGAACGGTGAAACCATTTCTTCTTGCAGTTTGGCATGCCTTTTATGGATCCACAAAGACCCTCATTTCCCAAGAAAGAGTCTATTGTTAGCGATGAAAACGCACCCTTGTTTGATATGTTACCAGAGAACTTGTTGAAAGAGAAGTTGAGTTGCTTGAGAGTTGCAGATGCCTGCAGAGTTTGTGGGATTTCTCCAATCAGCTTGTTTGAAGATAAATCCAGTTCTTTAAGATATGGAAGTTGTCCTAGCGAAGCAGGAAGACGGCCTTCTAGGACGTTACTGGAAAGTTTGAGGTTCTCCAATGCAATGCAGCTTCCAAGCTGTGGAGGGATTGTGCCAGAGAGATTGTTCACAGACAAATCAATTGCTAAAACCATGTCCATTTTACTCAGCTCCAACGGTAAATGCCCATGTAAGTGATTGCTCGACAGATTCAAGTACAATTTCAAGCTCCTGAGTCCAGCAACTGCAGAAGGAATAATCCCGGAAATCATGTTACGCGAAAGGTCAAGAATCTCCAAGTTAATACATTTGCCTAGACTTTGTGGTATGGTTCCTGTGAGCTGGTTCTCATAGAGCAAAAGTCTTCTGAGCTGGGAAAGGTTAGCAAGACTATCCGGAATTGAACCGGAAAGCTTGTTTTTTGATAAATCCAGAAGGCCTAGATGAGGAATGTCTCCAAGAGCCGCTGGAACCTCACCGGAGAGTGAATTGTTTGACAAGCAAACCCTCTCTAGCTTCCTCATACGACATAATTCAGGTGGGATGCTGCCATTCAAGAGATTACTGGACAAGTTCAAGAGGGTGAGATTGACAAGGTTGGAAAGTTGAAGAGGTATAGAACCATAGATAAGATTGTCATCTAGATGTATCTGCACAAGTTTGGCGGAGAGATCACCAATAATAGAAGGTATCGTCCCACCAAGACCGTTTCCTGCTAATTCAAGTTCCTGAAAGTTAGAGGAGTTAACTAAAGAAGCGAAAAATGGTTCGAGGTTGGAGTTTCCATCATGGCTAACAAACTTGTTGTAGGACAAATACAGGAACTGTAATTGGGGCATTTTCTGTATCGTTGTTGATGGCAACTCCCCGCTTAGCATGTTCGATTCCAAATCGAGCCATTTCAGCTTTGTTGAGTTTGAAAGAGCTCGAGGAACCTGGCCAACTAGTCGATTCGACCATAGCAGAAGAAACTTCAAGTCCATGAGCTTACACTCATTAGTTAAAGGGATTTGGCCGGTTAAAGAATTGTTAGAAAGATCAATGTACTGTAAAGAAGACGACCCATTACACAAAAGTGGCTCTGGAATATCACCCTTAAGCCTGTTAGTCCCCAGATCAAGATACACCAATTGATGAAGGGAACCCAACTCTGCAGGAATGTTCCCTTCAAGAAGATTCAATGATAAACTCAACTGTTTGAGTTGAGAAAGATAACCCAACTCCGCCGGAATCTGACCTACAAAGAAGTTCCTTGACAAATCAAGAATCCTCAATGAAGTAAGATTCGCGACGACGGGAGAAATCGTGCCTTGAAGTTGCATTCCACTGAGATCAAGCTCTAGTATTTGATCACTAGCATTGTTGCAATGAACTCCTGACCAATTACACACATGAACACCTGAACTGATGCTCCATCCCTCAAGTGAATGTCGAGGGTAAACAACACCTGACATGAATGAAACCAGTGAAGCTCTATCTTTCATAAGCTGAGCATTCTCTTGGCCAGAAACCATGAATGTGAAAATGATGGAACAGAGGAAACAGAACAGTAAGAATTTTCGAAACCCCATTTTTG
Source organism: Tripterygium wilfordii (assembly GCF_013401445.1). Taxonomy (NCBI): domain Eukaryota; kingdom Viridiplantae; phylum Streptophyta; class Magnoliopsida; order Celastrales; family Celastraceae; genus Tripterygium; species Tripterygium wilfordii. Next base: position 14,354,445 of record NC_052235.1, on the reverse strand, counting down.
AAACCTTGATCTTCTTCGAACCCGATCAAGTTCCAACGGTTGAGCGATGAATGCAGCATGAATCATGTACTTATGAAGGTAAGAGCTTGACATATCCAATACAAACAAGGAAGGAAGAAAAAAAAAAGATTTGATAGTTGTGCCTAACTGCCGTTGAAGGATTGAACGGTACGTTTGGCGCCTATGATTGTTGACTTATCAAGCTGACCAATCGCGGACGAACATCTGTAACGACACGTAAGCATCGTCACAATAGCCGTTATATCCAACAATGGTGGTGTATATGTCAGCAGTAGTAGCTAACAAACCTTTTTTTTTTTCAGGTTTTGATGTGAATTTAGGGTTGGTTTTAGACTTTTAGTGGATGATGAGTTGTTATAAGGAAAGTTCAGATAATCTAGGTTAATTAGCACGCTTAGGGAAAGATCATGGTGACGTGGCACTAGATTCATTTCCTCTGGTACACTTGTTTCTTGATGGATTCAGAGCACTATTTAGACTATTGAATTAGAGATGTAACAAATGAGAAAATTGGGTAATTTAGCACTGAGGTGTTTAAGGTTTATCAACATTACAACAAACAACTTATGTCAAGACCAAAATTCCAGGTCGGTCTAGAATAATTAAGCCGAATGATTTATAAACAAAACCCAACTTCTCTCACATTAAAGACACGTATAAGGGTAAACCTATGTATCCACAAAGAATCGCATGTCAAAGAGGACAGTATCTTCATAGGCCTAATGCGTCCGTTGCGCCACTTTAATCCCCTCGGAAGACGCATTTTCATGGGTCTAATAAGCAATGGTGATGGTCCATAAAGAATAAATCCATAGATACCTATGGCTCAGAGTGAACAATATCTCCAATATATTTGGGTGGAGTGAACAATCTAGACAATATCTCCAAGTTGGTTTTTAGTACGTATTCGTTTTGGCATCTGGGTTTTTACGTGTTGCATGAAAATCATGAACAGGTCAGTGAAGAAGTTGACCATTTATGTTACTGTCATCATCAGCAAAGATATATGTTCTTGCTCTTCTTGTCATGACCTCAAACAGATGTAATAATATTGGCATTATGATGCAAGGATTGTTATTTTGGGATTTGAAGTATGAATGGTTCAGTAGGTTCATAAAATGCGACAGTCTCGGAAAGTTCGAAAGGAAGACATTGAATATGAACCCAAATACTTCCCCTCACACAAGAGCCCATTAACATAGGGCCTCTTTCGGATCCTATAAATATGTGTCATGTGTGGTCACTTTGTTGGGCTATCATCAACTATATGTGGTCACTTTGTGCTTACACGGAACAAATAGCCACTTTAGACTTCTCAATATATGGGCATGTTCTGTTCTATGCATCAAAAACACAACAATCTCGCAACCTCGTTCTGATACCATGTTAGTGTTTGGACCTTCAGGGAGCCTAATCACCAAATATGTGTAGTCACTTTGGGCTCACACCGAACATATAGCGACTTAGGACCCCTCAACATATGGGCATTTTTTGTGCCTCAAGAACACCACCACCCCACAACCTCGTCCTGATATCATGTTAGTGTCTTGAACCTTGGGAGAGCCCATATTATTGGGCGTAAACTTGAGCTGTGCTTGTGAAGTCCATTCTTGTTTCACAAAGCCATGGCTTGTGAGTTTGGTCCAATCACTTGTCTTATAAACCATTTATATAGGCAAAAACCCGCACTTGCATTAAGACAGTCAAACCATTCTTCTTAGCAAGGCCCATATGAGTCATACTGTCGAGCACACAAACCCACGACTTATGCTATCTTCTCAACAAAGGCCCATGCGAGCCATACAGTTGAGCCCATAACCTAGGCAATCTTCTCAGCAAGTCCCATAGGTCTCGCGATCGACCTACGACCATCAGTTCTAGAGCCTCGATTGCAATCAATTTAGCAAGGGCCCGTGGCTCTACTGCCTACAAACAGTCCCACGGCCCAAGAATCTATTTCTTCAACCCGTTATCTAACTAGGGCCCAGTGCTGGCTAGCTCAGCGCTCACGTGCCCGTCACGTGAGCCAGAGTGCTATAAATACAGAGGTCCCGCCACACTAAAGGGTATCCAACTTTTTGAAGATATTTTGCTCTCTCTCACTACAAGTCCCTCAGCCACCATCTAACTTGACCTTCGGAGCTTTCCCAACCGACACTACATCAGTGTCAAGCGTCACGGTCTGTTTCTAGTGTGATCTTTGTAGGATTATTGAAGGCCCCATATGACATTACTTGATTGTAGATTCCCACGTCTACACCATTCAATACACACATTTCTTTTCGTATGACACTCTTGAGTTGGTATTCTTCAAACACTCTCCCTCACACAAGAGTCCCCAAATACAAGCCTCTCTTGTGAACCCTTAAACATGTGTAGCCACCAAACATATAGCCGCTTTGAGCCTTTTTACATATAAACATTTCCCCTAAACCATTCTCCAATACTATGTTGAAAATTGGACTTTGGGGTTAGTTCCAAGTTATTGGCTTGTACTTGGATTCATTATAACATATACATTTCAATTTTGAGTTAAGTTCGAATAGGTCACTGAAAGATATTGTATTTGCAATTAGGTCATTAATCGAGAATGTTTCAAATTGGGTCACTGAATGTTCCGTATTTTAACAATTGGATCACTCTGATTCAATTCCAGTCAATTTCATGCTGGAAATTGCTAAAAATTCCACTCATAAGAACAACCTAAAAGAAATATTAGCAATGTTTTAAATACGGGTACCGAAATCATATCAATCATGCCACTAGCATACTGTATAACCAGTTCAATCGATTTTGACAAGTTTTTATCTGACATGGTTCAATCTGGTATTTTAAGTTAATTGTACCAATGAAGAGTCCGGTATCCGGTTGAACCGCTACGTACCGCCCAATATTTAAAACATTGCCTAAAAGTACAAACACATCACTTCATTTTACAAAATTTGTACCTTTCATGATCCCAGCTGACTCCTCTGCATCTCCATTGAGCGGCAGCAATAGTTGAACTCGATGCATCTTGAACCACAGCAGCATTTGCCTTCATCAATCAAGTCATGCTCTTTTGCTATCCAGAATAGTCTCCCTTGTTGTCTTCTTTGGAAAAGAAACTACAATTAGAGAACCATTGTCTTGTTGAATTTACATAAGGCAATACCAGCACACCTCAGCAGAGACCAAATTCACCACATTTTCTTCAACAAAAACATTGTCATATCTGGGGGTTTTGTCAGGTAGAGAACTTTCTTCAATTGATCCAATATTGTCATCTTTGAAGCTTTTGTCAATTTGATCATCAATCATTTCTTAATATCCAAAAACGGATGATACAATAGCTCATCAGCAATCCATCTAAAATCGACAGTCCCTCGCCAAACAACTCTCCAAATAATCCTTTGCTCACTTAGATAACCCTTTAGGCAACTCTACCACATCAAAACAATGAGCAATCTTATAAACTAATACTAGATATCATCAATGCTCGAAATCTCCAAACCCAACATGGGCTTCCCAGTCAACAATAGCAGCCTACCCCAATCTACCCAAGTTTGCTAACCTCACTTTCTGACAAATCTACACGAAGAAAATTCTTGAAACAAACTGCATATTGTAAACGTTGTCAATATCATTGAATGACAAGAAGTATCAAAGTAATTTACACAATTTAAGAGAGGCCTAAATGCCTCATTTGGTACCGAAGGCGAGAGTCTTAAGTCATGCCTGTTTTAACCCGTTTACATAGATCTCGTTACACTCAGCACACATAGCTCAGGGATCAGAATCCTTGAGAAAAATGTGGTCCTTAGATAAAAGCTGCTGTCATACATTGAACTTAAGGTGTCAAACCCACAAGCTTGTAAAGGCTTCCTCGAGTGCCCTCTTCTTGCTTAATTCTATACTCCACCCACCAGCCCTTCCACCCCTCTCTGCTCGGAGCTTCATCATTTGTTCGTCATCAATATGTTGCATGTCTAGTCCCCCTCCAAGAGGTACTGGTTGAGGAGGCATGCCTGTGGGACGTGGCTGCCCTCCAGCTATTGTGGGGGCGTATTGCCCCTGTGAAGTGATACTGAAGCCCCCTTGTGAGCTTGAGCCAGGCTCCTATATGAACAAAAGCAAAGCACAAAGTAGGTCAAATAATATTCCTTAGGGCTAAAGATATTAAGTATAAATTGTGGTGTGCCTGCATGCTCTGTTAGAGAGCAATTCTCACAATAAACTATAAACAAAAAGACCCAAAGACATTCATAGATTTTCATTATTTCAATGAATTAGCAGGTAAAAACAATGACGACTTGACGAGCTTCTATTCTGTCTAAAATAGATTACAACTTCTCTAGATGACATTCAATGCTTCGCAATCATCATTCTTTCTGTACTAAGAGTTAAGAGTTCCAGTATCATATCAACCCAAAAAAAATAGATACTCGTATATGTCGAAAAAGACATGCAAACATTGAGACACAAAAACATATATCATCACTATCAAAGCCTTAATGCCAAAAAATTGGTATATTGGCTACATAACTTAAAAAGGTAAACAACTCTCATCCATAAGGCTCCCACACTAGAGGCACAATTGGATGTGGGCACTATGTAGATAGCCTTACCTCCTCACCCCACCCCACCATAGCAAAGATGCTATTTCCTAGGTTGTGGTGAAGCAACTTTACCACAAGACCAAGTGTGCGTTGACTATAAAACCACACATATATTAATAAAACCAAAACCAATAGAAATTACTTTAAATACACTTTTCAGTAACTCCAGGGATTCCATTACATTATCATTTTTATAATCTCCCAGGTTCAGGGTTTGACTTTTAAGTAGTCAATCAAAGGAAGCATATAAGTTTTTCTGTCGCTACTGAGTGCCACCAACAATAGCACAAATACGAAGAAAAAAAAATCCCTTGGAAAATGAGAAAATTAGTATTCTTGATATCTATAACAATAACAGATGAAATATCATGTCAAAATTTGAGGCTGATACATATTAGAATTTCACTTTAACTGAAATGAAAAACAAAGTTTTCTCTTGTGCACTCATTTTTTCCAAGTGAACATAATCTGTCTTCATACTTTGACAAATCACAATCCTAAGAATACTTTGACGGCCATATGGTTCAAGCAAATTGAGCTGCAAACATTAGAAACATGCATAAACTCAAAGGCTATCAACAGAATGCAAATTACTTAACCTTTTCTTTAATGGTTTTTTTTGAAGAACCTTTCATTTTCTCTAGGAACAAATTTTGATTTAACAACATATGCTTCAACAGAAACAAATAAAGATATTGGAAGCCGTCATCAGAATAGATTTCAATGCTTAAAGGCCAGGGCTTTAAATTTCCACATATAAACTGTAAAGTAATTTCTAACATCTTATATTCAGCAATGTACATATTAACCAAGAAACTCACAGTTTGGCTATGGATAACCGCACCGCAGATACAAATTCAACAATAAAGGTAATAAGTAAAACTCATAAGCATAAAATTTAGAGAGGTTGAGAAAGAGCATCTGCCACAAGGCCCATAACAATGAATTCAAATCAGGGACATGAAATCATCCCATTCTTACCCCATCAGTTTCAGTTTGGGTAGGAATCTCCTTGCTTGCTGCCAGAGCTGCCGCTAGTTCTTCAGCCTGTTAGACAAATATTACAATGGGATGAATCTCGTCACTTTTTTTTCCAGGAAATTAATATCGCAGAATTCATGAAGGCAGGAGCAACTCAATTAAAATGTGATACTGTTACTAATAGGTATAGAAGAGGAAAAAAAAAAAACACTAGAAACTTTGTAAGAGCAACAAACACAGATGTCAGAAATAAAGAACAAAAGTGTTGCTAGTATACCTTCCGCGCTCGATTAATCATTATTTGCTCAGAATTTTCTTCCATGTACTTTGCAATTTTTGCTTCAATGGCAGGAACATCTATTCCTTCAATCAAGTTGAATGCTGTAGCAGAAAGTACGTAAGTTAAACTAACATAATGAACTCGAGATAACATTTTCCCTAATGTGAGAAACTTACTCATGTCCTCCACTTCCTCCAGGTAATCATTGTATTCTCTCAGAGATGGAAAATCGTCTTCTCGTTTATTAAATCTATAAAAATAACAAAATTGGAACTGTGAACAATTGGCACCAATGATGCTTAACAATAGCAGGAGATAGAAGCTGTCAATTCTACGAGCCCAATGCGAGACCATATCCAAAATTATGATTCTGAGTGATAATTCAATTGATCAATTCCACAGAAATTTGCAGTAGTATCCCATATGCTTGCATCAATTCCTTTATGCTATCTTTCTAGAATTTAACTATTTTCTATAAAGAATAAACTAGTTGGAGATATAATTTTGCATATCAAGAAGAGCAAAGCAGAGAGAGAGAAGTACATGCTGGCAATCCTTCTCCTGGTTGATATTTCCTTGTACTGGGGGTTAGTACTGGAAATCAACACCATTTTTGCTCCTCCTGCAGCCTCTAATTTTCTTTCCTCCTTAATTCTTCACCTTAAATAGGGTATTGCTGCGGACAATGGCACTTGGGGCTTCCGAGCCTCAGTTTAGCAACCGCATCAATTCTCAGTTTCATAGATTAATCATCTGCGACTAAGCCAATAATTGAATCATTAACAAAGATTGTCCCGTTTTGATCCAAGAAACTATAATCCCAGTAGTCAATAACTATAATCGGAATGACTTGGCAGCATCAATTCAGTAAAAATTGAGGAGAAAATAAGTAAAAAATACTAACGTAAGAAGATGAAAACGCATGGTTTTAGGTAGGTCAGAGTGATACCATGGTCACAGTCCTCGAGGCTTCAGCTTCATAGGCATGGCAGAGTTGCAGAGACGAGGGCACATAATAAGGAACCGAGAGAGAGGACTAAGGAGGATTGGTTGAATGGGCTGGGTTTTGTTAAAGCCCAATAAACCAGGTATAACAATTCTAACCCATTGCTCATTAAAATCGGCCTAGTGATCTGCTTGTCTGTCGAGACTTTTTAACCACCTAGGCCCATTGTACCCCATTTACTCAATTACTCACGCCCATTCTCACTTAATAGCCCATTTGCTTCTCCATAAACGAAATTACACCAACTTTAGCATAAAAAAAAGTTAAATTATGATTTCTTTTTTGAAATGACATATTAGAGTTTAGAAATTAAGAGTTAGTATTTAGGATTTAGTAAAAAAATTGTTTAGGGTTTAGAAATTAGAATTTTTTTTTTTCAAAATCTATTATATTATAATATTATGAACACAAAAATACTCAATAACACATTTTAAATCATAATTTAACATAATTTTTGGGAGAGAATTGGAGTCCGGTATCCCCTTTAACACAACGTAAGTAATTAATCAAGACCCAGTTATTATTTCTCATTAACCATGGATTCCTTGAAGAGAAATGACTCATTTTTATTTATTTTTTTAAAATTATTTATTTTTGTCCGATTTTCCAGTTCCATCAATTTGGCGATTGAGTTGCCAACTTGACAATTTGTTAATTTACAACTTGGTTGGATTTGAATCATATTTTTTGCTTGGCTTGTAAATCATTCCAACCTAGAAAAAAAAATTCCTTTGCTAATTGGACAAGATATTTAGGTCAGCTTCCACAGCCATATTGATAATATTCCAAGCACAATTTTCCACAGACAAATCAGATTTCTTAGCAGCCAAACATGGAACAAAAATGAACAAAGGACAAGTGGACAACCGACAACCTCAACGGCTCCAGAATAATGGGAATTAATCAATTATTTGATTTGGTTTGATTTATTTATAAATTATAAGCACTGACTAATCTTCTTGCCCCCACCATTAGTAGAGTTCTATTGATAAATAATAAAGCGGTAGCAGTAGATCAATCAAGGCAAATCAATTTGGACGGTTGATATTTATAACTATTTTATTGGTCACCACACGCAACAATTTTTTTTTTTGTTTTATTGAACACTTTTTTGTTGTAGTTGTGATGATAAAAATAAAATCAAAACAACTCGAATATGTATTGTCCGCGCTTTGAACCTAAATCCGCACAATTTTATCTTTAAAATACCCTCTTAATTGAGGGATTGGATCTTTTTATTTATAACGTACATTAGTGGCTTGCATTTAATCGATGCAGGATACAAGTATAGCACTCGGTTTGAGTGGCGCGAGGTCATAGGCGTCTGTAGTGCCAAGTTTGGTGTTGTTGGGCGAGTTATCGAGTGACGATGAAGCTAAGCCTCTTGTCTCACGTTACCCAAGAAAATGTGTGAAGTACATAATATAATAGACCAAACTTTCAAAATAGTAACAAACGTTTTTCCCGATCTCAAATTAGTATGGGCTGATACTGAACACATGGGAAGACAAAACCGTGCAGATCAGTATGAATTGGTCCAAACAGAGGCGAAGCTACACTATGCTTAGGGGTTAGCTGACCCCCTCAAAAAAATGTTAATAACCCCAGTTATATAGTAATTTATATAAAAGATATTCCTAAATTTTCAATTTAGACCCCTCTTGTTATAAAAAATCATGCTCATGGCTGAAACAAGAAGAAATGTGACAATTATCACTTATCGTATTTTATAAAATTTTGAATTTTAGTGTTTTAATAAAAAAAATTCGGGACTGTTGCCCCTGAATTCCGACTTAGTTTTATCCACCCTGATATAAAATCATTTGTCCGTCACTGTAAATCCCCTCATATTAAGTTTTGGCTTTGTCCCTGAGTTCAAAGTGGACAAAATATTATTAGTGCGGAGGGCGGGTTGTTACAACGAGTCTTAACAACATCTGCTGCATAATCAATACAGAACACAGATTTTAGTGTTGATTCAATAAAACATTCTATGTATGGTAGCTAAAGCAGATGGGATACAGAAGCAATAATGATCACTCACGTGTATATATATATAAACTTAGCTCAATACGTGAGTGATCATTATTGCTTCTGTATCCCATCAGCTTTAGCTACTATACATAGAATATTTTATTGAATCAACACTAAAAATATATATATATATATATATAGACATACATACACACAAGGTCCTTATCAACATCATCAAATATTGCTCCATGTGATTTCCCTGCAGCTTGGATGACACAACACATGTGGACTTAGCTTGTACAAGCTCTGTCCACATCCCAAATTGGTCCAACTTGTTTAATTGTAAAAACATTAATCAAAAAGTACATGTATTAATGTGATTTTGTGTATATTAATCTTGTATGTTTAAGGATAATTATAATTGTTAAAAATAACAAATCAAATAAAATTATTTATTCTCAGCTAACTTGACTACTCCGAAATAGTTAATACTCGGATCTATTGCTGGTATAACCTTTTAAGTCTACAAACACATAATTTTAGAAGAAAACTATTAACTATCACACAAATTAATCACCTTTTATAAGGTCTCTTTCAATTGTTATTAATCGTAATGTGTGTGTGTATATATATATATTTTATTCTTTTGAATGGGAAAATACAAGTGACATATTTTGTCTCTCCGACAAGATATTTGTGAACGCAAGTTAAAGTGTACATTGGCCCTACATATAGAATCCAACTTCAACCTAGTTATTATAACTTATGAGGTTTGTATGCATGCACCATATAATCATTTTTTAAAATAAAAAAAAGGAAGTAAAAAATCGTAACTTTTACCATTTGTTTTGTCAAATGACAAATATATTAGTAATATACAACATGGATTTGGAGCTCCGCAATTCGTTTAAAATGGTAGAGTCTACAATTAAAATCTAATGGTTTCGAATGTGTGTCACATCACACCACATTTTTGTTTTTCAATTTTTAAAACTTGTCTGAATTTTTCTCTACTATTATATGTGAATTGTAAACTCTAAAGAATTACGGAACCCCCAAATCCATACAACATAGCGTTACCTAGTGATATTTTTTTAATGATCGGCTATCCTTTTTTCTAATACGTCATAAAAGTTTTTTTGTTGGACATCCCGTAAGAGTTTAAACTCATGTCGTTAGACTCGCACGTACATAAATTTTTCACCTAATGACATCGAAAGTTTGACTAAAGTCTAGCGTGTGACCACAAAAGATATTACTCCCAATGGAGTTGAATTCAATATTTTTTGAATACATATGATTTGGACACATAGAGATTCACCACGCGCTATTCTCTTAATTTCATTCTCAAATGGAACCATCCAACATCTAAAAATATTTATACCGAGTCAAAGATGTACATATATATATACAAAAATTCTCTTATGTGGACCAAAAGTGTGGACCAAGTTTGTGGACTTGTTTTTCAACCATAGATGTGGTGGGTCCCATAATAAATGTGTGGCCTCCACTTATGTTGTGATTGATTACAACCATTGGATTTTGTTCCACAAACTTGGTCCACACTTTTTGGTTTACATAGGAGAATTCTTGTATATATATATATATTGTTAAGAAAGTTACACACACCAACTTTGCCTTCAATTCGATGTTCAATTTTAAATTCATGAAATTTTCAACTTGTAAAAACAAACAAAACATCTCCATCAAACCATGTATTTCACATTAATCATTAATCTATTCATGTTTAATATGGCAAGAAGGTGAGAGCATTACGGCTCATCCATGTAGTTTTCAGAGTTGTCATTCTTGAGGCGGCCGTGCGAGTAAAATTTTGACCAAAAATTCTAACTATATTGACTACTTAATTTTTTTTTTTACTACTCTATTCTTCTAAAACATATATTATTCGAAGCAAGGGACGTAGCCGGATTTATGTTCAGGAGACTATTTATATGTTGTTTGTTAATATTTGTTCAATTATTATAACTTGATATGCAAGAATAGAGACATTTTAATTGAATTATATACATTATTTTATATTACTAAGAGCATAAGCAAAATAAGAAACATATTTTATAGTCAATTTTAATGATTTTGTGTTATTGTATCTCAACCAAGATAGAACTATTAATCCAATCATCCATTAAAGAGAAGATAATGGGTCTATTTGATGGACAATTTTGATCGTAGCATTAATGTCACCATTAAATCTGGTAATTTAAATATTGGTTAAAAAGGTTGTAGAAATGGTGCATGAAATGCTTGTAGTGTTTAGTTGTATTTTTACTGGTAGTATTTATGATGTTAAAATTATTGTGGCAAATTACTTACAATGGTAATATTCTTTTAATTTGTAATAGATTGAAATAAATAATAAGATAAATACTAAACAAATATTTAATATTAAAAATATTTAAATTAATTTAATAAATTCAAAATAAAAGTTAGATATATTAATAAAAATATTTAAATCGATTTAAATACTAGGTAGCTTAAATGTTGGTCCACAATTGTTCACCAAATGCACTGAATATAAACTAACAACTATAAAAAATATAGCTGCCAACCCCATAAAGGTGAGACAAAATAATTATAAAAAACACAAAACAAGAAAGATATTTTTTTTGGTAACTGACTAATGCATTGATAAAAATATATGCACAAAAATATGGGGGGCATACCCTCAAAAACAGTCCAATACGACACAAAACAAGTCAGGAAGAAAATAAAAATTCCGTGAGGCATAAAATTCTACTGGACACACAACCTGGCCGAAAAAACCAACAGTTGGAATTTCGATTCAACAGATTTTGCTTTAAAACACGGATTAACGCTTTTTTTAAAGTGTTATTTGCCTCCTCCAATTGGTGTGCACAGAATAACAACAACTACACTTTCAAAATATAATAAAGCAACACAAAAATTGATGTTCGGCATTATGTACAAACAAATAACAACCAAGAATGCCCTAGAAAAATAGAACTTTACGAAATGCTTTGAATAAGTTTTAAGAGTTTTTGCGATCATAATTAATTCTAAAATCTTGGAATAATTTATTTAATGAGAATAACATATTTTTTGGTGAAGGGAATTTGCCCAAATAGAAGTTGTCCAAAGAAGTTGAAAAAAAGGAGTTGTGTCCATTAATAAACTACCAATATAATCATTCAATTTAATTTTGAAAATAGTTAACACCAAGTGCCCCATAAGTCCATATTTGATTAATATGGAAAACAAAAATTGATGTTCGGCATTATGTACAAACAAATAACAACCAAGAATGCCCTAGAAAAATAGAACTTTACGAAATGCTTTGAATACTATTTTGCAATGATAGAATTTAAGTTTTAAGAGTTTTTGCAATCATAATTAATTCTAAAATCTTGGAATAATTTATTTAATGAGAATAACATATTTTTTGGTGAAGGGAATTTGCCCAAATAGAAGTTGTCCAAAGAAGTTGAAAAAAAGGAGTTGTGTCCATTAATAAACTACCAATATAATCATTCAATTTAATTTTGAAAATAGTTAACACCAAGTGCCCCATAAGTCCATATTTGATTAATATGGAAAACAAAAAATAAAAACGCTGGTTCTTGGATTCGATCTCGGGCACTGTGTGGAGAGTAAAGAAGCACGTTTTCCATCAGACACATTAGTCAAAGTTTTCACATATATGTAGTAGTATTTTGTTTTTCAAAATCCAGGGGCACGTGCCCCTGATCCTGATCCCTTCGTGGCTCCGTCCCTAATTCAAAGGCTTGGATGAAACTTGGCTCACCTTCTTCGTTCAAGAAGGTAAACGAATGAGTGTGAATAGTGAATATATTTTTAAGTTTGATAGATAAACGGGCCGAGCTCGGACATGAGTGTGTTCGACCCGATTATGTTTGCAAAGAACCTCATCCATGGTTCGTGAACAAACTCGGTTAAGTGGTCGTTAGATACTCGTTTAGTATTCTTGAACAAATTTGTTTTAACTCCAAAAAAACACATTTGTCTAGTTTATTTCTTTGATGAATGTATTCATGAATAAGCTCAGTAAAATATAAACAAACTAATTTACATTAATCAAACCACTCTCGATCCAACTAAACGAGCTAGTTTGAAGAAAACAAAGCTCGGCTTGACTCATTTACATCCCTACTTAAACCATAATAAAGTCCTTTATCTCTAATATACGGTAGTTATGGTGAAGTCTCTTTTAGTAAATTACCACGAAACACACACCTTAGTTGTCAAATTCTTTGGATCAAATATGTACACATTATGTTAAATTAACCATATATGGTGAAGTCGTTATCTCTATGGTTAGATATTGGTCAAGTCGTTTTTAATGAAATTGCCACGAAAGACACATGCCACCTTAGTTTTCAAATTCTTTTAGATCAAATCAATGATCGTGATACGTTTTTCTATTTAATTTGTTGCATGGACGTCACGTGGATGGCTCAATTATTGCTTTTGGCTTCGAATACTCTAGTTATCAAGTTTTCAACTCCTTCAAATTTCACGTGCGGTAATTTAGTAAATTAATCAATAAAAATATTAGGAATGTCAATAAATGTGATCTCAATTATTTCGGTAATTAATTTTATTCTCTGATTGATGTAAGTGTAAGGATCTATAAAATATAGTGATTGAATCAGAGAGTGACATGTCAATCACTGAGATCCCTGTCACTCCCTCCCGACTAATCAATAGGTTAAACCACGGTTTTGTTAATTAAAATTTTCTCTGTCAACTTTTCAACCCCTTCGGGAAAAAAAGAAAAGAAAAGGGGGCATATTGGGTTCCATATTTTTACGGCAAGAAAAAAAACTTCAAGGTAGCCTGAGAGGAAGTTGCCAAGAATTAGCACTTTTTTTTTCACAATTTCTATTTTTCTTTGGATTATTGATTTTATTTTCATAATTTGTGTTTTTTTAATCGAGAATAACATCATACAAATTTGACATATGAATATTTGACATGGGCATAAATTTAGATTGTCAGACCCGCATGTACATAAATTTTTACCCGAAGACATGATAAGTTGTGTTATAACCCCCGTGTGTGACCACAACAGTATTGCGTTGTCGAGAATGAAAATGAAAGCGGATGACTAAGATATCAGTGGGTGCATGGCAAGACCTTACTGGCCATGCGTCAAGAGTCAAAATGAACAGATTATGACAACATCTTAATTTCATTTCGATTATAACAATAAATTAAGATGTTACATTTCAACCATCCAAACACATGCATTATATTAGTAAATGAGAGAAGGAGTAATATAAGACAAAAGGTAAATTATTGTGATTGAAATGAATTAATTAAGTTCATAAATAAACTCCATCAATTAGTGTGACAAATATTATTAATCCAGTCAATTAGTGGGTCTAGTTGAGATATAATGACAACAAATTCATGAACTTCTAATTATTAGCTAGTTATATAACGAGTCAATTAAAATTCACCAATTCAATGAACCCTAATGAAGAAATTGAATTTTATTAGTAAAATTATTCTTTTAGACCAAGTAACGTAATCTGGTTTAATATACTTTTGAATTCAATTAAAAGAATAGTAATTATTTAATGATTGATCGATTCGAGACACCATACGTGCTTACACACCCATAAATATGATTAGATGAAAATACCGACAAAAAGTTTTGGGAGGACCTTGATGAGATTGTTCAGGGCATTTCAAGTAGGGAGAAATTTTTTTAGGAGGAGACCTAAATGGACATGTACGGATAGATAATGAAAACTTTAATAGTATACGTGTAGGGTATGAGTTTAGGGATAGAAATGAAGTTATAGAAATTATTTTAGAATTTGTTGTGTCGTATGACTTGTTTTTTCAAAAAAAAAATTGATTTTATGTCGGGACGATCCACTATAAAGGTGATATTTTTTATTTAGGAGACTTGCAAAAAATCTAGACAAAAGGAAAAAAGATTTACATTTAGTATTTATAGACTTAGAGAAGATATATGATAAGGTGACTAGGGAAGTAATGTGGTGGATTTTAGAGAATAGAGGAGTGTCGATTCATTATATTACTATTATCAAGGATATTTATGGATGAAAGAGTAATGGGAGTTGACTCGGAACTCGAGATGTGAAGGCAAGCCTTAGAGTTTAAAAGATT
The DNA here is from genome assembly GCF_013401445.1 of Tripterygium wilfordii. NCBI lineage: Eukaryota > Viridiplantae > Streptophyta > Magnoliopsida > Celastrales > Celastraceae > Tripterygium > Tripterygium wilfordii. Next base: position 14,339,444 of record NC_052235.1, on the reverse strand, counting down.
TAAATTAAGTAGGACTAAAATAGAACGCATAAAATGTAAATTTAGTAAGAGCAGACACGGGGCTCATAAAAACAAACAATTGAATTAGATGAGAGAGAAGTAACAAAAAGTAAGGTTTTAAAATATATTTTGGCCTGATTTTTCAAGATGACAGAGACATGAGTGAATATATAGCTAATAATATTAACAACGAGTGGATAAAGTGAACGAGTGCACGCAAGTTTTATGCGATCGAATGATTGTTTTAAGGTTGAAGGTAAATTCTATAAGCTTCCATACGACCCGTGATGATATATAGTTCTGAGTGTTTGGCTATTAAGATATAACATATCCAAAAATACATGTAGCAAAAATACGAATTACTCGTTGGATGTGCGACTACATGAGGAAAGTTAGGGTAAGAAATATGATTATTAGATCTAAGGTAGGAGTAGCACCAATTGAAGATAAATTACGATAAAACAATTTAATATGGTATAAGCATGTACAACGTAGAAATAACAACGCGACGGTAAAAAAAATCAAGACAATTTGTATAAAAGAAAAACAGGAATTAGAGAGGAAGATCTAAAAATATATAATTTAAAGTGATAGAAAAGAATATTGATTCAATATGAGTTGATATAGAAATGAAAGGAGAAAATGAATAGTCATAGTGAATTTTCATTAATTTTTGAAGATTAAAGATCGAATGATGATGATTGATAGTTACTAAATGATTTTTTTTTTATACACAGACTCTTAAAATATATTTGCCAATTTGGACTCTAAATTTGTCTCAAGTAAAAAAAAAAAAACAATTATCAATAAAGGGGAAATTGTTTTTAAAGAAAAATAAAACACTATTTTTGGTTTCGGATTCTACGACTTTAAAACAATTAAAATAAAAAAAAAAAAAGACCTCCATGATTAAAAAAAAAATAAAAATAAAATATTAGTGAGCAATTTAAAGCTGCTGCTCTGCTTTTCTGCTCTGTTCCTTCCGATTCCGAACTTATTGCGAGGAGAGAGAGAGAGAATTGTTTCGCCAAGGTGGTTGCTTCCGGAGAAGGTTCTCTGTGATTTTTTCAATCAATAGAAAATTATATAGGAATCGTAGAAGAAGAAGGAAGAAAGGGGGTTTTTTTTTTTTTTTTAAAAAAAGAAGAAGGAATAGTTCAGGTTTCGTGGGGAGAACCTTGTTTTGGAGGCTTCTAAATCTCTCACTTTTGGTTTATCTCTTCACGTAATCGCTTTCCATTATCGTTGTCGCACAGTTCAAGTTTCCTGCTTTCAAGCTTTGTCGTGAATTTCTCAATTTGATTCCTCTTTATCTGTTATTTTTCTCCTTCTTTTGGCTTGGTATTTATATTTTGGTTTCTTTTGAGGACTGGAAGAAGCTGAAATCTGGGTTTATTCGGTGAAGAACTCTGGTGAGTTGATTGTGGGTTGGCTCAATTGTTCGTTCTTGGCGATCAGGGTTTTGTCGGGGGCTAGCCATTTGTGGGTCTTTTGGAATCGGGTTGTTTTTGGGATTTACCCTGTCGTTGGTGTTCAATTGGGGGTTTTGTCAAGGATAACACTTCAAAGTCTAGGTTTTTCGGTGATTTTTCTGGTGCGTGTGCTGCAAATTGGCTGTTTTTTTTGCAGATTTTCATGGTGGGTCAATGAGAAGCGGGACTTGAACTGATTCAATCCTTAGCGTGTTCGTTTGAAAACTGGGTAGTTTTTGTGGATATCAGTTGGGGTTTGTTGATTGTCAAGTGTTCTGTTAAACTTAGAGGTTCTAATGCGGGATCTTTTTGGAAAGGAATTGAATTGAATTGTTTTAAGCTGCATTGGGTTTGCGCTTCCTGATTTATTGTTAACAAGTTGGTATTGGTGCTGTTCTTGGATTGTGATTTTGTGGTGGAGAATTCTGCTTTTGAGGATAAGATGAGCTCAAGTATCAGTCAGGGTAAAGGCAAGCTGCTGGTCCATATAGCCGAGAATGGCCACTCATTTCAATTTGATTGCTATGAAACAACCCCAGTTGATTCTGTTATGCGGTACATTGAATCCGTTGCAGGGATCAACGTTGGTGACCAGCTTGTTCTGTGCTTGGACATGAGACTTGAGTCACAGCGACCGCTCTCGGCATATGGGCTGCCAGCCAATGATAAAGAAGTGTTTATATTCAACAAAGCAAGGCTGCAAAGCAATGCACCTCTTCCTCCACTGGAGCAAGTTGATCTTCCTGAAGTTTTAGATCCTCCATCACCAGCCTCCCCTCACAACTCCCATCCTTTAGATGATAGCGCATTGCCTTCTTATCTTACACAATTTATGTACCATTACCATAAGGGGCATGCAATTTACAGTCATAGCAAATTGAAGTATGAGCACTGTGAGAGACTTTTGGGGGAGCAAAAGGTGCAAGAGAGAGCAGTGGAGGTTGCAAAGGGTAGTTTGGAGCATTACTATAGGATAATTAATCAGAATTATTTGGAATTTATGAAGCGTTATGCACAGCAATATAGGATTCATTCTGACTTTATGTCAAATTTTGGGAGGGATATAGAGAAATTGAGGTCTATGAAGCTTCACCCTGCTTTACAGACTGCAACACGTAGGACCTTAGCAGATTTTGTGAAGGAAGACAACTTGAGGAAGTCGGTTGAGAATTGTACCAGCTCCCACAAGCAGTTTGGGAAGAAGGTATCAGACTTCAAGCACTCATTTGCTGAGGTGAAACGCAAGGTTGAGGAATTGTTCTCTTGCAGGCCTTCCTTGGCCATTAGGAATTTAGAACTGGCGATTAAGGAGCATCAGCAATTAATTAATGAACAGAAGAGTATAATGCAGTCTTTAAGGTTGGTTCTATTGCATGATTCTCATAATCTGACGTTCTGCTCTTTTAATATCCAAAATTTCTTCACTTGGAATTACTTGGTTCCTTATGCTTATCAGCTTATGTATTGAACATTACTTGTCATGCAACGGTTGCAGATGAAGCCTTTTCGCTCATTGCATTACTAGGAAGTATGGAAAACATCACAAAATAGAAAGTTCTTTCATAAACCCAGTATATCCAGCCAATATCGACATCTTATGATCTATATATGATACCAATAAAACCTCACAGCTATGTTGAGTATGATACCTGTAATATCATCAAGCTTATTGGCACAAGCTTTTAACCGAGTGGGTCTGATTTCAAAAATTAATCTTATTTCAATCTGGCAGTCATTTCTGGTATTATTACGGAAGAAGACGCGATGAAATTTCTCATCAATTAATAAGCCATTTGTGTTGGAGTTTTTTTTGTCTTTTTAATCCATATAGGAGGCGTAGTGATATTTTCTTAGCTTGTTTCTCTGCACAGGCTCATTATTTGATTTACACAATATAAATTTTTCTTAGCTTTGTGTCATGTGCAGTTGAAAGTCCATGCGTTAGTAGTTCTTCTCCCTTTACTCTATTTGGCTAACTTTGTTGGACATAAGTTTCTCTTCCTATCTTTGTGCTCTGCTCTTTCTGAATGCTGCCTTCTTGCGTGCTGATTTTGTTACTGGATTTCATTGCGGTAGTGATGTAGTGTAATGAAGGGATGTAGTTTACATAATCATGAACCTTCAAAATCAACTAAATATTGTTTTTGTAGTGTTCATAATCTTATAACATGGAGACGGTTCGGACGTCACAGGTTGTAGTGTATGTACTGGTTTGACATGCTGTGTTATTGTTATGTTCTCATTGACTGATGACTCTCATGTTAATTTATGCAGGAAAGATGCAACTACTGTGAAGAGCCTTGTTGATGATTGTCTGTCCTGCGAATCACCAACCTCACTTCGTCCTCATGATGCGGTTTCAGCTCTGGGTCCTATGCATCATGGCCATGAAAAGGATCACCTACCAAAGATGCAAGATTGTGACTATTCAATTTCCAAGCTGCTTGAATTTTGCACGGATAAGAAAAATGAAATGAATGTCTTTGTACAAAATTATGTGCAAAAGATAACATATGTTACTTACATCATTAAAGATATCAAGCTGCAATTTCCAGTTTTCAAGGAGGCAATGGTGCGTCAAGATGATCTATTTACAGACCTAAAGTTGGTCCGAGGAATTGGTTCTGCGTATAGGGCCTGTCTTGCAGAAGTTGTGAGAAGAAAAGCTTCCATGAAGTTTTATATGGGCTTGGCTGGACAGTTGGCTGAAAGGCTTGCTGGAAAGAGAGAGGATGAGATCAGGAAAAGGGAAGAGTTTCTTAAAGCACATAGCTTATACATACCAAATGATATATTAGGATCCATGGGGTTGTATGATACTCCAAGTCAATGTGATGTCAATATTGCTCCTTTCGATACTCATCTACTTGATATTGACATTTCTGACCTCGACCGTTATGCTCCTGAGCATTTATTAGCTCTGCCTGGTAAAATTGAGAAGCATGCCTTAAGAAGTTCGTACTCCATGTCTAATGACAGTTCTCAATCAGCTGAGGCTGAAGATATTACTTTTGACTCTCTTGAGAAGGATGACTCTGAGGAGCTTCTGGAGGGCTCTGAGTTAGTCGAAATAGCGGGAACTAGCAAGATGGAAGTTGAGAATGCAAAACTCAAAGCTGAACTTGCTTCTGACAAAGCCCTAATTTGTTCTTTACGCCTTAAATTTGAATATGAATCACTTGATGATAGCAAAGTGGATTCCCTATTGAAGGATGCAGCAGAGAAGACTACTGTGGCGTTGCATCAGAAGGACGAGTATGAGAAACACTTGCAGTCTTTGCTCAAGGCTAAGAAAATGCAGTGTTTGGCTTATGAGAAGCGCATTCAGGAACTGGAGCAGAAATTATCTGACCGTTATTCACACGGACAGAAACTTGTGGACAGCAAGGATGTCTCTGAATTTGCTGTTTTGGCAGAGAATGCTGGCAACAAGCCTAGTAGTGCAGAAGCCCAAATACCATACATATCTACTTCTGAGCCCATGGACGAGGTTTCTTGTATATCAAATTCTTTTGACGCAAAGCTTGGGCTTTTGGCTGGGCAACCTGGCAAAGCTCGTGATGTGGGTGATGAAAATATGATGGATTTATCTGGCATGCTAAACCCCCTGATTGATTCATCAATGATGGAGCAGCATCGTGAAGAACTGCAAATCTGTGATAAAGAAGTAAAAGATAAGATGGTGGGACAGTTGGGCATGTCACTGGCTCACAGTTCCACTGCTGAGAGCATGCCTCAACCTCCAAATGTCTTACCTCGGCAAGCTGATTCAGCTCTGGATTCTAAAGTCCATAGTGATCATGTAATAGAGTTGCAAAATGCACTTTCAGACAAGACCAATCAACTGAGTGACACTGAAACCAAACTTAAAGCTGCATTGGAGGAGGTTTTAATGCTTACAAGGGAGTTGGAAATGAGTCGGAAACTACTTGATGAATCACAGGTATGATCAAATGAACCACTATCTTTTGCACTTTTTTTGGTGGAAGTTGGAGAGTGGAGTTCCTTTCCATGTTCTGTTTGAAGCAAATCATGGGAGGAGATTTATTAGTTTTGCTACAGGTTTTTTTTTTTTTTTTTTTTTAAAAATTTCTGGCATATGTTCTTTCTTATTTTCTGCCATTTTGAAATTCTTACATAGCCCTGAAATTCTTTGTTCTCTGTTCATGTGTCTCTCAGCCCTTTGTTTTGTTAATGCATGTGCTAATATACTCTTGCATTCGTTTTTCTTTATTGTCCAAAATATTTTTGGATGAAATTTTATTGTTTCATTTTCTTTTACCTCATTGAACTTTTGAAGATACATAAATATCATGATTGTTTCAGTTATTTATTTTGCAACTTTGCACTGACATGAAACATATAGCTGGGGTCGATGGATGTAATAGGAAAATTCTCGAGCATACTTTTGTATTGGGGCTCTATCTATTATGTAGGAATGGGAATTTCTTTTTTTATTATTTTTTATTTGGGTTCAAAAATATTCAGTCTTGACAGGTATTTGGTAGCTCTTTTGGTACTGTGACAATAGCCATGAATGGCAATTTTGTGAGATTTTTTTAGAGGTTGATGATGACTGGGCAGCTTAGGTTGTGGGATGGTTTCAGCTTGGTTGAAACTTGTGTTGAGAATATGTGGTCTCAATTCTGATTGTGGACTTTCAACAACTTTATTGATCATATAGGAATATGAAGAAAGGAGGTCTAGCACTTGGACCTTATATTTTCTTGGTCAAACTGTTGATTGCATTCCACAAACTTTTGTTCTTTTCTCAATATACACAATTGATTAAATAGCGATGTTTTACCCAGATTATTGTGAGCATAATAAACCTGTAAAATTTGGCGTCACAAAATAAAAGGTGTTTAAGTATTTGAATAGTAATTTTGAACAAAATTGGTGTCAGTGTCACAAACTAAAAGGTAGGTCCATGGCCTCCCAACTATATATATATGTGTGTAGGTATTTGAATAGGAATTTATAACTAAATACTATGACCGGAAATGTTTAGCATAAGACTCATCCACCTGTAGCCCTTGTCTAGCAAAGCTAGCTATTTGCAGAGTATTTCTTTGGCTCTTTCAATATTATATGATGAATATAAGTCAAGTTACCTAAAACATAAACTATTTAATATTTGGCTTATAGTTGCATAATTGCATTAAAGTAAGTCAAATTTGAACCGAAGTACAAAAATCATTGTGTTTTTTAGCATAATTTTCCTTAGTTCATTGTTAACCTTTTGAAGCATACAATTAACATTGCGAGGTAATTATGGCAAAACCATTGATCTTCAAATTGTCCCACATCAAATTTAAACCAAAGTATTTTTTATTTTTATGAGATATCGTTATTTCCATTTGTTGGGCCATGAAAATGATTTCTTACTAAAATTATGATAACTCTTGTATGTGGATTCTCTTTTGCCACTCAATTCAGTCTAAAGCTATAATATCTACTATCCAATAATCATAACTTCTTCATATCCTTCTTCAGTGCATATCCTTGTCACTTTTCATCTCCTGTCTCAAATTTTCTTCACTTTTGCATCATCAGTCTCTTCTCCGTGTTGTACATCTGTACCACTTAGACAACTTTTTTTTCATCCTATTTTCAATTGCAGCTACCTCTGCCTTAGGTCGAACAAATGTTCCTATCACCTTCTGTTGTTGCAGCACATCTAGACAACATCTCATCACTGCTGTATTCATATTTTCTGCATCATCTACTATTATACTTGAGATTGTGTCCATTTTGTATGCATGCTCATTGGCTCAAAACAAGCTCAGTTAAGTGTCGATGTCGTATGACCTCAGAAGATCTATACCTCTCTTAGCTTCTGTTGACACACAAGGTGGTTTGTTGAATACAATGTGAGTGGATTGCAACTGAAGATGTTGACTTATCTTGTCATCCTCCATTCTGTGGAGGTGCTGAATTTTATATGCAGAAATTATCTGGTAGGGTAGCCTTTCAAACTTTTACTGAGTTGGCAATTTGGAATTGAAAGAGCACTCTTATAGTCTATTCTTCAGCTCAATGGATTTAACCTAATTCACTTGTTTTAAGATGTGGTAGTCTTTTATTTTCCTGTCATGGAGCCCCCATTGGGTTAGTAGTGTTAGAGGTTTGTGGTGTGATGTCTCAACTCTCAAACCATGAGCTCTTGCAGTAAAAGTAAATAATGTAATTGAGAAGTGACTACAGGAAGTTTATATTTTTGCTCTAGCTGACAATAACTTAAATTTGCATATATGCAATCAAGTTTTCTTGTATTCATATCAACATTTAATACTGTTGCTTAGTGCAAAGTTATTGTCAACTCTTACCATTCTAAACGAAAAGAGAAGCTGTTCTTAAGTTGTTTTCCTGCATGGTAACTGCCGCCCTCATACTTTAAGTTAGGAGTTAGGATAAATTAATAGGTCTTTAAGGACTGGCTTTTTGTGTTTGTTTGGGGTGGGGGCAAAGCGGAAGATAGCAGGTGAATCTGAGACTGTTGATTTTACCATTACCCCAAAATAGTTCCATATTGCTGTTTTCATCAACATTTTGTGTGAGTTGGTCTCAGATTATGGGTGACTTTTTCTGTAATGATTATCTGAATTTTTTTTTTGTATTTTTGGGAATTACTGATATTGTCTCATGCTACTTTGCAAATATCTGATAATTTCATTTTCTCTATCTAACAGATGAATTGTGCTCACCTAGAGAATTGTTTGCATGAAGCAAGAGAGGAAGCTCAAACCCATCTTTGTGCAGCTGATAGGAGAGCCTCAGAGTATAGTTCATTACGTGCATCTGCAGTTAAACTACGTGGCCTTTTTGAAAGATTTAGGGGTTGTGTTTTTACACCCAGCGTAGTTGCTGGTTTTGCTGATTCCTTGCATGCATTTGCACAATCTCTAAAAAAGTGAGTTTCTTTGCGAACTTCATTGCACGATCTTGCTGTTATTCTCCCTTGGTTATATTTGCTAGAAATTTCAGGAGAACAGGGTTTTTTTTTCTGAATATAAATAGGTGCTGCCACCAGGAGCATAAATGCTGGTTCAAGTTTGAAATATAAGAAACCCTGTCCAATTTATTCAGTTATTTGTTGGGGTAAATGGTGTTATTCTAGATGTAGGCTTCTGGTGGACTCAATTGCTTTTCTTTTGTGCAACTGTCATTGGCAGTTATTTTATTGCTCTTGGTTGATGTTCTTGCAGCTCTGTTAATGAAAATGAAGATGATGTTACTGCTGAGTTCCAGAAATGTATTCGGGTTCTTGCAGACAAAGTTAATTTCTTGTCCAGGCATCGGGAAGAGCTGCTTGACAAGTATCCGAAGCTTGAAGCGGCAAACGAACAGCTTCGCAAGGAGTTGGAAGATAAGAAGGAGCTGGTTAAAACTTTGTACACTAAGCATCAACTTGAGAAGCAGGTATGTCTTTTCTGATTGCTTGGTGTTCTTATGTTATATTGGCAGGACTTACGTTAGAGTTTATTCGGGAGCAATTCATTTTGTTAAAACTTAAAATTATAAGATTTTAGATTCCTTAGTGCCTGTTTATACGGTTGCAGTAGATTGACTTTTAGGAGGAATGACTCGTTGTTTGTAGTTCAAAATTGGCCTCTTGTGATCTCGCTTGTGTTGCCAAAATTTGAATCTAGTTTTTGTGCTGCCAATCCATCAGTTTAAGCCTTAAGGTCTAACTATCATCCAAGCAAAATGATATGCTTAGTCTAAATTACTTGCTATTGCTGTGCATTTCGTACCTTTTTTCCTCGTACGGACTGCATTGGGTGTTTTCCTCCACAACGGAAGTATGTATCTTGATGAGGAGCTCCTCTGGCCTAGTGTCAGGATTCAAACCCCCTCCTATCTCACCTTTGAAAAGGAAAAAGAAACAGATGTATCTTGAGATCATAGCTTTAGACTAGATTGTATGATATAAAATTCACGTTGTGGGCTCTGAACAGTTTTTATTATGAATTCGTGTAATCAATTGCTGATCTCAAACTGTATAATGGCGTATTTTTAATCTCTTCCACTCGCATCCTTCTAACAAGAATCTGTGTGATCTTGCTCTAGGCGAACAAGGAAAAGATATCTTTTGGTCGCTTGGAAGTCCATGAAATAGCTGCATTCGTTCTTAATGCTGCTGACCATTACGAGGCAATCAATCGCAACTGCTCAAATTACTACCTGTCTGCCGAGTCTGTGGCTTTGTTTGCAGACCATCTCCCCAGCCGACCCAGATATATTGTCGGACAAATTGTACATATTGAACGCCAGACCGTGAAGCCACCACATCCTCCAAGTAGGCAAGAGCGTCGCGGGGCAGATCAAGTAGAAAACATGTTCTCTGAGACAAGGAACGAGCAGTTGACCTTAAATTCAGGAACAACTTTTAACCCATACGGTCTTCCAGTCGGCTGTGAATACTTCGTAGTGACAGTAGCCATGCTACCTGATACTGCCATTCATTCAACGTCTTCCTGATCCCCTGCTTTTGGCAGATAGACATGATGGAAGAATCTAAGTGTATATACCACAAGCATTGGAAAAGAAAAATCCTCTTGTAGAGGGAGTTGAACTTGATATTCTTCTTTCTTTTTTTTGTACAGCTGATGATGGGATTGAGTTTAATCTTCCCTTCTGTATATAAAGATAATTTCTTTTGTTTAATAATGTGAATATTTACCTAGCTGTGGCCTATTAGCTTTATATGGGTTGTAGTTGCTGAGTTATAAATCATGATGGTTCTAAGTTCAGAACTTAGAAGAACCTTGATGTTAATATTAATATGCTATTCATGAGCCTGTATCGTAACTGTGGGGGAATGTTTTTAGGCGTGGACCAGTCCGACCCATACTCAAGGAATTGTATGCTAAGTAGGGCTGCACAAAACCCGACTTTGACCCGATCCGACCCGTGTAAATTGACCCATACCTTCATAGTTGAGGGTTGGTTACAGGGCAACCCGGCCTTATATGGGTTGGATGAGACATGTGCTTCAACCCGACCCGTATTAACCCGACCTGACCCCATGTTAATGATACTATGTATTTTTATACTTTATAGGTTATACTGTTATATAAGCGGATAAGCCCATACTCTAATACCTGTTTTTGTGTTTGATACTCAAATAACCAATCCATAACACAAAGCCCAAAGACCCAACCCACTAACTACAAAGGCAGACAATCAATGAGTTAGACACAAAGCCTCTAACCCAGCCCTAACCCTAATTTCTCAGCTCTCACTTCGTTCTCAATCAAAAACTCAATCTGCACGATTTATGAAAAACCCTCAATCTCATTCTGAGTCGCCGCCACACATGACTGGATGACCACCACCACGGTAGTACGTCACCACCAGTATTCAAGTGCTAAGCGATTGTGATTTGCAGCCTTACACGGCTACACCACGACGCCAAGCTATTGCGACAGGTAACCTATTGCGATTTGCGTTCCTTTTTCATGCTTCACAGCTTCCTTTTTCTAACTTTTGTGAGTTTGGTGATTCAATTTCAGGCTTCATTGCTTCAGGCCTCTCTGTCTCACTATATAGCTGATTTTTGGACTGCATTCAGGCCCTCCACTTACAAATTTCAGATTTTAACCAAGGTTTGTATCTCATTTGTCTCCGATTAATACTATTGTACAAGAGGTAAGGTAACTACTGTTCTGTAAATTTGCTTTCCAATTTTCCATTACCATTACTTTCTACTACTACTATAGGTTTATAACTTGATGTATTATTTTAGTCTAACCGGTGATTACTGAAGAGTGAAGAATGAAGAATTTGAAGAACATGTACTACACAACATTTTGATTTTCTAATTACTAATTAGCATTGTATGATGTATCCGCATATTTTGGAGTATGGACTATTGTTAAATTTTGTCAATTTGTGAATTGTCATTTGTTTGACCTGTTGGTATTTTTGGATTATTTTGGACTACTGCAATATGCAAATCTACAATTTAATGAGCAGATGGGAATGGATGAATGTGGAATGATGTTTGATGTATCTAATTTCTATTATTCAGTAATCTGTATCAACCAAGCAGGTTTTTGGACTATTTCAATAGTTTAGACTATTTTTTGGGGTATTTTCTATTAACATTGGTTGATTATTCTGTAACCCGACCCATGTGCACCCCTAATGCTAGGTACTCGTGGGCTCGTTCCACACAGTTTTTATTTATTTCAAAATAATATCCTATCTTCCCCACTCAAATGTTTTTAGATTTGGACCCGTCCAACCCATACTCAATGAATTGTATGCTAAGTACTCGTGAGCTCGTCCCACACAATTTTTATTTATTTCAGGATAATATCCCGTCTTCTTCCACTCAAACGCATGACTATTTGAAGTATTGTCTCCCCACTTACACCCATGACTACTCGAAATTGGGATCTTGAAATAAATAAAAATTGTGCGGGGCGGATTGAGACAGATAGCGTATAATTCCTTGGATGTGGGTTAGACAGGTCCAGGCCAAAAAAATCCCCCAATCATGATGGAGCTTACTAAAATATTAGCTATTTTAGTTATAAAAAAAAGAAATAAAAAAGAAACCCTTCCCTAAATCTAGGGCTCACCATTTGGCCCCCGGGCTTAGGCCCGACCCAAGCCCGTGGGCCAAAGCCCGGCCAGGCCCGACCTGAAAGTAGACCGGGCCTGGGCAGACCTAGGCTCCATTTTTGAGGTCGGGCCAGGCCCGAAGCCCGACACCTCGAGCAAATTTTGGCCCAGCCCTACCCAAGCTCGACATTATTTATTTTTTTATATATATACATATTCATGCACTGTCTGCATATATATATGTAATATATATATATATATACATACATATATATATATGTATATATAATATATAATATATATGTGTATCTATATATATATATATACACATACACATAATACATATATATTTCACCCTCTATAAAATATTGTTCAATTGTATAAAATTTAAAGTACAATTATTGGATTAATCAATTGTAGGTAATATGTATTTTTTTAAAAAAAGTCAACACCCGAAGCCCGAGCCCGAAACACGAGCCCGGCCCGAGGCCCCAGGCCAAAGCAGGAAACTCGAACTTTATGGGGCTTGGGCCTCATATTCCCAATTTGGCCAGGCCCAAGGCCCGAAGAGCCGGCCCGATGCCAAGCCCAACCTAAATCCTAATTATCAAATCAAACAGCACATACAAAATTGGAAGGGAACAGAGCGGGACCCGCAAGTGTGTGACGTGGACGAAATCTGAGGTAAGTCGGTTTAGGGTCAAAAACTAACGGAAATTTTGTGGGCCCCACTCCAAAACCTATAAATATAAACATATATATCTCCACAACACGCTAAACCCCTAAAAGCCTCTCACTGGGCGATTTGTTTTCTTTTTGTCAATCTCGTTGGGTTTTCTTTCGCAGTTTATGAGCGAAACGTATTTTTCTTTCCCAGGAAAATCGTCCTCAACGATTCCAATTGAACTTCAGGTATCTTTAGCTTTCTTTGTTTGTTTTCAATCTTCATACTGGTGTACGTTATTCTTGTTAGTTGTTCGTGACATGGTTAGATTTTACTGTGCTTGTGACGGACGATTAATCCTGATTTAGGGCCCTTTGATTTGTTTATCGCTTCTTGATGATACTTTCAACGATCGGAAAGTGAAAAATTAATTCGCAGTGTAGTGTATATTAATAGTATTCAGCTTATCAGTAGACTAACTGAGCAACTAAGAAACTTGTGTCTCTTGAGGTTTAGGGAATTATTTTCTTTTGTAGTTGTGATGACTGTTGATCTGGGACTAAAGAAGCAGCTGTTTGCTTCTTCTGTCTTGTTTTAAAATCTTGAGATTCCTTGTAGACCTTATCAGTTACCTTCCCCTAAACTTTTTAGTTAACAACAATCTCAAATAGTGCAATTGATTTCGATTCTTTAAGAGTAACATATGAATCCTATCTAATATGAGCTTTCCAATTATTTGCCAGAATTCCCTTGGTAACTCTCCAGATTTCAGGCACAGTATAAGTGGTTAGGTTGCAGCAAAGTGCCAATCATGCCAAAAAAAGATTTGCTGCTTTGTTCTTCTAGGCCAAACAAAAGTAAAGCAAAGGTAGATCTTTTTTGTTGCATTAAGGCAAAGGTAGATGATAATTTAGGTGAAAGGGATTCAGACACAAAGTGCTATGAATGTTTGCAAGCACCCGAGACTGCTTCAAAACCCTTTTGCTGCAATGAGGTTAATTTGTCAAATGAGAATCAAGCAGAGTTGTCAAGGATGAGTTTGGAAAATACAACTGTCGAAGAGAAACCCACGGAACCAAATTCATCGACACCACATGATGGTTGCAGAATTGCAGTTGGGAACTCCCAAACCGAATCATCGAGACGTTCTCTGACAGATTTGCGCACAGCAAGGAAAAGAGGGAAATTTCCACCAGGTAATGAACAGTCTGGCCTTTAAAAATTCTGGTATAAGTAATCACGATGCACTTGTCTTCGTCTGGCTATTGCTGGAATTCCTTTAGCCACATGATTATTTTCCTTTTTCTGTTTTGTCTATGATATTCCTGATGCATATTGTATTTTATGTCTATGTCTGTCTCAGTGGGCCTCATTCCATGCCCATGAATCGCATTTTATCTTTCAGAACAGAAAACAAATCTTGCATGAATTATGAATTTTAATGATCCAGAATGCAATCCGTTGCTCCATGCATTTTTTGTACACACAAGCTTATATAAAATGATCAAATGAGAGCTTGTAAAGTTTCCTGCTAATGCCTTTTTTTGAATCTTGTTTGAATTTTCAGGTAAGCCAAGTCAAGCTCAACAGCATCAAATCTGTCAAAGGAACAAAGGGTATGCAAAGAAATCTGTGAGGAGTACTGCTGCAGCCCGTTGGCAAGTGAAACCAATTCAAGTGGAAGCAAATGTTGCACAGCCAGTTAAGCAGAGTGCAAAGCATATTAATCCACCCTCCAAGGTCCAACTGAATAAAGTTGCACAGCCAGTTAAGGAGAGTGCAATGCATATAAATCCTCCTTCCGATGGAGTTCGGAAGTCTTTCGAACAGAATAAAGTTGCACAGCCAGTTAAGGAGAGTGCAACGCATATAAATCCATCTTCTGATGGAATTCGGAAGTCTATCCAACAGAATAAAGTTGCACAGCCAGTTAAGGAGAGTGAAATTCATATAAATCCACCTACCAATGGAGTTCGGAAGTCTATCCAACAGAATAAAGTTTCACAACCCATCAAGTCGAGTGGAGCTAACAAAACTGTCAGAACTGTAAATCCCCAGAAAGTTTGGCGGGTAAAGGAAAAGAATGAAGCTACCAAAAGTTCACCTAAACCATGCTCAAAACCAGAAGCTCAAAGACAGAAAAAGAAGGGATTTTCCAAACGTTCACGTAAGCCAAGCTCAAAACCTGCATCTCAAAGACATCATATCAAGTGGCATGGTATGTCCAAGTTAAAGCTTTATCTTTACTGTTCTATTTATGTACACTCAATTCTATTATTTATGGATTTTGCAATGTCCTGAATTGGGGATCATTCTAATATAGGACCAGGTTCTCAATAGAATCATTCAGCTTAAGTACTGGATACACAATAAACTTTGTTAGAGAGGTTTATACCATATTGTGGAATATTTTTAGACTATCTGGTAGATTTATGAAATGCCTTAGCCAGATCCCCAGTATGGTACTATTTTGAAATCCTCTATATGACGCTACCAGTAATTGTACTAATCTACGTATCTCTCTCCCACCAATCGGTACTATGTAACAAATTGGAAATCCGTGATTTTCTTGAAGTTCTTGATACATATAGTAGGGTTATGTTCTGTGCTTGTGTGCTTGATTAAGCTGGACATGAATGTATTAGCTTTTGATGGACTAGCTCATTCAGCCCTTCATCTGCTTCCACATTCTCGTGTAAACATGCATTTACACACACACACACTTATCTACATAGAGAGAGAGAGAGAGAGAGAGTACTTCAGTGAGTCATGGGTTGCTCTCTCAAAAAGTGCCTGGTCTTGGATATGGTTTATGTTAACCTCAGTATTTGTGACATACATTATTAGCTACTGACGTTACAGGCTCAAATCATCAAAAGATATAGAAATAGAACTATAGAAGTAATGCTGCTGAAACATTTATATTATTGTTCCACGATGAGGTCTATATTCTCTGTAAGAAATACAGATTCACTAGTTTTGCTATTTATTTCAAACCTCCTTTGCACCTTGCAGGTTTTGATGAATCAATTGGATGGAGCTGTTGCCTTTGCGAGGATGATCTTGCACATTCTCCCACTGAGGAGGAACATGAAACAGATAAGTTTCCAGATGTTGCTGTACTTTCATGCGGTCATGCTTTCCACGATGTGTGCTTGCAACTTTCCACTTCCAATCTGCAATGCAGTGATCCTCCTTGCATTATTTGTGCCAGTTTCTCGTCTTGAATGGAAGCATTGATGCCATGAACATTTTCACTTTGCAGTTTATTTTTTTCATTCTTGTGGTAGTGACGTCTTACACTGCTTCCGGTGAATCGATTGTATACATTAGAACTTTGTTACTTAGATGATGGCTAACCATAACCGTGACTATTTCATAATTTTCTGCACGGAAGAGTGCTTTTACTTCCCTTTTTGTTGAGTCAGCTAATTCCAGTAACTCATTCAGAAGTGGTGTCTATGTCTTATGAGGCTGATTTGGGGAATAGGGTTTCTGATTTTGCTCAATCCTTGATAAAATATACATTAGTTAAAACTATCATTACAGCTACATCTTTCCAGGTTCGGATTCATTAGCAGTAACAACTGTTTAAACTCCCTTCACCACGACTCTGGTTGGTTTACTCACCACCCAAAACACAAGAACTATCAAAGTTTCATATGTAGAACATTATGCCCAGGAAACCTACAACATTGCCAAGGGTTTTACACTTGATCTGTCCAAGTGCCTTGACATTAAAGCATGACCTGCATATAGAATGGCACACGCTCCGTGCAAAAGACTAAAAGAGAGAGATAATAATTCTAAGCTTTTTACAAGGGCCATTACTAGGATTCTTCATAAAAAACAACTTTCCGAATCCTGGTCTGTCTGAATGTTCATAATTAACAGCACAAGCAACTATTTGGAGGCTTCAATGTGTGTAGAGAAGGCTTGAAATGTTTGTAGAGAGAGCACATCTTGAGCTAATTCATGTCATCACGATTACGTTTTAGATTATCTTGCTTGACCCTCACCATCTTCTTCAGAAATATTGAATAAGAATTTTGGAAGAGATGCAATTCGAGGAAGCTGAAGTAGCAGATCCCCAAAAGAGTCTTTTCTTGACATGGCAGTTATTGGCTTACTTGGAGAAACATCTTTCACACCGTTTTCTGATGCCTTTGTGTCACCATGGTTTATCTGAACATCTGCCTTCTCACTTAGTTCTTCAAAGCAACTTGCCCCATTCAACTGTGAGGTCTGAGCCAAAGATGGGTCTTTCTGCAGAAGGCAACAGAGTGAATTGACCCTTGACATAAGGCATTTCTCATCAGAAGGCGTTGTTAATGGAGCATCACTGAGAAGGTACTGTGCAATGTCCTCCAGCATGCCCTGGTACTCTGATCCATTATCAGAGAAAGGTGGGTTCCCAGAACCCATCTGCTCAGAAATACAATGTCCAATGTGGTTCACAAGATCACTCATCGACATAGAAGAGTGTAGTCCTGGAACTTTAATCTGATCCCAGTTGCTTGGCCCCTTTGAATCGACCACCTCACAATTTCCACTCCCTTCAATCGCACGAGTGTCCATCACTAACATGAGCAGAGTCAGTGAGCATCTTAAAAATAATAAATATTATTGATGATAATTACTCGCGCATAAAAAATAGCTCGAAGATCATTACTTATCGACAGTAAGCATAGTTTCACAACACGGAACTTCCTCACTCTCGAGGCCAATAGTTAAACATTATGCATGATTCTACAATTACAAACCAAAGCAACCACCTGGCCTGTCGCTCAGATGGTAAGAGGTGCTTGGGGCAGAATATTAGGATCTAATACTGATGTGGTCCACATGAGCAAAAATAACAACAGCGGCAAGAATGAAACATTAGATATCTATTAATTACTTAAAAAGGCGCACAATAAGGTTTTGGGGTCTT
Organism: Tripterygium wilfordii; assembly: GCF_013401445.1. Taxonomy (NCBI): domain Eukaryota; kingdom Viridiplantae; phylum Streptophyta; class Magnoliopsida; order Celastrales; family Celastraceae; genus Tripterygium; species Tripterygium wilfordii. The sequence goes on along the minus strand of NC_052235.1, from coordinate 14,321,800 downwards.
GAGAGAGCTTGTGCATGCAAGATGCTGAAGGCAGGCCTTAATTAACTTTAAGATATGCAGTGGAACCAGATATAAGACATGACCAGCAAGTTAAGGAAGACATCGCTAGTAGAGAATTTAGAAGATTTTCATTATATCCAGAAAATAGATCTTTTTTTAACAAAAAAAGAAAATTTCACAGGAAAAGCAATGTTGAAAAATAACCTGGCAGGCCATTATTCGTTATCTTTCACTACGGAATGAAAAAATGAAAAATCGCCACTATCAAAACACACCCACTTGCCATGAGTTACTTGAAGGACGTAAATTGTCAACGAATATATTTCACTTGAGAAATAACCTCTAAGATAGCCATATAGACTAATCAAAACTGTATCTATATATGGAAAAATAAAAAAGCGTAGGAATTATAACTAAATAACCCCCATTCAAAACAAATGCCAAAGGTTTATCATACCTGAGCTCGGAGAAGGAGCTTCTCTGGACATGTGTTCCAATATTAAACCAGAATGCTCCCCTTTTTCCATCTCCAAGGAAGATGATTGTGCGGCAGATGGTGATGCTAGATCCCGGAATCCAGAAAAAGAGGATCCCTTAAAATTCTCCACTTGGGTAAACTCATGACCTTCAGATCCGTGCGAATACTCAATAACAGATGCTCGTGGTTCAAAATATGGGGAATCCAAAATTACCTCTGGCTGTCGGCTTAAAAAGTTCAAACGCATATCACACTGGACGAGCTTCTCAAAATGTTTATTCAACAGCCCTTGTGGGCACTGCAGAAAATGTTGCCTACAAAAAGCAAAACGTAAATTCTATTATACTGTCATTTTAGCAAATTAAGTGCATAAGATACAATGCCACAAAGGCACAAACACCAACCAGATTTAAAAAATACTCTTTTTAGAAGCAGAAATACTGTGCTGTAGTTATCCATATTTCAGTTTGAGAAAGTAGGGAATATTGATACCAAAAAATTTGGACAATTTTTAAAATGTTTCCAGCACTGTGCAGTGATATCAGGCAATAATTGCGTGAGAACCACAGTTTCACCATACCAAGTTTAAGTTGCATGAGAAATAACCACATTATCCAAGAAAAGATTGGAACCGGATTCACATCCTATCAAACAAAAATTTGAGAAAACACAACTTGATGTCAATGTGGACATGAGCAATGACAATTCAAACCTTTTTTTGATGAATTAATATTGATTTTAATATTTGTTATGTTTTGGCATGTGAGAGGATTCGAACATTCAACCTATTTGAAATCCTAAGGAGTGGCAATTCAAACTTACAGAATATATCAAACACTGATAATTGGCAGCTTACCTCAGCATATGTAAGGCAGTCAGGTTAACATACACAATCAATAACCATGAAACAAAGACGACAGAAGCATGATCGTACCTGTGTGTGCTAGCCTGTCCATCAGTAAAATCTGATGTCGCCTGCCATAAGGTGTGCTTTCTTGGCTGAGGATTAGTCTCTCTAAAGAAAAGTGGCTGTCTGGCTAGCTGCATCACCCAAACCACCAAAGGATTATCGACTCAAATAGCAGGCACACAAAAAAGAGAGAGAGGAGAGGGCGGGGGGATTGAGGGGGAGAGGGAGGTTTACCACAACATTCAGTGTCCCTGGTCCATCATCAGGACAATTAGCCCTGAGAGCTGTTATATCTGACCATTGGATCTCTATTTTACTTTTCAACCCACCGTCAAGAACTTCCCAAACAAGCTTATGCTTAGCAAAGTAGCACTTTGCCACCAAATCACCTTCATATCTTGACTTATACTGCGGTCATACAAATTATTAGGATTTCAGCTGCAAAAGTCATGAATGTAAAGTACAAACTACTGTTGAAAGTAAATATGACGCACAGTACCTCCCATGATCCAATCCTCAGAATTGACGCAGGAAAATTTGAAGCCTTCAGCTTGTCAGTGGCGCTCGAATTGGTGGTGTTTTTACCTTCCTTCTCTGCTGCTCCGTTCAAATCTTGATTCTGCACTGTTCCTGGAGCAGATGCACTGCCTTGGGAAAGCCGCATTTGAATTAAGTCCAACAGCGAAGGGCTCTTCCTTAGACTCAAACCCAAAGGACTAGGTTCGTCAAGTGGGTTATAGTGTGCTGGTGCGATTGGAAATGATTCTGGGCCGGAGCTCCACTGATAATTCATCCACAAGACAACCAGAAAAATTAATATCCGATCTCAATTTAAAAGAGACTAAAAAAAACCACAAACTTGTACGGCCATAGCTATCAATCTAAACCTAAATCGTGATACAAAGAAGAATCTAGCTAAGCAATCTCCATGATATGGTACCAGTTCTAGAAGACCTCCCTTCAACCCAAAGACCAAAGAAGACTACAAATGATTAGCAACTTCCAGTGATATACTAAATCCTTCTTGGATTGCCAATAAACACCAGAGAACGAAGTTAATAACAATAAATAATCTAATTTGAAAGAAGGATTGGGCCTCGTTACTTCCAAGGAAATTATCCAGACAGGCCAGATGATAAAAATTCTCCAATAAGCCATCACATCCAACTCAAGATTCAAACTCAATAATACCTAATAACAACACGTCGAACAAATCTAAATAATTTCCTTATTCTGAAATTCCTTCTCTTACTTTCTCAGCCACAAAACAGATCAAGAGTGGAAGGCAAACCTGTTGAGGAGCTGGAGATGGCTTTGATCGCTTGTTGTCCGGCCCATGCTCGTCCTCTAGTGGATCCTCCACGATTTCTAACTTCACCGGTGCCTTGTCCCCGAGATGACTATGAAGATTCGCCGACTTCCTCATCTGAACCATCAAGAAAAATTTTCACCAAACAGGAGAGAGGAATAATTCCCAACCAGAATCACGAGAAAGTAGGAAAATTTCCGGAGAAAATCAGGAAGGAGAGAACAAATCCAACGGGACTTCTGGATGACAAAAAACCGCGGAAAGACTGTTGAAACCCTAGATATAGGGACCGATTCGAGATCTTAACGGCGTTAATGGAGAGATAAAGGAAGAGATATTGAAAGGACCATCGACGGCGAGCACGTGCGAACCCGCGTAAACCAGACTCACACGTCTCTTATTGGACAGACTGGTACCAAATTTACCGAATTGGTCATCGAGTTGGCATTTTCAGGCTAGTGTGCTGGCCGACACGTAAGAGTTAATTGGATAAAGTATGGGGACCACCACAGGTCCTTTAAATGACGGCGGTAGTTGGTATGCTTTGACACGTGGCGGTGGCTGCGGAGGTTGCCTTGTATGTTATCATTGTTGACTGTTTGAATTGATAGAGACTAAGCAACCACAAACCACAATGATGATTTTTTGCTGAGGTGAATAGTGTAGGAAGATTTGCGTTTTACTAATGTGATTGTATTAAGGGATGTATTTTGCTGATGTATCTGGGGTAACAAAATACATGATAAACCTTATTTGCACCTCAATATTTTCTACAAACACCCCATTATAAACAAACCCCAATAAAAAAACATAACAATTATGAATACATCATTTTTTGTGTTTTTTTAAAAAACACAATCTACATCCCCTTAAATCCTAATTCTCAATTCTTCCCTAGAACTTTCTTCTATCAATGGCAAGACAAGTAGGTAGGATTCCAATTCTGGGACTTGTAACACTATGTTTGGTTGGGCAGTTCCGGCCGGAACGGGAATGCTCAATTCCCATTCCAATCAAATTCATGTGTTTGGTTACACAATAGATATTGGAATGGAATGCCATATTCCGTTCCTAGTAGGAACTTGAGGTTCCCACCTCTACCTAAGGAACCAACAATTCCGGCCTGAATGGGAATTCAGTTTTTAAATAAAATGACAATTTTGGCCCTTTGAACAATTTATAACCCTTAGATCAAAGAAATCACAACCGTCCATTCATTTAACCTAGGAATGTATCTATCGTTTCCTTTGAGAACAGAGACAGTCGCTCTTCACCCTTGAACAGAGACAGTCGCTCTTCATCCTTGCTCACAGGTACAACCATGTCTTCGATCTTCATCGATTCTTTATCTTTTCGATCTTCTTCTCTATTGTTAAAAGGTTTCACATGCAATTATACTTGTAATCATATATCGATTTGTGAGTCCTAATATTGTAATCCTTCCATCTGTGTAGATCGACAAACCCATCTAGAAATCCATCCGTGTGCATATATCGCCCTTAAGGTATGATTGTGTTTCTCAAATATGATTTTTCTGTGACAATCGTATATATGCCTTTATGTTCTTCTATTTAATTTTTGTGGGCGTGAGCTATTAGTGTGAATATGAGCTGGTATAAGAGATTGATACGAGTTGATTGTGTGGAGTAATTGTAGGAGTTGACGAAGATAGGTTACCTAGAATAGTTATCTGATTTGTTTCTCCATATCCTCTGTCTCTCCATTTTCCTTCTTAACCTATTCTGTTTAATGTTGATAATTTTTTATTGTTTTCTGTGGAATTCATTCTAAGCCATGATCTTTACTTGATTTGATTATGTTGAGTAGTCAATGAAGGGATGATGGAAGGATTGAACATTATTCGTATATATGTCTTTGTGTTTCTCTTGCCTGCTTGTTTTGTTTATTTTAGACTGTTTAGTATAACAAGTACATATATACCAAATATCAAAATTGTTTTGAACATTAGCTTTTCTGTTTATTGTTTTTATAGTAGTGTTTAGGCTTTATTATATATACTTATATGTATTATAATGCAGTGATGGCTCGTATGATGCGAAAGAACAACTTGGTTGTTGCATTGTCCCTTTGGAACCAAATTCTTTCTTCGATTGACCTAATTTTCTATCTTTTTTGTATTGCAACATCACTCCATATCAGAAGACCAAGAGATAGGTCTTATGTATTGGATTTTGCATTTCAAAGGGAACACCTTAAAAATCTAGTTTACGAAAGTGACAATACATGCATTGCACAACTAAGAATGAATAGGGAGACTTTTGGAAATTTGTGTTCTATGTTAGAGAATTTAGGAGGTCTAAAACCAACAAAAAACATGTTGGTAGATGAACAAGTTGCAATTTTTTTGCACATCCTGTCTCAACATGTGAAGAATAGGGTTATTCAATTTAGATTTAAGAGGTCTAGTGAGACGATTAGTAGGTATTTTAAGAGGGTTTTGGATGCTGTCATTTGTCTACATGGAGAGCTATTAAAAAAGCCTGTACCTGTGCTACCAAACTCAACAGATTCAAAATGGAAATGGTTTCAGGTAATTTAAAATGATAAGCACATTTAATCCTACTCAAGTAATTTATCCCTAGCAATTTTTTTGATTTGTTTTTTGCTTTGTAGAATTGTTTGGGTGCTTTAGATGAAACATATATCAAGGTAAGGGTACCGGTAGAGGATAAAGCTAGATACCGCAATCGTAAAGGTGAAATTGCGACTAATGTCCTTGGTGTGTGTGGACCCGATATGAATTTTATCTATGTTCTCCCTGGTTGGGAGGGTTCTGCAGCCGATGGTAGGGTGCTTCGTGATGCTGTGAGCAGACCCAATGGTTTAAAAGTACCACACGGTGAGAATGCATTAATATATTTTGCAAATTACTTAAATAAATCAGAAACTCTATAGATCTTACAACAGTAAACATTTATACCTAGGTTCTTACTACCTTGTTGATGCTGGATATACCAACTGTGAGGGCTTTTTAGCTCCATTTAGGGGGCAAAGATATCATCTCAATGATTGGAGACATGGCCATCAACCAGTCACACCTCAAGAGCTTTTTAACATGAAGCATGCATCCGCAAGGAATGTAATTGAGAGGTGTTTTGGGTTGCTGAAATTGCGTTGGGCAATTCTTCGTAGTCCCTCTTTCTATCCCACTAAGATACAAAATAGGATAATCATCACATGTTGTCTCCTACATAATCTAATTAGGAGACAAATGATTGATGATCCAATGGAACCATTGCTAGATCAAATCTCATCAACAATAAACCATTCTAGCCAACCAATTTCTTCAATTGAACCAAGTGACCAGTGGACCAATTGGAGAAATTCAATGGCTACTCAAATGTTTAATGAATGGATGACCTCAAGGCAAGGGAGTTGAAGATTATATGTTTACTGTTTAAGTATAAATATTGGTTTAAATGTATTGAATGTTAGCTTGTTCATATGGTTCTGTTAATTACTATGCTTATGTTCATTTTATGTTAGTTATTAATGAATTTTCCTTAATGGCTGCATCTGAAGCTATGTCTAAAAAAGCAAAAGTACAACATATGTGGACTGAAGATGAGGATACTATCCTTGTCAATGCTTTGCTGGATATTTACAATGTTGGAACTTACAATGCTGATAATGGGTTTAAGACTGGATACTTGGGTGCTTTGGAGAAAGCCATAAAAGATAAGATACCTGAAACAGATATCAAGGCCAAGCCTCACATTGAGTCAAGGCTAAAAACATTGAAGAAAGACTTCTCAATAGTTTATGACATGGTGTATGGCCCCAACACTAGTGGATTTGGTTGGGATCCCATAAATAGGTGTATTGTTGCTGAAGCTCCTGTTTGGGAGGAGTATATAAAGGTTAGTATGCCACTATATGAATTTACAAATTTACTTTAAAACTGTGTTCTAACAATTTTTATATGACATTTATATGCAGGGTCACAAAAGGGCAGCTAACTTCAGAAATAAGGAGATCCCCCATTTTGAAGCACTATGCACCATTTATGGTAAAGATAGGGCCAATGGAAGAAATGCCCAAGATCCTTCAGATGTGGTTGAAGACATAAGAGCTGAAGAGGCATTACACTATGATGATGATACTGGGTATGTACCTGATGTGTCTTGGTTTAATGAGATGCAAGGAATGGATGTCTCAATGTCCGCTGCTAGGGCTGGTGCCTCTCATTCACCAGGGGGAATGTCAGCGACTCAAGGAGATACAAATGCTTTTCCAAGTGATTTTGGCATGCAAAGTGATGGAAACTCAACTAGGAACAAGAAAAGGAAACCCAATAACAATACAAATGTTATTGACGCGATAAGAGAGGTTGCTGATGCATTGGGAAAGCAGATAGTGAAGGCCACTCATGAGCTTAGTGAGGCAATTGGCACTGAGAAGAGATCAGAGGATAGAAGAGATAAGTTCTTTGATGAACTACGTACTTTGGAGGGGCTATCCAGCCATGAACGTTTCACAGCTGGAATTAAGATGGGAGGGGATAAGACACTGGTGTCAATGTTCTTTAGTCTGCCTATTGAAGAAAGAGGAGCATTTGTTAAGAGTTGCATTGAGATGCTGTGATAAAATGCTTTTGTGTGGTGATGTTATGAGATTATTATGGTGATAAACTGCTTTTTGTTGTGATTTTATGAGAGCAGTGTGTTCTTTAACATTATCACTAGAAACATGTTATTTTGTGAAGGATTATCTATTTTTAGAAATGAATGTGTTCTTGGCTATGGCCAAGTGACTCAGTTTATGAACTTTTTTGGTGTCTGCACGTTAATATATTGTTGTTTGTTTATGAAATATCAATGACTTAGCTTAAACAATCTTAGTTTATGGATTTAAATAGTGTCAGTTTAATTTACTTTGATATTGTGATATTTGTTTAAATAGTATAGCTCATTTGGTTTGCTATATTATAGATGACATAAAATCAGAGACAAAAATAAATCTTTCATTATTTTGTAAAACAGACTTGGTAGAGATACAAACATAAACATAAGGGATAATATGGTATTTTGTCCATTATTCCCATTCCTATTCCTCAATGAATTCCTACGTACCAAACAATGGAACATAGTATTATTGCCACAATTCCTTCACCAACCAAACATCGGAATTCTTGAAATTCCCATTCCCATTCCCATTCTCATTCCTGTTCCCATTCTCGTTCCCGTTCCCGTTCCCACGACTAACCAAACATAGCGTAAAAGTATCAATTGGGTCTCCATTTGCAAGTCTGATCCATTAGAACCCACCCACATAGTAAGAGGGGGGAAACTAAGGAGAAAGAGAGATGATGGAGGGAAACGGTAGGGTGAGGAGGGGGTGTGTATAGATGAGGGTTTTTTTATGATTTTTGAGGTATACTTAGCAAAAATTGAGGGGCAAATAAGGTTCATCAAATGTATTGGTACAGTGATATAAATTTGTTGATTTGATTTTTGTATAATAAAGATGAGATCCGATATTGATTTGTGTGTAAAAATGTGAGTGTATTAGTGGAAGGACCCACATGTATAGCCAACATGGGGGCATGGGATTTGTCATTCCCCCATGTTGGTCCAAGTAAATTTGGGCCAATAAAAGTGCTCCATTGTGATGTACTTTGAGCTAATTAAGCCATCATAAGTACTCCATGCCCTAACAAATTGTTGTCATTGCAAATGTTCTGATGACACTACTATTCCATTTTTGTCCATTTTGTCTTGCATCGTCCCTACTCCTAAGTCTTAATCCGTATTTTTTTTCCCGAAATAGTATGTTCTACATTTTAAATGTCGAAATAGTTTGGTGTATTCTGATATAGAACGATATAATTTGATGTAGTCTGGTATTGTCCGGTGTAATCCAATATTTACATCAAACTAAATATCACATCACCTAATTGTTACTTTAATCCAAAAAACATCAGCCATCCTCTATCCTCACATATGCCTTTTTTGGTTTTATTTAAAAAATGATTGGGCATCACATGAGCGATCAGACATTTATTTTTTGAATTATTAAAAAAAAGTAATTAACTTGGCATTATATGAGGACTCAATTCTAAATTTTAAAATTTAAGTGGAATTGTAGAGCTCAAATCCATTGCGATACGTAAACATTTGAGGTGTCGTTTAGTTCACGAAATCCAATTTTGTAGGAATTAGAGTTTTTCTTTTACCAATGATTCTTATATTTGTTGACAAAATCCTTGAGATCTAGAATTCTGAGCAAAATTGGATTTCTTCCCAATGAGTCTTTTCCTCTCTCCTTAGGATTGAGAATCCTCAATATTTTAAATTAAATACCTATAATACCCTTTTTAAAAAGACAATTTCAATAATATCTTTTTTAATTTTTAATCTTTTACAATTTTTAATTTGAATAATCAAATTAAAGTGTGATTTTTTAATTTAAATGTCATGATCTTATAATTGTTTGTTATATTATTTTAAACCATATTTTCAGTAATCTAAACATTATTTCATTGTAATTTTAACTCTAACTAAACATGGACAAATAAATCTATGATGGCACGAAACAATGCGATGAGGATGTCACTTTCCTAACATCTTCCTTCCATTTCTATTTTTAAATCCGCAAACCAAACTATACTTAAATGTCCCAATTACATTATTGATCTTTGAATTAGTCCACACTCCTCCGGCATTAAAATAAAAAATTAAAAATAAAAAAGTTTAAATGGGTTGAAATTTGAGCATGAAGGACTCATTAACATATGCCCCAATTGTATTTCTGGTATTAAAATATGAATCATAAAATAGACATGTGCAGAACACGTGCTCTTATCGTAGGGAAGTGCACTGACTACTACACCGACCCATTGACAGCGACTAAGTGGGAAAATGTAATATTATTATTATCGCATTCCACGTTTAACACGTACTATGTGCTCATAACATACTATTCATATCAGTTTTTCTAGAAGCATTGGCATCACAAGTTGTTTATTATTCAACAAAAAATTGCAATAAAAAAAAATTCAAAAATAGTCATGACTCATGATCCACCAGAGTTAATCAATCAGCTCACAATCAGTAGGAGTGCAAACAGATATTAAAGTTCCAGGACAAATAGAAACTCTCACTCACCAGTGAAGTAAAAAAACAACTGCAAGGAACTGGATCAGTGGAATACAACAATCAAGGTCACTTGGTTGAATGTAATGAAGTGTTATATATATATATATAGACACACATATATATCAAAAGACGAACCGATGGAGTCTTCCCTTGAAAGTTAGACAGTAGAAATAGAAACTACAGTCATCAGTGTAGTAAAAAAATCAACTGCAATGAACTGAACAGTAGAAAACAACAATCAAGGTCACTTGGATTGAATGTAATGAAGTGAAGAAAAAAAATATGGGTAGCCAAGTGCGGAGCGGATAACCGCTGAAAACATCTAAATAGTAAGCCCACCTCAATATATATCAAAAGACGAATCGATGGGGTCCTCCCTTGAAGTTATACATCATCTCTACTTCGCGTTTCTGTTTACTTTCAAACATGGGATGGCACCAATCATGTTATCATAATCACCCTATATAACACATCAGCTGAGTAAAAACCACAACACTAGCATTCTATTTGGTCCCACCCTATTACTTGGAAGAAACCAAAGGTATATTCATCACCTTGATCCAGCTTCTTGCAGGAAAGGTGCCAACACCCATACCAGTTCTTGAAGCCCGGTTCATCAAGGACAACTGTAGAGATCAGTCATACCTATAAGGCCATAAGCCAATCAATCTGAATGCAAAAAAGGATATTATGAGAAAGGAGCACCAAGGGGTGCAAACCAAACAGATTACAAGATAGTTAAGATAAAGCTATCAAAAAAATCCTATCAGAAACGTTACTCAAAAGTTTTACAGTGCTAAGTCAACTATCCACGAAGAATCAAAACAAGATTTTTTTTTTCTTTGTCTTCAAAGGTTATGTTGTTCCCCTCCTTTGAAATTAGCCAACAAATAGTCATAGGAATAAGTCAATAAGCTGCATAAGATAGGTATAGGTCATGTTTATGGACTAAAACTTCCAAGCAGCGAGCTCAGAGATTAGATTGTTACTCAGAACCCAGTTCAGTCACAAGGTTTACAAACAGTTTCCCTCTATACCCTTTCCGATTACAACCAACCTTCCTTGCTATACTTGTTCAATGGATATCATACTTTCAAATCGGCATAATAACATCAATATTCATAAAGTGAATATTACTACCTGAATTACAAGCACAAACAACTCAAATGCTCCAAGATTCGAAGTTAAGACTTTAACATCTCTACATAAAAACATTGAATACTCTGCAAATGTTATGTATATTTTTTCAAGCAGAATGTGATGTATGCTTCAACAATGCTTTAAACTCTATTATCAAGATATCCACCTTGTTTCCTTGCAAACGACCTAAGCCTCAATGCCTTGCCTTTTCTTCCTTTCCGAAATACAAGCAACCAATTTATTGCAGCTTGCAACAGGGATCAATCAATGACAGCTTACACATGGATATTCATCTTCTTTGGTGTGTCACTTCACTGTAAATGATGTTCTTTTTCAGCTAAGTTGCTTAATATATGGAGATGATCTGATTCCCGCAAGGTGAGGTGATGAATTTCATCCCCTTGATTATGTAAAGCAGAACTGCTGGAAGGAAAGAGTTCCCAAACATTTTTTCAGGAACTTGGTCTATTTATGAAGAAACTTTATTAAGTGCTGCCCCATGGGTACTTCCTTCATGGGAAAGCAATTACTGTATTTCTCATACAATATTCCTACCCTTCCCAGTTCCCACATGATTCAAAATTATCCTCGGCTCAAGGACAAGAGCTAACTCACTGGTCTATGTTATTACAAATTTATCTTGGCATATGCCGTAGGACTCATTATCACATAGCAATAACAAAATTAGGTAGTTGCATTGAACTAGAAATATCACAAACAACAATGAAGCAAATGACCTTGTCATGTGACAAAGCCACAAAGAAACACTGAAAATTAAACTGAACTCACTATTTTTGAACTTTGAATCCTTCATGTCCATAAGACTTTTATGACCTTGTCAAGATTTCTATAGATTCCCACTCCAAACTACAAATGATATCCTGCATAATTAATGTACCACACCATCAGAAACACAAATCAATATTCTCAGATTTCAAACTCATTCAATTTGGTGATCTATTACCGAAGGATTGTGCCAGTCAATGTCAAAGCTATTGATTGGCACAAGGTTCAGCTAAGAGCTCGATAGGTTCCTCACCTATGCAGTTAGGCACAAATTAGGAATTATGTAAGAATCAGGTTTCATAATCATAATCTGTTGTTTCAGCAAAAAGAACCCATCAATGCAGAAATGAAATAATACTAAGGTATCAATAATGCCCTGTCCAAATAAAGAATAACAGCAGCAATTTTAAAATAAGTTGCATGAAGAGTGGTATACCTTGTTCAACAACAGCAAGAATACCATCTTCTGAGCAGATCATAGCTGGTAAGATTTGTTGGGATGTGAAGCTGCTAATGTTTGAGTCAAAGTGAACCTCCCACACCTCACTTTCAGACAGAGAATGAGTAGCAGGCTAGCAGCCTCACCCGCACCACACGGAACAATTGGCTCCTTTTGCCACCGTAGATCCCACACAAAAAGACTATACCTGAGGAGCCTCCAGCCTACAAACACAAGAAAATTATGAAGAGATGTAAACTTGAAGCAAATAACAAATATCCCACATATTTGGGAAGTTGCACTGACGAAGCAACATTGAGATTCCTGGTAAATGAGATGCTATCAAATAGAGAATCATGTTATATGTTTTCAATATCTCAACTAAGTACCTTTCAAATAGTTCATCTTAGCTCACTATAGTCGAAAGCAGGTTATCCATACATAAATCTTACCAGACAAGTGTGCTTCCGAGAATGAATGTCAATGGAGTGAATAATACCAGAAGTTTTTCTTTGAGACCTGCAAGAGAAATGGTAATGAACTTTCTCCTCCTCGCTCTTAGGAAACAAGAGAAATGGTAATGAACTTTGAGTCCCTGGAGGAGGAGATGACTGGGACAGTTCATTACAAGAAATGAGACATTACTGACAGTAAATTAGGCATCTGAATAGTTATTGATACAGTTTGCTTTTGCTGCATTGAGACAGAAGAATTTGTTCATATGCTGTATTTCTTAACAATCGTGCACAAGGCTCCGGCAACAGTCCGGGAACATACAAGATGTACGCATACTTTACCCCACAAATATGTGGAGAGGCTGTTCCCGGGAACTCGCAATCCGGCCTTTGAAAGGCAACTATTGAGAGGGAAATAAACACGTGACCTCTAGGTTACACCCACGCAACTCTACCACTGATGAAATATACCACCAGAAAGGATTTGTTGAGTGATTCATCGGTACCCTCACCATTGAGGAATTCTGGAATGGAAACTAGCACTCATTGCTCCATACTTGTATACAACTAGTCCATGCTAGGTTAATTGGTGGGTTCTTAGATGGTCTGAAGAGAAATCAAGTATTTCTGAGATTTCAAAGTATAGTAACAGGATATCTCCACTTCAATAAAACTGCATATAATTATTTCTAGTGGTACAAAGCAAGCTGGGAGGAACATACCCTCCCCCAGAGTATAACTAACATACACATGCTGGTGATCCCTGTCGAAAATCCAGAATAACAAGAGTGGCAGCACTATGGGCAAGAGCCCCTAAAACAACAAAGACATGGAAAATTTGATGGCTGTGTCCTGCAATATCGAATGCACCAGGCTTCCATCGTTCAGGTATTCTACTAACATAAAACACGGCTCCCACGGCATAAAAAATGGCCATTGCGAGTTCATAACCGAGGGATACAAATATGTGCAGATGCCCCCAATGAAGGGCAACAGCATGTGATGCTGGGATAACCCCTGAGAATCCCATGGAGAGGAACAAGGAGGCCCGGAACCCTCGGAAACTGGGAGCAGAAAGAGCTGGCACAAGGAGGGCAATGATAGCAAGGACTCCGAGCACAGATATGGACGTGAGATAAAAGAGTCGCGTGTTGGGGTGGCAGGAGAAGGCATAGTAAATTGGGGCAAAGAATGAAGAAACTATCATAAGTGAGATTCCTGCATAATCAAGCCGCCAGAAGAAGAGGTTGAAACGCTTAGAATGGCAAGCGAAGAGGTGAGAGAGGGAGCTGCAAATCAAGCACCCCATCGCCCCACCTAAGAAAACAAACCATGGCCATCTTGCTATACCACCATCAGAACCATCTTCATGAACATGCAACACTGCTAGCTGTAATCTCAAATGTGAATCCTGCAGAGAATCATATATCAAGTTCAAATGCTAAAATTGGAACACTAGTGGCTGCAACCTCTAAGATGCTTGTGTAATGCCTAGGAAAGTAGACCAAGTTTATTTGGTATTATTTATAAACTTCCACGATAACTTTACCAATTTGTGTCTACTACAGAATCTGATGCTTTTAATCACTAACAGTTCCTACAATTTTCCTATACCCTTTTTTAGGATCCAAATTTTTCCTAAACTCAATGCCATCTAATAAACAGAGTTTAATGCAGTCCGAAAATACTGAAATACCCACATGGATGGTGCTGTGCTTACTGAAAAAAAGATAATCTAACTAGCTAAAGACGGTCTGGGATCCGCCGGATCAACTCATCAAAATACTTTTTACTACACTAAAAATATAGAATTTGATTATCTTAAAAGTACATATATATAATCAGAAAGTAGTTCTCTCTGCATTAAAGAATTATATAGAAGTGTATCCACTCACGTGAAGTAGTGAAATCCTGAAACTAATAAAGTATATAATCTCTGAATATCATGAAAGAACCGAATATCACGTTCACATGGTGTGTTTACCTACCTATTCTGAAAATGTCCTTTCCCAAACCATCTTTTTCATTCTTTCCAACAAACAAATCATTTCTTCTTTTCCTAGAATCGCAGTATTGGCCGGAATTACAGGAAAGGAAAGGAAAGAACTAACCGGAAACACATCATGATGATCAGAGACGTTCGTGTCATTCTTCATCGTCGTCGTCGTCATCATCAGCGACGAAACCTGCTTTCTGGCGCCCACGACGAACACGTCATGAATATTCAAAACGAAATTACCAAGATAACCACAAATAGAAATGGAAATAATAATCACCTGGAGAAATTGCTGATCAACCCGCCGCCGTCCTCCGTCAAGCTCATCACCGTTAACGCCGCGAATATCGAGAATCCGACCAAATGCCTGCAAAATCGACAAAATCACGTCAATATAAATCCAAATACGAATTAGTATATATGTATGTATCGATTTGTGTACAGTTTGACACATACGTCCAGACATTGAGGGTTTCGTTGTGCCAAGAGAAGATGCTGAGGAAGGCATCCTTCAATGGCCACTCGCATCTGTAATAATCCAATATGTATTCGTTATCCTTCAAGTACTCCGGCAAGTCTCCGTACTTCATCAATCGCCTCTTCTGCTTCTTCACCTTCTCCTCTGATTTATTATGGTTACAGTACTGTTGATGACCTTTCATATTGCCGTGACCTCGCCGAAATATTCGTCGGGAATCGAAGTTCCGGCGAGGAATCCGCCTTGTCAAGGGGATATCTGGTCCGAGCTCTGTCTCTTCCCCTCTTTCTTACCTTTGTTCGAGTACAGGTACTGCCTTTTTATACATCTCCGATACTCTTTCGTGTGTCAGTGAAGCCAGAAAGTGCGCGTGAAGTGAACCACTTGAAAATTAACGATAACGTGAATCACTTATTACGGTAAATAACATTCTTTTTCAGATATTATATTTAATTAATCATGGAAATATTTTTGAAAAATTAAAGATATGTTTGGTGTACAATTTTAATAGTAATATATATTGTATAATATATTATAAATAATAAATGGTGATAATAAATGGTAGTAGATATGGTTCTTAAAATATTGATAGGTGTTTGGTGTTACTTTTACTGATGGTATAAATAATGTTAAAATTGTTGTGTAAATTAAGGGTATTATGGATTAAGTGTTAACAAATTAAATTAAATAGTAAAATAATAATAAAAAATCTAAACCCAAAAATCCATATACCTCAAAACCAATAAACCCCACAATATCCTCTCAAATAAAAATTTTAAAAAAAAAACCAAAAATCCACTTCTCCTCCATCTTCCGACACTGCCACTTTCTACTACTTTGCTATCGTAGAAATACTTCTACCTAAACTTCCTATCTTCCCTCTCTATTTCTCTATGATCTTCTCTATCTACTTCCCTCTCTATTTCTCAATCTTTCCACTTCTCTATCTAGATTCCCAAGCTGCCTTTATCAAAACAGAGAAGAAGCCAAGGATTTTAGTACTTTCTCCGGCAAGAGAACGGCGACAAAGATCAGAATCACTGCCAGGAGGAAGGTTAGATAGTGGAGGTTGATCGGCTGTGATGGATGCACCGGTGAATCTAGATAAGAGATGTGAATCTAGATGAGAGAGGTGAGAGAGATGGGCAAAGTTGTCCGGACAATGAAATATTGAGGTTATTTCAGTCATATTATTGTCAAATTGTTCTAAAAAAGGTTCAAAATGAACCATTCGAGATTTGACAATATATTGCTCAGGAATTGTCTCGAAATTTGTGTCTAAAAATGGTTGTTTGGTTGACTAAAACAATATATGATTAGTTCACAATATATTGTGCACAAAAAATGTGCACCAAACGGAGGAAATTTTGTTGAGAAAAATATCATTTTGTCAAAATTGTTTTTGCTTATTGGGCTGAACACCTAAAGTTGATAGGCCCCCGCAAACTCGTGCGTGCCTCTTAATTAGTGGTCAAATCCACAAGTTTTTATACAGGTCAATGTGTGGTTCATAAAGAATCGGCCGAGTTTGTGGTTCATGGAAATGCCGTCTGGTTTGATTGATTATTTGCGAGTCTTGTGCTTTTAAACGGTATTTATGACAGGACCGTGCCAGCTTGGTGGCTGGGTCACTGGGTTTGCAGTCCGATTGACCCACACGGTTCGGTTTTAATAATATTGCTCTAAATGATTCAAATTTTTTTTTCCTTTGTTTCCTAAATTGGGGAATTAAACATATTTTTGGATTTGTTTTATATTTTTCAAAAAATATATGAAAAACAAACATACCAAGTAGATCATTAATATGATTAAATAATGTTCATTATTATACTCATAGGAATTCTCCTATACACAACGCAAGGAGAATTTATAGTTATACTCATTCGTGTCTAGATTTTAGAAATGGACGGTTTGAATGATCGTTTTGAATGGTATGCCCAATCTTAGCTATATTTGATTAATTTGGATTAAAACCACACCTTTTTCAGGTGCAAATCAATATGTGTACATATATATATATAATACGATATTTTCATGTGTAGCATTTGAAAATTGAAATCATGCCAATGCCTTTAAAGCTCCATCAAATGTAAACCAAACCCTTCAATTAGGGTATCACGTATTGCTACTTTAAAGCAAAAGAATCTGATAACATTATTATTGTGTTAAATTAACCACCCAATGCTCGGAAATGCAAGTAAGGTAGACACATGGAGTAATAGAAAATATTGGTTGGACGCCATAACTTGTAACGTAAAATGTTGGATACTATAACAAGTTAACTCAACAAATAAAGAATAATCATGTTCTCAAAAACACTTCTTTTTGGATAATCAAGAACAATACCATATAAATTTGTCATTTTGACATTCGATATGAGCCTAAACTTGAATCGTCAAAGCGTGACCACAAGAGTATTGCTCGATTATAGTGGAAATCAAACTCAATATATTCCAAGTTCATACAGTTTGACCCCAGAGAGATTTATCACTAGGTTATCAATATCACTTAAGTGATTCTAAAAACACTCTTGATGCATCAAAGCAAATAATATATAACCTAGGTGTATACAACTTAGTAATTAATTTCCCTTTAAAAGTGTATTGTATTTGAATACAATTAATCTTGTAGTTTAAGCATAGTGAAAACATATATGCATTATATGGGGCCGGTCCGACCCGACCCGAATTGGGTTGTTTAGCAGCCTAATTAAGCTGGTTTACACCTCATAAGGGAACACAACTACATAGCTTCAATAACGACTAATTTAATCATGGTATGTTTCGATTTTTTCACATGTGTATAGAAGCGTTCACCTAATTTAGTTGAATGAATTGTGTATATAATATATATATATGTGTGTGTGTGTGTGTGTATAGTTGACCAAATTAGGGAATTTCTTGATTAATCCATCAATGAAGTTTTTGTAAGATTTAAGTGTTGATGTTGTTGAGCTGTTTGGCTTGTCAATTCCTCCAATTTTAATTTTTTTTAATGGGGATTTGTTCTTCATTTAAGTATAATTGAATCCAAATATCTAAAAATTAAAAGAAAAAAAAAAAGAATGCTCATGATGAATCCTTAAGCAAGACAATACCCGTTAATGAAATTAATTCTATCAAGTTTACTTTTTTTTTTGTTCTAATTTAAAATAATGCAAATGTTGACTTAAAAATGCAACTTCTATTAGTTCTAGATAAGCTAAACGATCTCATCAATTACTATGGATGTTTGAGCTTAATCAAGTAGTTTGTGGGCTATGGGCCCTATCAATTAATTTATCCATTTACTGGTATTGGGCCTTAACTTTGGGCCCAATGATTTAACGTTTTGTAAGCAGGTGAAAGATTTAATTGGCTCTATAGTCTATACATTGCAATGTCCACAATAACCTATTGACCCATAAATCATGCCACCCAAATAGACTTCTAATTTCATAATTGTTAGAATTCTAGTTCAATGTGTTCAATATTCGATTCGATATTTTTTTATGATATTTTAAAAAAGGAATTTTAGTCAAAGTGTCAAACTAATTTTCACACGTGACACGTGTAGGTTCACAGTTATTGATGTGTATCACCCTGCATACACACCAATCTTTTCTGTTGACTTCAACATTTGTCAATAGGGTTTAGATATTTAAACCCCCTATTTTGAACCCCTAGATCCTAGAATATCATGACATGTCATGTCATGTCCCCGTCTCACATATATATATATAAGAAAAATATCACATTCTTAATTGTATTTTTTTCACCCAATTTTTTTTAATTTAAATGCTTTGATTTTAATTAATATTTTTGGTTTTTATTAATTTATTATTTTCCTTTTTAATTTTTATGTAAATAAAAGATAAATTATTTTTTTGATATTAATTTGATAATTTTTCAAGGCAAACAATAATCTATTAAAGCACATGAATAAAAGTTTCGGAAGAAGATTTGATGAATCCATATGAGTGCATGTATGCATCAAATCGTTCCGCATACGAAGTAGCCCATGCAGCTGCGCAAGTATGTCTACAGTGAACCCATTCAGGTGTGATGGGAGGCATTGGATAATCCCTTATCAAATCAACTTTGACGTAGTGATTACCATTTACGTGCCCTATAGCGATGACAACGCGCTGATGGGGTGGTGGAGGAGATGTACATAGTGGTAGATATGTCAAACTCTTTGCATGACGAATAACATGCAATATCACATTGTATGCAGAAGCAATCAATAGACTCATGTCTGACATTATCATCCAGTGCTCAAATGGTGCTGCAACATCATCTCGAAAAAAGTTTAGTGAGTGTTTAACACTGTATGCCCTCTTTTCACTGCCAAGTATTTCAACATATTGTTTCCAAAATACGTCCAACTCTGCCATCAGGTTATACCGCACATTGGGTCATTCATCTTCCCCATAACCAAGACACACAGCTATCGATCGAAAGCCGTAATTTCCATAAGCTTTTACATCTTGTACGTCCCTAATGTAAGGATGCAATATAGTTGGAAACTGATCAATATAGGATCGTAAAGAGTAGTTTTCCTTTCTCAGCATCGAGCTTTCTTGTGTAGAGAGAGATTGAGTATTGTAAATTGAGGAGCAACTGTGTCTCATTGTTCATAAGATTGGAAAAAATCATACTAAAAAATCTTCGATTCGGGCCGTCCGGATGAGGAACTGTGTATGTGAGGCTCCCGAGGCTAAACAAAATCACTTCCATCAACAACAGATACAGTTGGATTGTTACGAATGGTGGTGGCTTCCTTTTTCTTTGTGGACGGACGCCCTCTAGTGTTGTTCTTCACAGTCGACTCATGGAGAAAGTTGTTGGAGGTCTGAATATTTCCCTCAATTTCCTTAACCAACTAACTTTAACATAACAAAAGAACTCATATTTTGATTGACTAAAACATTATACCATATCATTTTCAATTTCACATCTATCATCAACTTTGATATTATCTGCCATCTCGTCCGCTTGTTCGTCTTCTTGCTTTATTCTGGTTGAGATAAAATTACCTTACCAATAATATAATTTACACTGAGTATGTGTAGAAAAACACTAAATAAAAAATATTTACTTAAAATACACCAATATTTACATGTTCACTTGAACTACTTGGCAAGTGGTAGTCGAAAAGATCGCTCAAGTAATTCATATCTATAATAGATCTTGGCGGTGCTCTTTCAAATGCACTTCTTCCGGCTGCTGGCGAGGCTCTATAAGCTGTTGTTGTCCATTATTTCATGGTTTGAAGTGCATTTGAAGCAGCTTATATAGGTGGATATGGTGTGGGTGAAACTGTGAAAGATTAAAGGTGGTAAAAAATCTGACCTAGAGGTGAAAGTGACTGTTGAGATAGAGGAGATAGACTATCAAGATTCTCATAGGGTTTAGGCCAACAGTAACAGCACGCTAATGAATAGTAGTAACAACATACTAATGAATAGTAACGGTATGCTCGTGAATAGTAACCAATCTTTCTATTCAATGAGTCTTTTCTACCCATATTTTATACATGAGGCACATGCATTCTCACATGTCAAATCTGGTTGGTGCCATCCCAAAGAGGATGTTTTAAGAGGATTTGTTTTTTAATGTAAAAAATATTAAAATGAAAGAAATAATGTGGAAAATGAGGAACAAGATTAACTAATAATATTCACAATAATATATAATATAGTTACAGGTTATCCTGGATTCCTACGCAAAAAGAAGAAAAAAATGGATGACTTGGGATTCTCTTATCACGTTTGTCTTGATGCAAGCTTTATGAGATTCTCTTATGTGATTGATTGATGAGATGAGATGAGATGAGATAGGGAGGGTTTGTATAGAGTTATAGGGAGGGGGTTTAAATAGTGCATTCCTTGTCAATATTCATTAGTATTGTGTGACTATTCATTAGTATTGTGTGACTATGACAATTCAGCCTTACATTCATGTCAAAATGCCCTTTTTATGCTTTCCATGTGTTTGACAAATGAAGCCAGACAAATGAAGTTAAGTAGGTTAGTAGGGAAACCTAACGGATTGGCCGAGTTGATTTATTGTATTTCATGTAAACCCATGAATTTGAAATCTCTCGCAAACATTTTGGGGTGACCCCTGATAAAATGCCAGCGACTTATCCTGATCTTGTATCGAAAATTTCTAAAGGATACAGTATACATAACCAGAAGTTTATTCCACCAACGTGAATTCAAAAGACGATGTGTTGAAGAGATTCCCACCATATTAACTTTTTTTCAAATCACCTTAGCTTTTATGGTATATCCCAAATCTTCACACTACATATAATAAATGTTGGACCAAATCACAATTAATTTTGATAGGATGGTCCACCAAACCCCAACCATTACTCCCCAACAGTCCAACATAAGTGTTAACCCAAAATTTTCAACTTATAGCTTGCTACCAAAATTTTTTAATATCCTTATAGACCATAAAAATTATTTATTACTTTAATTAATAATTGTTTTTTACTTGATTTGTTGTTTCACAACAACACAAGAAGAAGCTACCACTGCATAAGTGCATATGATATGGCGGCCATCGAGTACCGTGGATTAAATGATGTCACCAATTTTGACCTTAGTCGCTACATCAAGTGGCTTAAACCCAATCAAAAGAACACAAACACCAACATTAGTGTTCCAAATCATCGTCCAAGCCCTAACCCTAACCTTAACCTGGAAGTTGATCATTTAACTCCTAACCCTAATCAAGATCCATTCAGACTAACCTTTCTTGAAAGCCATGAAACCTACCCCAACACTTCGGGTGACCCCACCTTAACTCAATCGCGTCCTGCATCCACCATGTCAGCCCAAGTTCTTCTTCTCCAGTCATCAAAGTTTAAGGAAATGATGGAGATGACCTCTGCCACAAATGGGTCGAAGACAACTTTGGACATGGAGCCACCAAAATGTAGATTTCCCGATGACAAACAGATGTATTTTGACTGTTAGGGTTCAAATGATTATGGAGATGGAGAAGAATTTATTTTCGGAGCGTTCAATTTGTACGTTCCACTAACGTTTCACTGCGATTTTGAACTTTAAAAGGATTAAACTATCTGGATGGACAAATGGTCACTGAGCTTAAACTAGTTCGAGTGATGATAGAGGATTACAGAGTCATTTAAGTTTGATTACATTATTAATTTATTAGTTAATTAATAAGACAAAGGAAGAGAGGAAAAGGAAATTATTGTCAAATGTGGAAAAATATTTCCCACCTTAAATATTAGTTGTTGGTTTTGTTCATTTCTTTGTAGATGAAAAACAAAAAAAGGAATAAAAAGTCATATGTGTGAAATTGTGAGCCCCACATAATTTCATATGAAATCGTGTCCGTCCATTTCAATATATTTATTATTTGGGATAAGTAGAGACAAAAAAATACTTGAATCCGTAAAACTGTTGTTCGGAATTTCTACACCTCCGGCTTCCCTGCGTACATTAGAAACGGCCCATTATTGTGAGAAAAGGATTTGCTGGAATCATTCCAGCAATTTCATTAGATCTACACCATTGAATGTATTAGGTGTAGTGTTGTCAAATCAATGCATTGTTGCATTGGATGGCGTAGATCTGATGAAATTACTGGAATAATTCGAGCCCCCCATCCCATTCTTGTGATGGCAATTTCGTAATTCCGTTCTTATATGGCAATCTCGTAATTCGCTATTAGCGGAACTATCTCCCCTGTCATTTCGACCAAAAATGGAAAATCTTTTCAATCTTTCCCGCCTACGGTCTCCCTCTCTTTTCTTTTTTTTCGCATTCTCGCTTCGCTCCCCTTTTATCTACATTATCCGTACATGCATTTCGATTACCATCTTCGTCTTCCTTTTTTTCCTGTAAACAATAAAATGCCTGACCTTGCTAATCTTTCTGCGCCCTCCCATCTCTCTCTCGACGGTGGCCCTAACTCGAAACCACTCTCTCCTGATCAATCTGAGCTAAATTCAGTCGATGCTGCTGTCAACGAACCCGATTTGGACCAGAAGATGCCGTCCTCGAGCAACGGTGGCTGCATTGATGGAGTTAGGGTTTTTACGCGCAGGTGGCGCACACAGAATGGGGCCAAGATGAGGTCCGATGAGATGAGCTTGGAGAATTATGTGAAGGCTTGGATCGACAAAAAGAAGGAATCTGGGGTCCCTGAGTCCCGGTGCTTCCTTCCATTTCTAGTGGGTGCAAAGAAATCGGTACTTCTCCATTTTTTTTTGTGACAATTTGTTCTTTCTTTTCAAATTGAAAAGACAGTTTTAGGTTTTCACCATCTTAATTGGGATCTGGAGTTTGAATTTAAGCAATCTAATTAAGGAGCAGTGACTTACCAAAAAACAAAAAAATCTAATCAAGGAGCAGTGAATTTTGGTACTGAAATCCAATCTTAATGCTATTGATTACATAGTGCTTCTGTACTGGTACTGTCCTTTGGGTTTTTAAAGATTGGGGTAAAATTAAGTTGGCTTTTTTTGCTTGTTTGGTAGAAGGGTGCAAAGCTGCAGTAACTGTGTTTCTTGTCCATTTGTTTATCGTTATAGGCTGAATGTCTCATTTGCCATCGCTGTATTTATCCTGGAGAGGAGGTATTGTGCGGGGTTCGATCTTGCAAAGCAATTTTCCACTTATCATGTGCCCAGCAAAAGCTCAGGGTCTCAAATCTGAAAGACTTCAAGTGCCCACAACATGTAAGTTATGGTGAATTTGAAATCTCGTGTCTTGCACCAATTCACAGTTTATATGCCTGTATGAATTTTAGAGATTTGTAGTAAGAAAGGTCTACAGGCATTTCGATGCTTTATTGAGTCTGGTCATAGCTTTTTCATGTGATTACTGCTACTAGGTGGATGTTCATTTAACTATTCATTGTCTTGGTGTTGTCTATTTATCTTTGTTCATTCTAAGAGGAACTTATCCAAATAGACCAATAGAGAAAGCTTAATGGCAGAGGCGCAGGATAAGCCTGATCAAATTGCATTGAGATTATGGGGCAAACTAGCAGTTTGTGGCACTATTGAAATGTGTAGTCATTATCCCTGGAATAGGGCTTTAATAGAACAATTGGGCTTTGCTTTGCTGAATGTCTATTAATTCTGGAGACGTGTCTGTTTTATTTGCTTAAAATTTTGTCACTTCTGATTTCTAGTCCCACAAACCCAAAGTCTTTAGCCCAGAGGTTCCAATACCTAAAATTTGAACTGCAACTCTTCCTTTTTCCCAAATATGTGATTTATCATTCTAATGGCCAAACATCTAGTAATTTGAACTTTATGAAATAGTTGTCTGCAAAATATTTTTTTTCGTTATTGTTGTTACTTATTAGCTGTTGCTCATAACATGGCATCTTTCTGCTAGCAGCTGTGCTTTATTTGCAATCAGCGACCACAATGGCGATGCATACAATGCACGCTAGCATCACATGATAAGTGTGCTGCATGGCCCAACAAAGTGATTCATTTGCAAAACCAACCAGGAAGAGCCCTTTGCTGGAGGCATCCCAGTGATTGGCGTCAAGATGAGGTCATCTCTTCTTCTGAAGCCACCTTCTTACACTTATGATGATTTCTTATTTTTAGCCCACCTAGCTATAGGGGTATTGATTTGGTGAGCAGCAAATTTTAAGGGTGTTTTTTTACTTGATCCTAAAGGACTACTCTGATCAGCCATTTAGTTACATTTTTCAACAAGAAAGCGGTATTACTGTAACCAAATAATGCAGTTCTTAATAATTTGATTTGGAAATAGCTCATCCAAATGCCAATGACGTGGGTGCCCAAATCAGTTAACTGGCTTTCTGGTCCAGCAGAAAGAATCAAAAGCTTTACAGTGCCTTAAAAGTTATTACTGTTTTCTATATTCCTTTTGAGGTAATTTCATTTATATGTATGTGATTAGCCATGCTCACAAGAATGATATTTTTTTTTTGAATCAGCAGCATATGGTTGCGTCGGCTGGCATAGAGGTAAGATTCTTATACAATCTGTTTATGATACTTGTATTAGTTGTAAAAACGTTATGGTGCTTGGATGGTTGAAATGTATGAACTTCAAGTAATGTTGAAATGTATTTTTTCTAGGAACATAAGGGAAAAAAATTAGATGTATGAAGTTTTGAGAAGTGACAAAAATCTGTTACCACCAAAGGCTATGTTGGGCCAGCAAGCATTCTATGAGATACTAATTTCATGTCTTCCTAAGGACAAAGGATAAATGCAAATCCAAGTATGTGCATGTGCTGCAGCATTGCATATAAATGATGATTTGGCCGCTTAATGCACAATAAAGATTTGCTTTTGTCTACTTTTTAATATTTTTGAATTACAGTTTCGTATGAGCATATCTTTGTTAGTGCCTGTATAGATATCACCTTGAATGGCTAAAGTACCCATGAAATTTATTTTCAATTAAAAAGGTTAGAGTTGATGTAGTAGTTCGCCATCGGAACTACCAATCACGTGGAAGTGACAAATAGCATTCACCACCAACTCGTATGATTGCCAATTTTACTTCTGGATATCATATGGAGGAACTTTGTGACAGTAACCTATACATAATATGGACATTCTGTCTAACTCTGTTATGGCCCAACACTAACTGTTTGTCTTGCCTCTACTTAGGAAGTATTCTCTCGGTTGCCTGTTCCTTATGTTGACGAGGAATTCAAGATTGAATTGACCTGGAGAGAACTGACGGAGAATAACGTGGGCCCAGCGCCATATGTGCACATAAAGCGCAGTATCCTTTTCTTCTTTTCTCTTTGCCAGCCATGTAAACGTACTTTTTAACAATACTGAAGTTAAATTAATGTACAACAGTACAAATATCCAGTTACCACAGGTCTGGTAGGGAAAATGTAGCAGTCTTTGCCCCGCTCTATGAGATGCTCTTTTGATGATTTGAATCCAAATGCCGAGTTTATATTTCACCAACGTCATCCCTATTGCTAGAACCCAGCCTCTGTTAATAAGTAATTCAATAAGAAGATTGATAGCTTACAATTTTCTTGAAAATTATAGTGTATTTCAGACTAAATGAGATCACCTCCTGCTGTCATGGTGGCAGAAATGATTTACTCAATAAATGCTATTTATTATATGTTAGTATCCCTGGCCTTAACTGGAATTAGATGTATACATGGTCAAGAAGAAGCGTGATGCCTCTGATGATGGTATTGGGTGCATAAATTGCACTTCTTTGTGCTCTAAGGATTGCTTTTGCAGGTATTTTTTTGTACTTCCAAATTTTTATTTCTCAGAAAATTTTGAAGTTACAATTCCTAGTGACTCATCTCATCTGTCAGTCTATTCTTGAGCTAAAGTTCTGTTCTTATTAAATCTAGTTACTCTACTTTTTCCCTTTTGTTTTGATTTCTTCTCCTTCTCTTCTTTTGATTTCGTCTCTCTCTCTCTCCCTGTACAAAAACCCCTAACAATCTTGCACACCTGAGTAGCACATGTAAGCTCCTTTTGCCCTGATCTGCGTACCAAAAACCGTGCAGTATTCCATCTCCTAGGCATAGTTTTAAACTTTTATGCCAACTGTGATTACTTCTCTTCATGTAATGCAGGAAATGTGTTGGGGTTCTTTCTTTTTATCTGGATTTTTCACCTCACATATGAATGTTTGTAGTAAATTAACAAGCCAGTGTTTATACTAGGGATTCCAAGGTAATTTTGTTCTCGTGTATGAATAATTCACTAGAGATGTGCCTAAAACTAGTAGGTGGATTTGTGTATGATAACTGGAAATGTTTAAAAGAGAGTTTCCATTTGTTCTATGAAATAAACTCTCCCTCATCTGATCGGCAAGCTTTTTACATCTCCCTCATCTGATCAGCAAGCTTTTTATGAATAAGCAAATTATAAACGTCACCATCAAGTACCTTTTCTTTATTTCAGCTCATGTTTGCTTGGTCTAATTAAGAATTTCCAGGCTACTACTTTATGCTTTTAATGCTGCTTTATAATTGCTTATCCTCCGCTAGCAAACTAAATCTTGTACATTTACACATAATATTTTCTCATGGGAATACTAGTATGCTTTATCTGCCTCTTTTTCCTATGCTGTTCCAAAGCATCAGTTGACTTATTGATGGTTTATAAGAAATATTTTCCACATTTTTCATGTAATGGTCAATTGGATCTATAATGTAACAGGGTTCAATGCATAAGCTGTTCAAAGTTCTGCCGCTGCTCGGAGACTTGCACCAATAGACCATTTCGCAGGGTGAAGAAAATTAAAATTGTCAAAGTGAGATTTTCTAATATCAATCGCTCCATGTACTTTTAGATCAAAGTTGTATTGCATGAACGTAGGTTATTTTGCTTAGTTGATGCATTTTCTACAATGAAGGTAATTCCTCTTTACCTAGTTGGCCATTTTCATTTTCAGACTGAACTCTGTGGTTGGGGAGTAGAGGCAGCTGAGCCCATCGATAAGGGAGATTTCATAATCGAGTACATTGGTGAAGGTAGCTTCATTTGTTTATCTTTTGCTCTTTTCTTTTTGGATAAAATCATAAAATGAAGCATTCCAATTTTCATACATTACTTTCATTTTTTCTTATTACCTTTTTATTAAAAAATTAAAGCTTAATCTTCTTCGGTGCTTGTTCCGCCTTTATTGATTGGAGCATTGTCCTGGTAATATGATTTATTTGAGGCAAAAAGTTACTGTCATTTGTCTGTTTCAGTGATTGATGATGCATTATGTGAAAAAAGGCTCTGGGACATGAAATACAAAGGAGTCCAGAATTTTTACATGTGTGAAATCCGGAAGGACTTCACCATTGACGCAACTTTCAAGGGGAACACATCCCGCTTCCTCAATCACAGTTGTGATCCCAACTGCGTTCTGGAAAAGTGGTTAGTATGAATAGCTTTAGTGCATTACTACTTTTGGATAATGTGAATGTTCTGGGATTACTAGACTTTTTTGCTTTGCTGAAATACCCTGAATTTTGCCAGAGAATTCTCATGGGCATGTTTTATTCTTTCTTATCAAGTTTTCTATGGATTTATCATTTATGCCAAATAATCAATCTACACAACAGTGCTGGCATTTGCCGTAGGGTTCTGGTCCATTAAAGTGAAGGCCTAAGTAGGATGTGTTAGTCAATCATCTTCCAATTTACTGTCTATAGGGGCTGAAAGGGCCTGAATAATTAAAGTTGAATTCTTTTGTACAGTACACTACAATACTACATTATTTTGACAACTTCATGTTGTTTTCTTTAGGCAAATTGATGGGGAGACGCGTGTAGGCGTGTTTGCTGCAAGATCAATAAAAGTTGGTGAAGCTTTGACCTATGATTACAGGTACAATATGTTACCCGTATGTTAGTTGTAATTGTGGGTGCAGTCTGTAATTTGCAGCAGTTAAATATTTGTGGTTTCTGGCCTTTTCAGATTTGTGCAGTTTGGGCCAGAGGTGAAGTGTCACTGTGGAGCTTCAAATTGTCAAGGCTACCTGGGGACTAAAAGAAAGGCTGCGAAGTTTGAACTCTGCTGGGGTTCAAAGCGCAAAAGAACGCGAGCTTCTCTCTTAACTATGGTAAATCTATCAGCAAATGATGCAAATTAGACGGTTCAGTTCCATAAATTGCTCTAGCTATCAGAAATAGACTAGGAAAAGAAAAGGAAAATGAAAAAAAGATATCACATATTGATTCCACTGTTTTTTCACACCTTTGAGGCTTTGACATCCAAAACTGCAGGATGATGTATTTTGTTTGTTAATTTAACTTTGTCAATGTAAGTGTTTCTTTCGACATGGGGGCTACAATCGATTGTGTATCAGAATATTTATTGTAAGATGCAATGTACAAGACTTGGGTTATGAAGAGGATGTTTGAGTCAATGAAGTTACACAACCTTTGTCATTCCTCTCTTTTTTCTATGTCTATATCTATGTGTGTATATATGTGTGTTGATATGCAGAACTGGTGTTTTTGGCATGTTTTCATGACTTTATTGCTTTGAAAAGCACCTTAAGGAGTGCACTCCCTCTGGACTTGAACATTTCTGCAAAAGTTTACCTTTGGCCAGAAATCCCTCCAGTTAATTTCAAGGTGTTTGTATATCTATATGCAGAGGCATGTCACGGGAAAGAAGTACATATGCAGGTGAAGATTATTTCTTCAAAAACCTCATAGACCAACAATCCTGATGAGCCTCATCTCTTCTTCATTCCTATTTCTTGTGCTACATTGCGACCCAAGGTATGATTTCTTTCATGAATATATATATTTTTTAAAATTTCGATTAGCAAAACTGACTGTCGATTGATTTTTTTTCCAGTGTGATAAATTGAGAAAACTTGTAATTTCCCTTAGTAAGCATTAGTTATGTTCCTGGAGCATTTCCTCAGCAATCTAACTCACCTTGATTAGGTTTTTAGCTAGATGACGTTACGTATTTCCTCAATGCCAGTTGTAACCAAATGGTAACTCTTCTCAAGTCTCAACTGCTTTCTCATTAAAAAGGAAACAATGAAACTTATTAAGTTTGCTTTCTTTTATAAGATTAAGATAATATATCCACTCTCTTAAAAAAAAAGGATAATATATCCACTTATTAATTATTATTATCATCCCACTCTCACTTTATAAAAAGAGGTGGCACTGCTATTTAAAAGCTTTGTTTAATTTAGTTTTTCCAATAATTGGATTGCCATGTTAAAAACTGTAAAAGCCAACACTGTTTTTGGTGCTTTTTTTTTTAATCGAGAATGAGAACGTGTCTAAATTCATATTGTTAGATCCGTGTCCATAGAAAGTTCTCACATGATGACATGATAAGTTGGACCAAACCCTAATGCACGATCAAAGGACATTGCTCCCAGTGGGAATCAAAATCAATATCTCCCGAGTCTATACGATTTGATCCCAAAGAGATTAAACAATTAGGCTATCACCCAAGTGACATTTTTTAAACTTTATCATTATAACATATAATTTGTGAAGAACATAAATATCACATGGATTGGAGAAGTCCCAACTGAGTGGTTTATATGGATAAGCTCATTCCTTACATGTTATAAGGTATTTTCCTAGGGCCCAATGAGTTAAGCTTTTACCTTTAATAGCTAGGCTTTGGCGGAAGTAACTCTTATTAGGAATAACAAAGTCATGCGGACCAGATGTATTCGCAAGAGTTGGATAATTCAAAACAGACAGGCTTTGGTTGTAATAACTCTTATCAGGAACCATAAAATTGTGCGGGTTCGATGTATCCTTAAGAGTTGAATAATCCACTGATGTATCCACAAGAGCTGGATAACTCAAAACGTACAAGCCACAGGAGCCGGAAAACTCAAAACGGACAAGCTTTGATTGTCCTAACTCTTATTAGGAAGAACAAAGTCGTGCGGATCTTATGTATGCATAAAAGTCGGATAACTCAAAACGGATAATATTGTTGGCGTGTATGGGAGTGTGGATTTCTAATATAATTCAAAACCCTTTATTGCATTTATCTTTAGCTTCGCAGTCACAGACGGTCATGTTCCAACCTTTCACACTTTATGAGCTTTGGATAACCATGGATGTTCAAGATAAAAACTTTTGCATTTGTGCTTTTATTTTGAAACCCAATCCTCTTTGATTCCTTTTGTTTTTTTACTTCAATTTCTGCCTCTCTGCGTTCTTCTTAAGCTACCTGATACTCCCTCTCTCTCTCTCCCTGCATCAACAACAACAACAAATGAAGAAGCTATTTTTATTACTGCATTGTGCAAAAACACTCTTGTTTTGATTCACTCAAGGCTGCCAAAAGAAGTAAACCATGAACAGATGAATATCTGCGGTTGAAAAAGATTTATATCTTCGAATCTCCTTTTTTGCTTCTCCAGCAGACCAGAACTGATGCATTTACTAATTTTGCACTGTTAGCCTTTTATCTCCCAGTTCCACAGACCCTTCTTTTTAGCAAAAAGCTTGCGACCCAGATCATCATTTTTGCTCTAGAAATCCCAATGTAATATTAGCCTCTGAATTTTCTAAATACAGTACAGTACCCTTCTTCTTTTTTTCCCCAGAAATTTCCTATCTTTTGATTTGGGTTTTGCTTTGCAGGTCTATTGCTTTAATCAGGACCGTCTGATCACAAATTCCTGATCCCTCTTCAGTCTTCAGGTATCACACTATCTCTAAAAATAAATTTGCTCTTCTCTGTTTTATTGCACAGATTCTGCGTCTCGATGTTCTCTTCCCTATTATGACAAAAACGTTCCTGTACTATTATCTCCATCTCTATTGTTGTGCATCCGTAGATCCTCACCGTGCACGTGTCCCATCAAAGTCTCTTATTGTAAATAGCCTTTCTTTGCGTCTCCCAGTTGTTGGGCGGCATTTACGGGAAGGCCATCTGTTCCAGCATTTTCTCTGATTACCCATGCAAGCCAACTCACCTTTTTTTTTTTTTCTGTTAAACATGATCACGTAAACTCCGGTGCACTTTTAGCAAATGACCAAATCACCCTCCACAACTTTCATAGAAGTTACAGGAGTGTATCCTTCCAGTTTTAATCAGACGTCCAATATGTTTGTTAGGGTAAGGTAGGGGCAATAAATCAGTTTTGGATCAGAAAATATCACGTATTACAAAATATTTACGTGTTTGGACCTAATTCAGATTAAATTTTGGACGTATTTAATTTATCAAACCTAAATTTATTTAAATTTGGACAATAACCTAATTTGACTTGGGATCCGAAAAAATAAATCAGACAAAAAATTGTGTTTGAACTCGGATTTCAAACATATCAAATTTGATTTAATTCGAATTGAACCATCTAAATTGGATAAAATTTTGACACTCTTAATATTAGGTTTACATAATTTTTTGAATTTGATAAATAAACTGGATGTCTTTCATCATCACCGCATTGAATTGTGACTGACTTATACTGTAGGCCCCCTTGTCTGCCCCACAAGATGAGTAGTAGTAAGCAAGTAGCAGCAATGTTTGACTATTGACTAAGTAGCCAACACTAAAGTGTAGAGCAGGCCAGCAGCAGCTTAGCTATGAAACCAGAAACCACTTAGGCTATGAAAGACTGTTTGTGTAGGGTAACTCCATGGTGGTCTCGATAAATTTTGCCTCGGTATTAGTGTCTTTGGGTCAGGAGAGTCCAGCCACATTGAATTTATTTATTTGTCATAAAGATGAACTCATGACCCAGATGAGGCCTATGTGTAGAGACTAGAGAGTGCAGTGACAGGGGGTAATTGTGGGATTTTGTGGATTTATGAAGGGTAGGCAAGGAAATGAAAAGAGGACAGAGATTGCTTGCGCAAATCTAGCTAATCTGGGCTTCTGGAGCAAGTAAGGTAAATGAGAAGTTAAAAAGAGGTCGAAATTTATTAAAGCCAGAAATACAAATACCCAGATGGTCCACACCACACCATCCTCTCCATTTCTTGCCTTATTTTCTTGGCCTCCTTATGTTTTGAGTCCAGTAGACACTCGAACACCCACAAAAGGGAAAGCCTTTCATGTCCTGAACTCATCCTCTTGTGACATTCTCTTCTATTAATTGTGTTTCATTCACTCTCCTCTCGTCTCTTTTTTTCTGGATAGGAAAAGAGAAACCCATTAAGGGCCCATGTTTCCTCCTGCAACCCCACCACAAATTTCTCTTCTTTCTGCAATTTTAGAGGTGGGAATTTCAAGAACCCAACTTTCCCTCATTGTTGCTATCTGATGATAGGCTTGTGGTTCTGCTGCTGTTGGTGGTGGTTGGGGCTTGGACAAGATTGGTTGGGGAATATGGTGAAGGCTGTGGCTGCTCCAATTTGGGAAATCGATTCCTATACATCTTTCTTCATGAAGAAGGGTTTCTGGAGCTTGATGGGTTGTAGAAGCTCAATTTCTCAAGTACTGTCCCTGCAACAAGATCTGTTCTTTCCGCTCTTCTGCTCCCTCTGCTTTTGGTAGCAATGTTGGTGGTAATGGTGGTGATATTGGCTGGACGGCTCAATCTTAATTTTGTTGTTGTGATATAATTTTGTCTCAATTTCTTGCTTAGTTTTTGTTTATCTGGCTGATAATGTTCACATGGAATAGCATTGTTTGGCATCTTTTGGTTCAATTTCGGTTTGTTCTTTAGAAAAGGCAAGAACTTGCACTAACCATAGAGCAATGGAAGTTTGGTGGGTGAGTAAAGTATTCAATTGTTTTGGATGCAAACTTCAATGGCCTCCCAACACTGACGCACTTATCAATTCAAATCACTGTCAGTATTTGCTTTCTGACCCTTTTGTTGTTTTTTAATTTTCTTGGGAAATGTGAGGTGGGTTGATGGTTATTGTTCATATCATCAATGTTATAATATGTATTGCAGCATTTCCTTTCCTTCTGTTGTATGCT
Organism: Tripterygium wilfordii; assembly: GCF_013401445.1. NCBI lineage: Eukaryota > Viridiplantae > Streptophyta > Magnoliopsida > Celastrales > Celastraceae > Tripterygium > Tripterygium wilfordii. The sequence goes on along the minus strand of NC_052235.1, from coordinate 14,288,308 downwards.
ACATATCCTTGATGATATAAAGCTCTGGTTCTATTCTCATGGTGTGTTTTTGTCTTTCAATGTCGTTGGCTGTTTGAATATCTGTTTAGGGATTTTTCATGTATTAAGGGTTTGTTTGTTGTTGCTGTTGTGGGTGGTAAAGACTGACAAAGTGAGGTGACGGTGCCTGGTTTTGGGTCCGGGGAACACTGAACCTGCCGGGGGCTAGGGTCCGCTCTACAGTGGCTAGATCTGTGGTTGGCCTCTACGACTTCATTAAATAATGAAAAGACTAAGCAGGACAACACAAAGCCTGAGACAAGAAAGTTGAGCTTCTGCTGCTGACGAAAGGCCCCATTAGTTCATGGAAACGTCCAATCACTCTGCACTCACGCTGTGATCTTGGGTTTTTGCTATGCACGTGATTGTTTACTCTGTGAGAGGCTTTAGATTACATAAAAATATTTTCCTGGAAAGTTGGTGAGGAGGGTTGATAGAAAGGATCCGAAGTGCCTCTAGAAATGGAATTTCATTTTGTTACTTTCTGGGTTTTTGTACACTTTTTTTTTTCCAACTTTTGCTTTTGGCCTCTCCATAGGACCATAGCAGCAGCTTTTCGTCCTTGGCTGAAGAAAATTTGTTCTTTAAAGTTTAAAGACACTTTGACGAGTAGATTTTGTTGTTCCAGGGGTGGCTGGTGACTGCTGATAAAATATTGTCCCGCTGTAATAATATTTTGGAGTCTGAAATTTTTTTACTTTTAAAAAAAATAAATCATAGTATTCGGTCTATAGAATCTAAGTTTGAAACAAAATTCAACAAAGACGTAACACTTCTAAAACAGTTAAATATAAACACAAAATATTCTATATTTTGATCGCAAGTACACTCGTTCCTCGGTGGGAGGGTTCAGTGGGAGGTTGGTAACTTGGTAGATTGTATCTGTCAATTAGAGTGCTAAAAATTGCAGTCTGCAACATGTGTGATTGAAGCTATTCTAGGATTTGTTTGCGAGCCTAAACAAGTCCCTTTTGTGTTCTTATTTGCTTATAGAGGAAAAGCTATGCACTTGCCTAATGCCTGATCTACTTCAAATCAACAATAATGGAAGGAAACTCGATAATGTATCAAAAATCTTGCACCCAGATAAGGAAAAACTCAAATGCACTTTACCTGGTTTCCTCTCAATCTCATACCTTCTTTGTGTTTCAGCCAGCTCAGTTCCCTGTTAACATATACATATAAAATTATAGAATGACTTCACAATCTCTACTTACTGTTGAAGTGATAAAAAAAGAAATTATTGAAATCTCAAGTAGACAGTTAAGAGTATGAGGAACTATGGAAATCTCAAGTAGAATAGGCATCTACGAAATGGAAGTTAGGGTAACAGGGAAATAGATAGTGAATCAGAAATTGCTATTCACTTTTCAACTCTTAACTTTCTATGATCACTTAATTGGAGATGACAAATGAACAAACACATGTATTTTATAAGACCACAAGCATAAAAATGTTTGTAGTGTAGTGAAAGAGTTGTATGGGTGTAACCAAAAAGTCGCATGTTCAATTCTTGAAAAATAGTATCTTTACATATTAAGTGGGAATCGTTTATGTACATTTTGCATATCCACTAACCCCGCTTGCTGCGGAGCCTTGTGCAAGGATGTAGTTACCCTACAAGTTACAAGCATAATATGGAACATTAAAATAAACTCCAAAATGATGCACACACTTTACCAGATGGGCCACATCTCATTTGTTCAATGGACAATATAGCAGAAAATAGTTGGACAGGAAAACGAATCGCATCATTTGATTGTAAATTGTAGTTATGAATCTTTAGAAGAGAAGAAAAGCATGGCATAATTTGCTTCAATTTTTTTTAAAAAAAAACTCTTTTATTTCTTGTTCTTTCCTGTACTCCGTCAGTGTACAGGAAAAGACACTACATACAGGCTACAGCAATAGGCCAATAGCAGGGTATCATAGTTGAACATTTGTCTCCATATCTCACAGAGCCTCTGCCACTCTATATCCATCATCCATGCCACTGGAACCCACAAACAGCTTCGCTATCTAAAGGAAAGGATTCTTCTAACTTTATTTATCAACTAGAGTCCTTCAAAGAAAAAGAGAAAAACAAAAGCAGGACCAAGGGAAGAAAGTCTCTAGATAACATCAATACCCACACTAGTGGATTGAAACAGAACTAGAGATCAATAAACCAAGCTTCTTGAATGTTTTTCGCCTCCTATATTAGTTTTCTTTGGCAAACAGAAGATTCTAGCAGCTTAGGGCGATCGATGATACCAGTCCATCATCAACTCCAGTGAGGAAATACGTCTACATTCGACTCTAGAAACAAAGATAACTAGCGAGCCCTGGTATGATTTTATAGCCAGAATGGCATTAGTTAAATAAAACTTAATACATTTTTGCTGCCTTAAAGAGTATTTGATACGAAAAACCGACTTTTGATGCAATATAGATGTATTCCTCATTCATACGTACATTGATGTAATGGAAATCCTAACTTGCACTGAGGAATGTGACAGTATAGAATGGAAAAAAGGTACTGCTTGTTTAACTGAAGCATATGCGAGGAACTTACTAGTTTTTCATAAACAGGTGGACCAGAAATACAATGAGAGCATGTATAGCAATGCAAGGAAGGAAGGAAAGGTTTCAGTATCTACATTTCAAGAAATCTCAAGGTTTCAGTAGCTACATGTATAGCAATGGGTATATGCATAAGTCTAGGCTTATTCCAATATAGTGAAACATCATGATCTTAGACTTAGAACAATTTGAATCAGAATTATCATCTACAAATATGTGGATTTTTGAGGCAGGGAAGCATGTATGATCAAATGCCATGTGTAGGGGGGTTTAGAACTAGTAAGTAACATCAACACTGAGCATGACATAGCTTCCAAAAGCACAACAAACATTTTCTTTAATGGACAAAGAATGAAAAACATATTTAGGATCAAGGCAACACATTATTTACTTATAGTTGCTATGGATAATTTCAGTCAAATGTAAATAAATTGTCTAGGCAGCAAGAATCCAAAAGTTTATAATGGAACGGCATAGTGCTAACTGCTAAGAAAGGAATCACATCATTTTATCTACGTGTTTATATTCTCAAACCAATCAGAAGTTAACAAAACTGCTAATATTCAAGAATGACTAAAATGAAGAGCGAGTATCGAAGAAAGGAAAGGCTATATGTCTTGGACACAATTGCATAGAGTGTCATCGCTTCTGCTAAATTGAAGATATATACATATTAAATGAATCTGATGCAAGCTCATGTAGTCATATTACTCTGCCAGAGGCTTAAGAAGAAATGAATAACATGTTTACTAGGGGAAGATGTTCAAAAACCTAGTAAAACAGTGAGGGAAGAGGCATCATCAACATTGAACAATGCAAAAAGTCAACAACAACGTTCAAAATAGAGTTCACCACCAACAACCATAAAAGTTATAGGACAACAAAAGACAAACTCACAACATTGAATCTGAAATGCCCTAGGAGACTAAACACTATAGCAGATTGGCTCCTGATTCAAAAGGGTCGAAGAAAGCAACATTTTTTTTTCCCTTTTTTTGAATGGAAGAAGCAACATTTGTTCAAGAAAAAATAGTGAAAAGCATGAATGACTAGTATGTTTTCGGTAGTTCATAGATTACAATTCTTATCCAGGATTTAATAAATATTTCAATTGCCAGTGATAATAAGTTCAACAATAACAAATCAAATTCACCATGATTATTTCAAGAGAATTTATCACATATTAGATGAAAAAATACATAGTACAGAATAAAAAAACTTGATGATATAACTTACACTAGAACAACAAGTACATAATCGGGATGTATTGCACCTGAATCATTTCTTGATGTTCTGGACATTCTCCAAATACCATTTGTAGGTATCCATCAACCCATCCTTGAGCCCTGTTTTAGCGGTCCAACCCATTTCGGCAATCTTTGAATTGTCCATCAATTTCCTTGGAGTTCCATCTGGCTTCGATGAGTCCCACACTAGCTCCCCTTCGAATCCCACCACCTCCTTCACCAATTCAGCCAACTCCTTGATAGTAACCTCCGTCCCACTACCCACATTCACATGCTCCAAACCACTGTAACTGTCCATCAAGAAGACCACTCCGTCCGCCAGATCATCCACGTGCAGGAACTCCCTCAACGGGCTACCTGTACCCCAAACAACGACCTCCTTCGCTCCCCCAACCTTTGCCTCGTGGAAACGTCTCATCAGCGCCGGCAGCACGTGCGAATTCTCCGGGTGGAAGTTGTCATTTGGACCGTAGAGATTCGTAGGCATTCCAGAAATCGCATCGAACTTGTGCTGAATCCGGTAGGCCTGGCACATCTTGATGCCGGCGATCTTCGCGATTGCGTACCATTCATTGGTTGACTCCAGGGGGCCAGTAAGTAGTGCGTTCTCCGGTATAGGCTGAGGGGCAAATTTAGGGTAGATGCAGGAAGAACCGAGGAAAAGAAGCTTCTTAACACCGTGGCGATACGAGGAATCGATGACATTAGTCTGGATCTGGAGGTTGACGGCGATGAAATCGGCAGGATATGTATTATTGGCGTGTATTCCGCCCACTTTGGCAGCCGCTAGGATCACGTAGCTAGGGCGCTCGGTGGCAAAGAAGGCGTCCACGGCGGACTGAACGGTAAGGTCAAGCTCGGCATGAGTGCGGACGATGATGTTGGTGAAACCGAGGGACTGGAGCTTGCGGACAATTGCGGATCCCACCAGGCCCCGATGCCCGGCAACGAAAACTTTTTCCGATTTGTCGGATAGAAAGGAGAAGCCCGACGCTAGAGATTCTGCAGAGATAGTAAGAAACTAAGATGACTAATTTTCTGAAAATATGAAAATTAGTGAGAAAATACGGTTCTTCCATTGATTTCTCAGCAAAATCAGAAACAGAGAGACACTGACAGTGCGTACGTACCATTGTTGGCGCCTCCCATTAGCAAAGGTGAATTCAAGCTTGGAAGCAAGAAAGTGTTTGCAGACAGAGATGCGGTTAGTACTACTCATCATTCAACCGCAAACCAAAGGTATTAATACTATTAGATTTGGGTTACGGCCCACTGGACTAATCTGGGCCCAAGATATACCGTGATCAGTTTTTGGATCTGGTGAAGGTACACGTTTTAGTGTGTTCATCACACACACACATTGGACTTGTTGAAACTTGAGGTTGAATTTACGTAAAAGATGAAAAGGGGCAGGAAACTTCTCATGTCAAATTCACTAATCCACGATGATCATGGATCATGTGAATTGTTCCAATTGTCGGCATTGTTTAACGTAGATTTTAAGAGATTAATTAATAGTCACACTATTTAATAACCCTGTACATTCTGAAAACGTCTATTGGGATGTATTATAATCCATGAGAGATGAGATGCTGCCTAATTCTTCGCCATCTACAAGGCATGAGATCATGGGAGATGATCTTTCCATGAACTTGCATTACTACTTGCTTTGTACTTCATTCAAAATCATGAATTGGGCTGTGGGCCATGTAAGAAATCTTAGCTCATTAGGTTCAATGTTTCAAGTTTGAATTACTACCAATTACATTGGGCCCAGGCCCACAAACAACATAGGCCTCAAAAAAACTGATGAATGTTAGACAATCATAAATGATATCAACAGTCTCCATTTATTTGAGCCTAACAAACCCAGACAAGTATGGTCTCATGGGCCCAAACAAGATTGAAACAAATAAAAACATTTCATACAAAATCCCAATTCCAAACACGCAAATTAAAGAAATAATTAAAACAAATACACTCGTTTATTACCATGGAAGGAAAAGCCTCCCAGCTAAATGCTGTGGACGAGACTACGACTCAAACCGACACACTGATTGGCTGGCCTCAGACGGAGGAGACGCAACGACACACCACCACCGCACCACCCATGTCTTCCTCTTCAGCTACCTCCTTCCAGCAAGACTTTTCGCTCCCCTTAACAGCAGCTGTGCGCAGTGCGCACACCTCACTCTTCGCCACGTACGTTCGGTACACCACGCACCCTCCACCTACCAACTCTTGCTTCACCAAATTCTCACACCAGTATCCCTCTACGTCAGCGCCCTCCATGGCCCACTTCAGAGACCCACTACCATGGCATGTGACCGCTACAGAGAACTCGCTTGGACTGAAACACTTGAGCACCCTATTGACCAGTGGCTCCAGCTTAACCGAGCCAGTGTCGAACCCTGCAGCCTCATAGCTGGCATAACTAAAACCGTCCTCTGGAGTCACGTGAACCGTAGAAAAAGCCGTACCCTCTATTCCATTCATAGAGTACCCACACGGGTCAAATTCAAAATCGCAGATCACGTGAGTGGGGATGATGTCACATATTCCGGACAATTTCGTCATTTCCTCCGTCGAATCAATTCCCTGTTTCTTGAAGAAGACGGACGCCTTTTTACCGTCCAAACCGGTCATACACATCTCAAGATTGATGCCATCCGTCGGATTTAGTGGCTTCTGTTTTGATGGCTCTTTCGTTGCCGAGTAAATATGCCAGTTCCGCTTCGGGGAGGCAGAATCGCCAATCACATACGCCTCGGCATTCATGTGTCCGAAGAATTCATTCAATGCAGAGACTTCCTCCGTAAAGCTGCGGTGAGGGGCAGGTTGGTAGTTTGGAAAGATAAAGCTTCCCCGGGAGTATTTGACACTCGAAACAGAGAGTGAGAGCGAGTTTGCCAGTTGGAGAACCGGAGGGATTGACAGGAGTAGCTTAGTAGTGCCGCATGTTTTGAGTATGATTTTGAGAGGGTATACGAAAAGGCTCGACTCAGATAGCACGTACGAGTCGAACTCAGTGTTGGAGAGCTGAGCCACAATGGTGCAGCAAGCAGGTTCAAGGATGGAGTCAATCTGGGCTCGAGTGAGAGCGCGGAGACCTAAACCTTCCGGATCCTTGAAAAGTGGTGGCTCTAAGAAGGAGATTTCAAGGCGTTTTTCAAAGCCTTCAAACCCGATCGGGGAAGGAGGTGGAGTTGAATGCAGAGACGCATCAAAGGCCATGACTCGTAAGGTGTTTAGAACACAAGTGAGGATTAAAAGTGCTGTGTCGAGTAACTAATTCAAATGGCAAAGAGATCGAGATTTGGATTCCAGTCGTTCAAAAATCGCAAGAAAAGATCGAAAACAAGAGTGCAGAAAACAGAGATCCTACTCTACTAAAAAAGACATTTGTCGTTGAACTCGTATCAGGAAGGCTTCCTCACGCACTGCAACAAAAGCAAATCAAAACAAAATCAGACACTGATCGCTGTATTATATTTTAAAATTGTCCTATAAAGAGAGTGTAGAATTTACGTTGGAATAAGCAGCAGATCGGAACTTCTCAATGCCACCGTTGGGACGAACGTCTTCAATGATGTAGCCGAGAGGTGCTTCGTATTGCAGGGAAACACTACTACTGCTAGATTTCTTCTTCCCACCTTTGGTCTCCATTAAAACATTCACGCTTCTCTGAACCAAATACAAAACAGCGTAACCAATTATATTTCAACCGATAAAGGCACAATACCAAACCAGAAAATTCTTATAAACGAAACCCTAGATCTATATATACTTACAATTAATCTGATCAATGGCAGCAAAATACACAGAAATCTTTGAAGAGATCACTTTCCTTCGATCGAAAACGAACCAGAAAATCTCAAGATAACGAAACAGAAAGGGAAAATCGAGGCGAAGTTATGCAGAAACACAGAAAAGGCGAGAATCCAAGGAATTCTGTTTGAGTGCCGAGAAGAGAACGGAAAGAGCGCATTTATAGAGCTCAAAAGCGAAGGGTTAAGAAGCCAATGGACTCTCGTATTGAAAATACGATTATGCCCACAGTCGCTCACGTGCTAGGGTTCCAGAGAAAGGCACATCCGCATATTTTCCAAACTCACCTGCAAACTGCTTTCGAGGAGCGTGTTAAGCACGTTTTGCAATTTATGGGCAAGGACACATTGGCTCAGTGAAAACGAGGTTGGCAATCATCTGTGAAGACACGCGCATTAGTTCTCGAAAGGTGCGAGTGGCTCAATGAAACTTCTACTCTATCGTTTATTTACAAGTTACAATCACCTGCAGGTGCATCCATTTTACATAACTGCAATTTTAGGCTCATAAATTAACTAAAATATATATTTATTAAAAGTACTGAGTTTGAAGAAAAAAAAGGCTAAAATATTAAATATGTCCTTAGACTATCACATTTTTCTCTATTATGTCCTTAAACTATTTTTTTTCTTCATTCTATCTTTAAACTATTATTTTCCACATGATTTCTCTCCTCAGTCAACTTTCCGGTGTTGACTCCGACGAAAATGCTGACATGTCATCTGTACTCCAACGAGATTGACATGTGGATTTATTTTTTAATTGATTTAACTCCACATGTCATCATAAATTTTAAAAAAAATAAAAAAGAAAACGAATCAAAATAAAATCAAAACTGAAATCAAAATAATCTAGGGAAAATTGAAATCAAAATAACCCAATCAATCTTCACTACCAGAAGCCACCAATCTCAATACAGTCACCCTTTCACTCCATTGTCAGGATGATGAATCATCACTACTTTTGTGACTTTGCCACATCTTGTTGGTTATAAGTCTCCGCAATCTCGTCGATTATAGTCTCCAAGTGCAGTCGAAACTGTCGTACAGGTCGCATCAATCACCACCACCAGTGCCCTTCTCTACAGTTCATCCCTTTCTCCATCTTTCTGTGCAACCAGATCTATGTTTACAAGCACTTCTTCCAGATCCATGTTCACATTGGGCATTGAAAGTGGATCTCAACAATGTCCCTGCTGTTGAGCCGGAGTTTGCTGTTGAGCAAGAAATGGGTTTGTTTCAAGGTTTTGTGTAGGTCATTTTCCACTTTGTTGGCAAGCACTGAAGTAGAAAGGTCTTCGTCTTTCCAAGATAAATCTTGTTTTAAACAGATCTTGTTCTAACAGATCTTCATAGATAATTTGTAACTTCTTTTTTTTAAACCTTCATGGGTGGAAAGAGAAACGAATTAAAAAAATTACACTGAAGCAGGTTTGAATTTTATTTTTTAATTAATTATACACGTGTTAAATGAAAATTAGTTTTTTTATTTTATAATCACATGGATGCCACGTCAGCATTTTCGCCGGAGTCAACACCGGAAAGCTGACTCAGGATAGAAACCATGTGGAAAACAATAGTTTGAGGATAGAATGAAGAAAAAAATAGTTTAAGGACATAATCGAGAAAACTGCTATAGTCTAAGGACATATATAATATTTTAACCGACAAAAAAATGTTGAGGTTAGGCGTCCGTTTGGTAGCGTGGTTGAACTGATTTTCAATACTAACGGAAAAACTATGAAAAAAACTGAGTTTAAAGTTGTATAATATGATGTGAGGTGTTTGACAAACTAAAAGCTGACTGCTAACGGAAAATCTATTGAAATAAAAGTGTTATCTTAAAATGTAACATAATATTTTATGCTTGTTTATAATTTTTAAAATAAATTTTGTTATTAAATTTAATCTAATAAGTATAATTTAATATTAAAACTAATTTTAATTATAATATTATAAATATTTTTAAAATTAAAATGATTATCGGAGTAGTTAATAATATTATAGTTTAAGTATTTTTTAATTTTACCTGAATAAGTTAATAATACTATACCGAGAAAGATGGAGCTGGAGTTGATGCCATGAAACAATTGGGGAAGAGAGATGATGTCAAAAAATAATTAGCTATAGACCATAGAGGGATGTTGCGTTGTATGAGATGGGATGAGAGAGTAGAAAAACTTTGACAAAGCGTCGAGAATGCTTTTCATCTAATGGATATGAAGATGACCTTCGTAATCATGTATACAGTTTAAAAGGTAAATTTATATGATATTATTATCGATTAGAAAAATAATAGAGATTCTCCTTACATATTGTGATTTGTTATGTATTATTTTATTGTATTGTTTGTCTCTATTAAAGTGTCCACCATGTGTAGGTTTTATTGCCATTAATATTATCATAATGCAAATTAAGTAATAAACATGTAGGTTTATTTATTGATTTAGGTCCACTTTTGTTGCTTCACCTGCCCCAATTTGATTCCCTCTTCACCCTTGACATGTGAAAATTTAAGGGTGTGTAAAGAAGACAAGTTTACCCAGAATATATTCATTTGCAACACTCTGAAATCGCATCCTTATCGTGCTTCTCAACCCCGACCTTTGACCCACCTTGACATTGATCTCTCACCACATCAACATCGAAATCCCGTTGATTGCCTTTTCAAGTCGATATGACACTCATTCTACCTTTTACATCTCTAAAATCAATCCCGATACTTGTGTCAACCTTGCCCCTGACAAAAAAACTTTCATCTAGACATTTCTTCACCAAACCCGCTATGTCAGACCTTACTTCTGACACAAGAAACCAGTTCTTTTCATCAGACCTAGTACTGACACACCTATGCCACAAATCTTCCCTCTCTCTAATGGTAATCTTGGCCAACATCTTGTGTATTTAAAGGATGCGTGTGCCTCCAAGGAAACTATTTAAGCCAACATATTTTAGGGTTGGGAGGATCTTCTTCTCCCTCCCTCTACTGAACTTATCTCTTGAACTTGCAAGCGACCCTAGCGAGTTAGAGACCATTTTACACTAAATAGACATAAACCAAAAGTATCATATGTGATAGACACACTTTTTTTTCATCATAATCGCTATTGACTTGATCGTCATAGACTATTTGGTTGGCACCCCACCGATGTTCAAGGTCCTCAATTATCAACTTAATATCTTTTTTGTTCACTTTTTTTTTTTTTTAAATCGTAAAAGGATAGAATGCATTAAATGAGTTATCAAACTCCTTTCTTTGGCCTTATCACCACTAATAAGATAGAATATAAAAGCAAAGATAGAAAATAATTCAAAAATAGCAGTATCGTTATATATATATATATATATATATATATATATATATATATATATATATTTATATGGAACATTCATGCAGGATAAATTTATGAGTTAAAAGATGATATTTGAAGGCATTTTCCTTCATTTTCACAATATTTGGAGAGACAAAAGTATATTTTCACATTTTTGTACTTGCCAAGCAATTAAGCAATGGAGCAAAAAATTCTTCCATTTTCATTTTTGCTTGGATGTGATGAAACAAAATTGAATAAACAATCTTGCATGTAAATTTAAGTTGTATGATCTCTTGTGGTTTTCCTTTCTAATCTGTTTTTCCTTTCTCAATGAGCATAGCAATTTTCATAGTTTGTATCTAGTGTCATCATTATGGAGTCAAATCTTGAAGCTGGCTTGCTACATGCATGGAGCAAATTGAAATTAATAACTTATGATTTAATAATAATAAAGGATAATCATATTAATTTAAATAGTGATAAAAAAAATCATCAAATCACTAAATTGTGATTTACGTAGTGATGAAGGATAATCATTAAATTATTAGACAATATTTACATAGTGACTAAAGATAATTATAAATGGTTATTAGTGCTATTTATATATCAAATGTTTGCATTTAAAAATATTTGTATTTTAATTAATATGGAAAATTCAAATATATTTATGATTACTACCAACCAACGACCAAGACATGATAAAAATTAAAGTTAGTATTATTAATTATTAATTTATTAGAATGGCATTCATAGAGGTGACATTAGGCGCAATTATTGTATTTAGTGATCAACAATATATAAAGGTAATAGATGTTTACGTTTACATTTAACATATGTGTATCTTAATTAATTTTTTAAAAGAAGTAAATGATAGAAATCAAGTATAACTAAGATGACGAAAAATTCATAATTAAGTATTGTTATTATTATCGTGTAGAGTTTTAAAATATTTCATCACAATTTAAAATTTTAAACTATAATTTAAATAGTGATAGAGTAGAATCGTTTTTAGGTATATTTATATAACTAAGATTTCTAATCATTACCAATTTCATGTGAGCTTTAATTTAATTTTTAAAATATTAAAAGGATTAAAAGGATTTTCACAGAGATAAAGGATAATCATATTAATTTAAATAGTGATCAATAATATATATATAAAAGGTAATAGATGTTTACATTTAATATATGTGTATCTAATTAGTTTTTAAAAGAAGTAAATGATAGAAATCAAGTATAACTAAGATGATGAAAAATTAATAATTAAGTATTGTTATTGTTATGGTGTAGAGTTTTAAAATATTTCCATCACAATTTAAAAAGTTCAACTATAATTTACAAAGTTAAACTATAATTTAAATAGTGATAAAGTATAATCGTTTTTAGGTATATTTATATAACTAAGATTTCTAATCATTACCAATTTTTTCATTAAAACATGCATGTGAAAAAGGATTAAAAAGTCCAAATATTTTATGGTTACTCTATTTTAATTTGAAATTATCAATTTATTATTTTCATAGAGATAAAGGATAATCATATTAATTTAAATAGTGATCGATAATATATATAAAGGTAATAGATGTTTACATTTAATATATGTGTATCTTAATTAATTTTTTTTTACAAAGCAAATGATAGAAATCAAGTATAACTAAGATGATGAAAAATTCATAATTATGTATTGTTTTTATTATCATGTAGAGTTTTAAAATATTTCATCACAAAAAGTTCAACTATAATTTAAATAGTGATAGAGTAGAATCGTTTTTAGGTATATTTAATAGAGATTGTGCATACATTTTGTGATTTGCTGTGTATTCTTCTATATTGTATTGTTTGTCCCTTTTAAAGTGTCCACCATATGTAGGTTTTATTGCTATTGATATATATTGTCATCATGCAAGTAATAAACCCAGAGAACCACGAGTAGCTCAAATGACACTCATATATGTAGTATCTCATAGAGGAATCAAATTCGAGTCTCCCCATCACCTTCCCTTAGATTAAAAAAAAACATGTAAGTTTATTTATTGATCTAGGTCCACTTTTATTGCTTAACCTACCATAATTTGTTTCCCTCCGCCATTGACATATGAAAATTTAAGCACTCTAAAATGGCATCCTTAATCGCACTTCTCAACTCCGACCTTTGACTCAGCTCAACATTGATCTCTCACCACATCAACATCGAAATCCTGTCGATAGCTTTTTCAAGTCGATCTAACACTCATTCTACCTTTTACATATCTAAAGTCCATCCCGATAATTGTGTCAACCTCACTCCTGACAACAAAAACCTTCATTTTAGACATTTCTCCATCAAACCCACTCTGTTAGACCTTGCTTTAGACACAAGAAACTAGTACCTTTCATCAAACCTAGTACTGACACACCTATGCTACAAATCGTCCCTCTCTCTAATGGTAATCTTGGCCAAACACCTTGTGTATCTAAAGGATGCATGTCTTTCCAATGAACAACTTATCTCTAGAACTTGCAAGCAATCGTAGCGAGTTACTGGCTACTTTACCCTAAACATACATAAACCAAACACATTAGTTACGATAGACGCATTATATTATTTTTCATCACAATCGCTATTGACTTGATCATCAGAGACCATTTGGTAGGCACTCCAGTATCGGTGGCTCGATTATCAACTTTTATTCGTTTTGTAGATTGTTACCGGTCCCTTTTGAATATCCTACAACTCTCATAAATAGGAATACTCATTCTCAACTAACTCGATTGACTATCAACTCTGAATAGTATAACTAAATAGGACTAGATTTTTTCTATCAATTACTGATATAGCAAGAGCTTTGAAGGCTGAAGCTTTCAAGTCATACAATGTTCCTTTGTACAACTTTCGCAAGCCTTTTGATATGGGATGTGCTATCTCACAACTTTTATACATGGATGTTTCAATCAAAGTGTCTAGATTCAGATTGTAAATTTGCATACAATGCATCTCTTGTTAATCAAAAGTGTCTAGATCCACCAATTGCCGCAGAAACTGAATATTTTTGGTGGAACTTTGTTCCTTTTGTGCTTTTCACTTTCATATGAATCCTTATTTAAATTTAGGGCTGTTCAAAAAAACCGTCCAAATCGTAATTGGCCAAAACCGAATCGATTAGTCTGTTTTTTATGATAGAAAATTACACAATTCTCTACTGAAAATCGAATCAAATCGACAGAAAACCGACCATTTGATCGGTTATATTTATATCAAAAAATTCAAAAAAAGGAACCAAAACCGACCGTGAACACTCTTTATTTTGTTATGCATTCTTTAATTGTGGTGTTTGTCCCTATGAAAGTGTCTACTTTTATTGCTATTAATATTGTCATATGCAAGTTTATTTATTGATATAGGTCCACTTTTATTGCCTAACCTGCCCTATTTGATTCCCTCTTCTCCTTTACATGTGAAAGTTGAACAAAACAAGATTAGGGAGAATATATTCATTTAAAAATTGTTTTTCTTTCGGCATTATTGGGTCATTAGGGTCAAACTATTCTCGAGATATGGGATTTGCTTAATTAGATTTTTGGATTATGATAATCTTATTTAAGCTTAATTATTACTTTATTGTTAGATTTTAATAGCAAATGCGTCGTGTAGCAACAAAAGTAAATTATTGTATTTATTTGCTAGTTGGATCGCACTAATACGGGTGAATGTATACTTTATTAAACCTTAATTAGTAGTAATTAGAAGTAATTGATAAAATATAACAAGCTCTATTTATAAAAAAAATAGTTAGAATTCTAATTAATGTAATTAAAATACAATTTTTAACACTCAAGAATATATAAACATTTTTTTTCCTTTTTTTTTGTTGTATTTTTTTTTCTCTTTAAAATAATTAAATATCATCCTCTAGCTAGTAGCCTAGTAAGAATAAAAAAAAACAAATGACAAGTTGATTCTAATTGTCTGGCACTATAATTAAGCCTAATCCATTAAGCAAAAAAAAAATTAGTTCTTTCCCTCATATCTCTAAGTATTATATTTTGATGATTAGTTGATATTAATATTTGTTAATTATTCTCTACAAATCTACATTTTGGAGAGAAAGCTTGGAGTGGTTCAATAATTCTTTTTTAAAAAGGGTTTATTTTGAATCATCTCCTGGTTTTGGATGTATAAACATTTAAAACCTTCATGCTATCCTCTTAAGCGCAGACTCAGCACCCACTACACAAAGATTTGTTTTTAACAAAAATGGAAGCTACAATACAAATAGCCAAATCATCTTGTCTAGTGCATTCACCATTACTTCATCACCAAATCATGGAGACACATCTAAGGGTGGCAAAAAAAAAAAGTTTTTGATCGGTTTTAGGTTGGAAAATATCACATGTTTACGAAATATTTACATGTTCGGAATCTAACTCGGATTGGATTTCAAACGTACATAATTGACCAAACCCAAATTGGCTTAAATCCGTCAAATAAATCGGACAGCAAACTAATTTAGGTTAGGGTCCGAACAAGTAAACTAGTGTGTCTGGACCCGGATCAGATTGTAAGCCAAACAAAATTTTTTGTTTAGACGCAGATTTCGAACGTATAACTTACTTCTAAACTTACTTTAATTCAGGTCGGAGAAACTCGAGTATCCGGATCGAACATAATTTTATCATCCCTATACACAGCCGAGCTTTGTGCGTCTTCTTTTGTTTTGTTTCTTTTTGTCCTTTTTCAAATTTTTTTTTAATTTTTTTTATAATTTGTCCTTTTTGTCAAAACTTAATGGTATGGCTGTGCAAATCAATATAAACTTAAGGGCAGGAAGAAAAAGTTAGAACATGCATTAAGACAAAATCTGGCGAGTCAATTCATTGATCCAAAAGAATATTTTATTGGGTGAAGATTGGGTGGGGTTAGGTTAGGCCAGCAAGAACATGTAGGTGTGGATCATGCATTGAACTGCTTAGTTTTATATTGGAGAAGACTCTGAATTATTGCCCCTACAACATATTTTACTACAAAAAAAAAAGTATATATTCTTGGGAGATTGCAAACGTGGGCATTTGATTCGGGATGGAATGATTATATGGAATACGAAACTGATAAAAGATGTCAGTTATTCCAACTGTTAAGTTGGATGCACAAGATTCATATGAATTCGTGGGCTTCACATGTCCCACATAAATACACATGAGAATCTTATGCGTACAACTCAATAGTTATGAAATACGAAAATGATAAACAAATCTCAAATGTTGGTATCCCAATTGTTGAGTTGGACGCACAAGATTCAAATGAATTCGTGAGCTCCACATGTCTCACATGATGCACATAAAAATCTTGTGCGTGCAACTCAATCGCTGAGAACCTGAGATATCAACTGTTGGTATCTCTATCATGAGTGGCTGAAATATGATAGCACATATGTCGGATAATATGGGGGGGTCCAGTAGGTGTGGGCCTGACATGTCCTTTCATCACAGCTGCAACCCATGAACAACCAGGCCATGCTACAAAGGCTGACCCCTCGCATTGTTGCACAAATTGGGAAGTGTTTCTAATCCACAAACAATCGTACCCGTACCTAATTCAGGTATTCCCTTCCTGGCGATATTCACATATTTTAGCCTTTTGGGAGTGAATTATTCATATATTTTAATGGGCTCGAGCCCAGATAAATTATCATAAGAGGATAATTTGTGGCAAGCAATTCATGGGCTATTGTATTATTGGGCCCATTAATGTCGCAAATCCTTGTTTCTAGCCCAAGATCTTAAAACCCACAAAGAAAGGAGATCATATCCCACAAGGCTCAGGCCACTGTGAACTGTATGTTTTTTTACTTCTTACCAAAGTGATTTTGCAATGGGACCATAAGAGCAACTTTGTGGCTTGTCACTTGATCGCCAGTAAATTAAAGAAAGAAAGATGAGGTTTACCAGAAACTCTTCTGTGTAAAAAGTTATATAGTCCTATGGCAGGGTTACAGCAACTCGGTTTAAATTTTATCATCTATTGTGTTTTTTTAATCAGAATACTGCTTTTAGCTCAGAGCAACACGACGATGGTTTTTTTGTTGGGGCATGGATAATATATGACGATTTGTGTTTTATTGATGTGATTGGATCAATAAAATATATTGATGCAATGATGTAAATTTGTTGGTTTTATTTTTTGTGTAATAGAAGTGGAATCTAATATTAATTTTGGTGTAAATGTGTTGGTGTAAAGTAAAGTGGGACCCAGACAAGCCAATATATAGGCATGACGACTCCAACGCCATATGAATTGGCCCAACAAAGATGGACCAACCAATTTGTTGTTGTAGGGCACTTGCAATGGTAGATAATTATTGGGCCAACAAAGATGTTGTCTTTTGCTGATGTGGTTGTATTGTAAAACGTGTTTTGCTTATATGGTTGTATTGAGAGAAGTGTTTTGCTGATGTGGATGTATTGGTATTTGATGTTTTGGTGTAGTTTTGTTGTGGATAATACGGAGGAACGGAATGTTGTTGGGTTGGGTGGAAAGAGAAAGTGTATAGAAATTTGTGTTTTTGCTGATGTGACTGTATTAGAATACGTGTTTGACTTGACTTTTTGTGTAATAGAGGTGAGACCCAAGATTAATTTTGTTGGGGAGATTTCCCCCTAAACCATTGCAAGTGCCCTTTAACATCATTTTTTTTATTGGCCCATGAAAACCCTTTTACACCATCCATGCCCTTGTTCTAAGAGAAACTGTAGTGGTTCAAAGGTCATTGGGGCCATTATAATTTTTGAAAAACGTGTTTAGGTGACATAGCAAGGAAGGGAAATACGTATTCACACAACGGTGAAAATATAAAGAATTGTCGTAAAGAAAGTCAACATGAGAGTCAACTAAATTACACACCCCAAGCCAATAAAATGATATTGTCATAGCACCCATTCCTCCATAACCCTACAAAATCACTTTAAACCCCCATACCTCCAACAAATGGGGAGTTTTAGTCACATCTCAGTTTTTACTAAGTGTACCTCAACTTTGTTGACTTTATCTTTTTTAATACATATGCTCTTTACACCCCACCCCCTCACCATCTCTTTCTTCTTCCTCACGAGCACCCACGACCAACCATGGTGTCGTGGCCGTCCGAGCACAAATCTGGTAACCACTATCACCAAATTGATGCCCAAGCCACCACGAACTAAACCCGACTAACCCCGATGAGTTTCGTCCACTGTAATCGCCGAAAATCACATTCGAAAGTGTATGACCACCACAAGAAAAGTCATCCGATCCATACAATCTGGCCACTGTTGGAGGAAACCGACACCACCTTTGGACTCCTCGTGGCAGGACGCTTCCATTCCACCCATTTTCAGATCAAGACGCTGTCGGAAATTGATGACCCGAGTTTGATCCCAAACAAGACATTTTTTGATGATTATGGTCTCGAATACCGACTATAGGATAATTACGAGCCAGAATTTCACCTTTTCGACAACCTTTAACTAGAGAATGACCCCAATAGACGACAATATAATCGACAATGACAGATCTGATTACGGCATGTATTTGTAAAATGCCTCAAATTTATATAGTTCGAGTGTATTTATAAAAGTTTAGAGTGTTCATGTGTTACTATTAGCAAGAGGTGTATTTAAGAAAACCTAGGGTATGACTAAGAGTGTGTTTGGATTGAGGGATTTGGAGGGAAGGGAAAGGAAGGGAAATAGAGTTTCCTTCCAATTCTCTTGTTTAGATAGTTTATTAAAAATTAAGGGGAGGGATTTGAGGAGATTTGGAAGGAAGATTTCATTAAATTTTTGTTAAAATTCTTTCTCTCCAAAATGGAGTCATTTGGAGGGAAGGGATTACTAATTAAGTCATTTGTAAGTTAAATATCTATTTTACCCTTGTACATAATATTTTAACATAAAAATAAGGATAAATTAGTAAATTAAACAAATTTTCCTTCCTTCTTTTTTTTATCTATCCAAACATGGGAGAGGGAAAAATAATCCTCCTTCCCCTCCCTTCCCTTCTCTCCCCCTCCCCTCCCTTCTCTTCCCTTCCCCCCAAATCCCTCAATCCAAACACACTCTAAAGCTCCTCCAACAAATATGTATCAGTTGCTCTAAGGACAAATTATTCTGTCTTACTCAAAATACTAGGCCCTGATATTACTGGGCCATATTGGACAACCCTCCACAGTACTAGGGCCCAGGCCTGGGACTTGATAATTCATACGGCCCATTTAAACTAATATTCGTGTGGTATTCCAAGTAATAAATAATAACTGCATCTAAAAGTGGGTCCCATCAAGTAAAGGTTAGGCACGGGCGTTACCTTTTTATTTTTGAAGTTTGTGTATTTTTCATGTTTTGAGTAACTTTATCCACTTTTGAGAAAAAAAAGGAAGAAGAGATTTGCATAAACAAAACCAAACCCACCATGGAAGAATCGATTCCACAAGCATGAAAGAATTGGAACAAACACACACACCCCCCAATGAAGATTTTGTTCTCATTTTCCCATACCACCACACATTCCTCCAATTGCAATTACCAACCACAAAAAAAATGTTCCAACCCAATTCTTAAAAACCAATCGATTCATGTATTTTTGTTCATGGTGCAAGGTTCGAACGAATCATATATGCAATATATTTGTGTATATTTGGGAACGTGTCGTTGTTACATGTGTGTGAGTGCACTTGTGTTGCATGGGTAAGTTCTATGTGCCATAAAAAAGACGAATCGATTATAAATCTTCAACAAATCAACTGTTTCTGTTTTACTGAAAGAATATCTCTTGGCTTTCAAAGAGATATATATATATATATATTCTCCAATTGACTGCAGGTACAAAACTTACATCATTTGATAGTAGACCAAAAAGAAAATCTTTTTGGCCATTGCCATATTGTAACAACACAAGTGCCATGGAGAATATTATCAAAGCTGACAAGAAGGGCAAAATAATGATCAATAAGAAACCAAAAGGAATATAACACCATGTGTACGTGCACATAATTTTGATACCAAGAACCAATAAAGCTAGCCATATACATACATACATATATATATATAGTACTATATTTATCTACTTCGAAAAGCAATGAAAAGCATAGAAGAGTATATAATAAAGTTGGAAGTTAGCCCAATTGAAGTAAGGAAATGAAATGGGTTGCATCACTTTGCTTCTTATGGAACTTGGAATAAGAAGGTGTATTACAAGGACATCATATATTGTTTTCAATTTGGGAAGAATTGGCTTATCATACAAAAAAAAATATATGTTTTCTATTAAAGATGTCCAAATGCTCTAACAAATAGGTGTCCGAAGACTTTTATTCCCGATTATTCCTTTGTGCAGATAGTGTATGAAAGACTTGTAATGGCCATAAATCGTCTGTCGTATTCCCGTGGGCCCACAACCTATCAACAGGTAAATTCTCGTAACTATAGCCTCGTTCCTCGAAGTGCAACTGTCCAATTTCGACACCTTCGTAACCCCAACATCCTTAAAATGTCTACGCCAAGCCTCGCTCCTTCACCCTTTCGGCCATGGATCGACTCTATCATCATATTTAACTGTGACAATCATATCACCTCGTATTATCTTGAAAACAACCTCGATATTAGAACTCATCCCACTTTAGACAATATAAATCTTTATCCCAAACATCTCTGATCAGTAAAATCCGATGCGTCAGACCTTACTTCTGACACATGAAACTTGCTCTCACCTTATTCCTATCATTCATACTAAGTTGTCAATCCCACGACTGAGACATGTTCCAGGATTGAGACATGCTGGACATAAATTACATTCTCTCTATTACGGTAATCTAGACCAAAACCTCCTATAACCAAGAGACACGAGCCCCTCAAAGGAGACTATTTAAGCTAAAACCCTCCACGGTCAAAGGTTCATATTCTTCTCTATCTTTTTCTCAAGATTATCTTGTAAACTCAAACTTTTGTAAAAAAACTAGTCCCAAGAAACCAACCATGAACTCAGACGATGATATTTTTCGCGTAAATTCTTTATTCACATATCAATTTTACTATATTTTTTTTGTCATTACGATCATCGTTGAATTGATCGTCAGAAGATCTTTGGCTGACACCCCACCTATCTCATAGTCCTCTGATTATCACCCATTGCTTATTTTGCATATGCCCCTTTGAATATTCTTTAATTTATTATAGATTAGAGCACCTACATGACTCTATTCTAAATGTATGGTGCTCGAGAGTTTTTCCCGGATTATCTCTATAGGCACATACGTGGGTGGACGCAGGATTTTTTGTTGGGGGTAGATGATAACTAATACTCCAAATTTAACTTACAAATATACTCAAACAATTTTTCATAGTTTGTTGTTTGATGATAATCTCATTTGTAATTGTTTCTACTTTCTAAAGCTTACCATGGCGAACTTAATTAATTGCTACCAGCCTTGTTTGTACTAATCTAATGATTTCTGGCAAGTTTTAAAATGTTTTTTTGAAGTATCATGAAGAGTGGGAGCATAAGTTAATGACAAAAGCATGCACATGTAATAGAGGAAAGGCACTACAAACATGTGAATGACCCACGATTTAACTTGGTGGATAGAGGAGTTGGCCATGGATAGTTCATGATTGATTTTTATATACATAAAAGTTATTAATGGAATCGCAACTTTAAGAAATTCAGTGTTCTTGGATGTTCTTATATTACTAGTTTATTAATGTTTGTAGATGCTTCTTTAATCATTACTTTTTATGACCTTGATCTATGACAGTTTGTTTATAATTAACAATTAATCATGCTTTACTAGAATACGTTTCTAGTACAACTCGAAAGTAATGAATATAATCGATAGGCCTAGTCCTAGAGAGAGATATCATAAGATGGTGTTGTAGTTTCCACAACTCGTTTAAAATTATAGAGTTTATAATTTGAATACGATGATTTGAGAGGTATGTCATATCACATTACATATATATATATATATATATATATATTTTTTTTTAAAATTTGTGTGACTTTTTTTTCTACCATTAAATGTGAATTACTCCAATGAATTGCAAAATACTCAAATCCGTTGTGTAGCTCCCTCATTATATAGAGAGTGAGCTTTCAAATTAATATTGGTATTTTTCCTAAATTATGGAAGGAATTTAACCCATAATCAATAATATTGAAATGGGTCTCATGAGCTTTGATTATTGGATGGTATGTAATGTGTCTTAGAATATGATATAAATAATGTGAGATGCCTCAACCCAACAAATTAAGTTATTGGGTTAAATGATAAAATAACAAATTATAAATATGGTATTAAAGCCTTAGAGGAGTAGCTCTCTAGTTTAAATCTAAGCTTCCACAATTTATGAACTTACATTTTTTTTGAATTTCCCACATATTGGGTACTCATTGAAAAGTTGGGTCATATGTTTGGGTGTTTACCTCTTAACGAGCTTTGATTTTTTTTTTGAATTTCTCACATGTTGGGTATCCATTGAGAAGTTGGGTCATATGTTTGGGCATTTACCCCTTAATGAGAGCTTTGAATTTTCACATGTTGAGCTGTCCGAATGTCGAAATCATACGTTAACCTGGTTGAAGGACAAAATGACAAATTATAACAAACAAGGAATTATGGACATAGTTAGAGTCACTATTAGGATTGCGAGTAAGTAGAAAGTTATAGGATAGGAGGGTCAGTCTACTCATGCAAAGTGGAGTTTTTTACGAAAATAACAATTTGAGTATAAATAATTACGTATATGACTTTCGGGGGAAAATATTTACCAAAATAACAATCCACGCCATCGAAGATGGCGTGATTAGCCTTACGTTTTTACAATCACGCCATCGGAGATGGCGTGATTGTATTTAGGAGAATCACGCTATCATTGGTGGCGTGACTCTCATATAAAATAGAGTCACGCCACCATTGGTGGCGTGACTCTCATATTTAGGAGAATCACGCCACCATTGGTGGCGTGACTCTATTATATAATAGAGTCACGCCACCATCGATAGAAGGCCTAAATGCCCAAAAGACACGACCGAAAGTTGCCACTCCATTCACACATTCCTTATAGTTTAAATTCACTATTGACCCTGGATTAGAAATCTGCAACGCCTGTAAAAATCGAGGGAGCATGTTGTATGAATCTTCAAATGTGCCAAATAATTTCTCCATCACTTTTTGTTTTGCAACCCAAGCCTTCCTGTACGACACCGGGTACTTCAAATGTGAGCTTGCATATGCTTGAATAGCTGCTATGTTAATCTTCAAATCAGCTTTAACAATATGAATAACTTCATCTGCAATATACTCTGCATCCAACTGTCGATGTCCATGATGTAGTGAGGCATTTGTGCATGTATGACGACCTTTAATAACTGTTATCATCCACAGGTTAAATTTTTCTTTTTTCATTGCTCGAAGATACCAATTGCAAATTGGCTCTTTCATGCATATCAATTGCAATTCTGATTTACTTGAGCGTTGAGTCTTGTACTGGGAGTTATTCTGAATATGCCACATCTTCACTGCGCGAATTAATTCTTTCTTGTTTTCAAAAACTTCCTTCTCTGCCAACGTATCATATGGACCTTGATTTTGCTTATCCCAATCTCGGCACACTGCATACTCCGCTTGACTAACATCGCCAAATTCAGGTACCATCTCCTCCAAATTTATGTGCCCATTTTCATTGTCGATTCCAGAATCAATATTCAACCCTACATTACCACCATCCTCCTCGTCATCGTCACTATCATCAGTATGAATGCCAGGCTCATCCTCTACCAAGTCAAACTCATTGTTAGCAATTGCTTGCTCAAAATGATTGTCGTCTTCATCCATACACATTTCTGGGATTAGATTTAGGTTAACATATGATGATGCTTGCTTATATGAACTACCAATGTCTGTTTGAGTATAACGAACCCATGCTGATGATTGTTCTTGATTTTGTTCATACTCATCAGCAATTGGAAATCCACTAGTTACATTTCGATTCCAAGGTGATGTCATTATCACCTCCAATCTACATCACATATAAATTATACTGTTAATGCACAAAAATAATATTTTTACCTAACATCATGATGTTTTCTTCAACTAAATAAATGCTTAATTACTTTTCTTAATTAAATAATCATAATATCCTAAACACTAATTCTACTTCAACAACACAAACTACCTACACAACTACAATCAACCATACACAAAAACAAAAATTATAAAAAAATAAAAATTAACCTAAACACATAAACAGATTTTCATATATACAATGTAACAATTAAATAAATAAAAAAAAAATCTCACCTATGTATCGGGTGAGACTTCAACCCGGAGCTGGCACCTTGGATGGGGGCTGATGCGGCTGGGGAAGGCGGCGGTGGGAGGGCTGTGGAGGTCTGAGGCTGCGGTGGTGTGAGACTGTTGTGGTGTGAGGCTGCGGTGGTGCGTGAGGCTGCTGTGGGACTGCTATGGGAGTGAGGCTGCGGTGGGAGTGCTGCGGTGCAGATCTGCGGCGGATATCTGCGGCGGAGATCTGCGGTGGGAGGGCTGCAGTGGGTGTCGGTGGTGGTGGTGGGTGTCGGGCTGCAGCAAATGGGTGTGGTCCGTGCAATGTGGAAGATGGTTATGTGAGAGAGAGGTCGGTGTAAGGAGAGAGATTTTTAACAAGTCACGCCGTTCGGTACGGCGTGACTGTATAGTCTAGGATATACTAGAGTCACGCCACCATATTATATATGAGAGTCACGCCACCAATGATAGCGTGATTCTCCTAAATACAATCACGCCATCTCAGATGGCGTGATTGTAAAAACGTAAGGCTAATCACGCCATCTTCGATGGCGTGGATTGTTATTTTGGTAAATATTTTCCCCCGAAAATCATATACGTAATTATTTATACTCAAATTGTTATTTTCGTAAAAAACTCATGCAAAGTGCGTTTGTGCTCTTCTACCAACAACAACTATAGCATCTTCAATGTCCAATGCCCAAAGTACAGTCCTCTAGGGGGTTTATAGGATAGGAGGGTCAGTCTTGTTCCAATCAATCATCCATTAAATGCCTATCCTATTATACATGGATTCAATACATGACAGCCTAAAATGCTTCATTACTTGATCTTCAAGACAACTAAATACTAATCGAAGGATGACTTAATTGTCGGGGTGTAAATGGTCGATCATTTCTAAAGATCGATTAGTTTGATAGTCGACTCGGTTTCTACAAATTTTTTAACACTCCTCTAATTAATTGGAAGAGAATGAAGAGACTCAAACTCGAGATCACTATGAAATACGATACATAAGATGTCATTTAAACCATATGTGGTTCTCATTTTCTATTTTCAAACTGCAAAACCCAACTAAATTTCTTACACATTTGTAGACTGGCAAGAGGAACAAAATAGGGCATCATCACAATTGTATAGAGGAGTAAGTGATCTCTCAAATCAAACAATTTTGTTTTAAACAACAAAAAGAAGAAAATCCATAATTGGGTCTTTGAATCTTGTGATTCTTTTTGGGTTTAACCATCTCCATGCTTTAGCTAGAAGAAGCAAAAGCAATACAATACAGACTACAGAGTTCCCTGGTCCAGTACAGTCTCCACTAACGTCTCTCTCAATTTCTGCACAAATCGCACATACACTCTACGCTCTCTCCATCCACATCTCCTCCTGACACTCCGTATCATCTGCACCTGATTCTTTTAACTTGCTCTCTCTCTCTCTCTCTCCTCTCTCTGTGAAGATCAAACACGCATTCGGTCTTTGATAAAAAGATAAAGACAGAGAGAGACTCTGTGTTTGTGTTTCTATGAAACAGGTTTTGGTGTAGCAAAAGTTGGTGAGTGAAAAAGAGAGACTGCGATAAACCCAAGAAAGGGTGGAGAGAAAAAGAAAGAGAAAACATAAAAGCATAAAAACCCAAGTGTTATAATCCTCTCTGAAGCATAAAACCCATCACTAGTATTCTATAGCCATGGCTATCTGTCTTTTTGTTCTCTCCATCTTTTTCTCTTTAGCTGCACAATCTCTCTCGTACGAGCCTCGCAACCATGAAGGTTGCATCTCTCTCGGTCTCTGTTTATGAACTGAAAATACTAGTATTCGCATGTCTGATTTTGAAAGATAATTGGGTTTTTGTTTTTTTTTTCAGTGGATGCTTTGATAGGGATAAGGAGAGCCTTAAATGATCCACACGGAGTTCTAAACAACTGGGATGAAGACTCTGTGGACCCTTGTAGCTGGGCTATGATCACTTGTTCCCCTGATAATCTTGTTATAGGCCTGTGAGTTTACTCTTCTTTTGACTGTTTGAACTTCTGGGTGTTTTTTCATTGGTAGAAATTTTGCTGTCCAGAGACTGAAAAAGTGAGTTTCTTTGTTTGCACTTTGCAGGGGAGCTCCAAGCCAATATCTTTCTGGAACTTTGTCGGGAGCAATTGGGAATCTCACAAATCTTCGTCAAGTGTAAGAACAACAAACCAGATGGGTCTTTGGTGCTCAACTATTGAAAATCGTGTTTGAAATTTCTATTTATAAGTTGTGATCCTAAAGTTTTGTTTGGTTGCCGAGAAAAGAAATGTGAAGGAAAGACAATTAGAATCTGGGTCTCAACCTTTACTTGTTTATGGTTTTGTTTTTATCAAATCAAACACATTAAGTTAATCCAATTCCTCGCTGTTGGTCTGAATGTGTATACGTGAATTTTACTGAAGTTATTAAATCCTAGCATCATTTTGAAGACTACCCTTCGATTCTGTCATTTTATCATCGGGTTTTGTGATTTTGAAGGTTATTGCAGAACAATAACCTGTCAGGCCCAATCCCGCGAGAGCTGGGTACTCTCCACAAACTTCAGACGTTGGATCTCTCTAACAACAGGTTCTCTGGAGTGGTTCCTGTGTTGTTTAGTCAGCTGAACAGTCTTCAATACCTGTAAGTATTTGCTATACTTTGTGCTTTATCTCTGTTTGTTTGCCAAGAAAATAAAGGAAAAGAAAACAAGACCATAATTTTTAGATTATTGTGTCCTTTTCACAAACTAGCAATAATAGTTGTAGCAGGTTTTCTTAGTGGGATGACTAGATATCGGTTCCCTTTAGTTGAAGGATTTAGAAAGAAAGTTGATGATTTGGACTTTCTTTTTCTACATTTTCTTGGCAGCCAAGTGGTTTTTCATGTTCTTTTATTTTATTTATTCATGACATTGTCCTATGTTTATTTTGTTTATGTTGATCCTTACATACTGTGCTGTGGTCTGTCCTGTAATGAGACTAGGAGGCTGAACAATAATAGCTTGACTGGACCATTTCCTGGGTCCCTAGCCAATATCTCTCAGCTTGCTTTCCTGTGAGTATGGGTTTGTTTTCTCTTTTCTTGTTTTGTCTCTATTTCATGTTCCAGAGCCCTGAAATCCAAAAAACAAGCCCGTGATGGATGAAATCTGTTTGACTTAGCTCTTTAATTTCTTACTTCTGTGGTTAATGACTTCTGCTTATGACTACTGTGTTGATTCAGAGATTTGTCTTATAACAATCTCAGTGGACCAGTCCCCAAGTTTCCAGCCAGAACATTCAAGTATAATTTCTCTGCACCCTCTCTCATGTGTTTGTTTGTGTCTGTGTATAGTGCATCTATATGGTATTGTTTTATTGGTACAAGTTTGATCATACTTCTCTTGAATGCAGTGTCTTGGGGAACCCACAAATTTGTGGGACTAGTTACAGTGAAGGTTGCTCGGGATCACCCAATGCTGTTCCTGATCCCTTTTCTCTCGACTCTGCAACCGGTAACTATTGGTGTTTGACTGTCATTATCTATGTAGTTAGACGCATCTGCTTTCTTATCCATTACCATTAATCCTATTACAGGAAAACATAATTCCAAGAAATTAGCAGTTGCACTTGGGGTCAGCCTCAGTATTGTCTTTCTTGTACTCCTCATCCTTGGACTTGTTTGGCACAGAAATAGTCCGAAGAGCCAAACCATTTTAAACATTACTGGTCAGTATTCACAATTATGCTAATTTTGTTTTAATCGAGAAAAAAAGCTATTTCAAAGACTGAATAAATATTTGAATTTTATTGCAGACAAACAAGAAAGGGGGCTAATAAGCCTTGGCAACCTTAGGAGCTTCACTTTCAGAGAGCTACAACTTGCCACAGACAACTTCAGCTCCAAGAAATTACTCGGTGCTGGAGGTTTTGGCAATGTATACAAGGGAAAGGTCGGAGATGGAACCATGGTGGCAGTGAAACGGCTGAAGGATTTGACTGGAACTGCTGGGGATTCTCAGTTCCGCACAGAACTGGAGATGATCAGTCTAGCTGTTCACAGAAATTTGCTCAGGTTAATTGGCTATTGTGCCACTACTAATGAGAGGCTTCTGGTTTACCCTTACATGTCTAATGGCAGTGTGGCATCAAGGCTTAGAGGTTGGTACATGCTTCTTTTTGATAAGTTGGTTAGTACTAGCTTGTTGGAACTTCCAACTATTTTGCATATTGAGTATCACCATTCCCATTTTTTTATTCTGAAAGTACTATGCCATTGCCATCAACCACATCTTGGCACTTAACTTTGTTGAACCCCTTTACGGATCAGAATTGGTTGTCGGCCAAGAAATATTTGAGTTCTAAGTTCCAACCACTAAATGTCCCGACTCAGGACCATGCTTGTTGCTAGGAATGGATATTATTTTGTTGATAATTAAAGTTCAAGATATCATACTAGCAGACACCAAAACTAGTAAACCATCATATTCAATGGCCATGTCGTCTAGTGAATGAAAATGTTCCTTTGCTTGACAGTCTATGAAAGCTTAATGTCCAGACTTTAGCATGAGTTACGTTAGGATGGTTATCAAAAGAAAAAACTTCACAAACCTTCCTTTTCTCTGTTTTTTGGATTATTCATCTCTCCCATCTACATTTGGGATTATTCATAATGTTTTGTTTCAGTATCTGTTGTAAAATGAGAATGCGCATGCAACAATCTCACTAAAAAAATGCACTCCAAATTTTCTTTGATAATGATAGGAAAACCGGCATTAGACTGGAACACTAGGAAGAGGATAGCAATTGGAGCTGCAAGAGGTCTTCAGTATCTACATGAGCAGTGTGATCCAAAGATCATCCACCGGGATGTGAAGGCCGCTAATGTGCTCTTGGATGATTACTGTGAGGCTGTTGTCGGTGATTTTGGGCTTGCGAAGCTTCTTGACCATGCTGACTCACATGTCACCACTGCTGTTCGTGGTACTGTTGGGCATATTGCACCAGAATACCTTTCCACCGGACAGTCATCCGAAAAGACTGATGTCTTTGGATTCGGCATTCTCTTGTTAGAGCTCATAACTGGAATGAGAGCCCTTGAATTTGGCAAAACAAATAGCCAGAAAGGTGCCATGCTTGAGTGGGTAAGTCTGAAAGTGTAATATCATGTGTTATTACATAGGCATTTAATACATTGTCCTGCCCTTGTTCTCTCTTTTATTTATAGTGTATCCTTGTGACAGGTGAAGAAAATACAGCAGGAAAAGAAAGTCGAGGAGTTGGTGGACAGGGAGCTTGATACCAACTATGACCGAATCGAGGCGGGGGAGATGTTACAAGTGGCTCTGCTATGCACCCAATACCTTCCTGCTCATCGTCCCAAGATGTCCGATGTAGTCCGAATGCTGGAAGGTGATGGCCTTGCCGAGAAATGGGCTGCATCACATAATCACAGCAATCCCACCACCAACTCTTTTCAGACACCAATTCCCAAAAAGATTGCCTCTCACACTTCCTCAGTATCCAAACATGGTGAGAATGGTAATCACCCTACGAGCAGCATGTTAGATGACGATGAAGATGAACATTCTTTGGATTTCTATGCAATGGAACTTTCTGGTCCGCGATAGAAGAAAACACAGAAAATGTCAAGCAACCCCAGAAGAAAACAGTTCATTTTTTCCCCTCGATATTCTTTACAAGCTTTTAAGTCAAGTTCTTGTCTAGATATTTAAGTATGTGTTTAGTTTTAAGTATGTGATTGTCGTATTTGTTCATGTAAATACTAAATTTTCCTTGTCTTTTTGGTACACAAGTCACAAGTTGAGAAAATGTACAGAGAGAGTGCTGAACTGGTAAGAGAGAACATCATCAGATCCTCTGCTCCCAAGTGAGGGACATGATGATTTTGACTACAGAGTTTTATACTTTTATTTGTGTTGGGATATTTGCCTTGTCTTTCAGCTGTGAAAACTGTGATGTGAGGTCCCATCTGCCTGCCATAGCGTGAGCTGTTTTCCTTGGATGCTGTTGCTTTTGCTTTTGCAGAGTCACACATCTTTCAGTTCTTTTGTCTTCGCAATCCACACTCCAAACCCTTCATATCTCTCTACAGCACTTTTGTTTCCAACAAAAATGGACAATTCCTTTAGGTTATGCCGTATGGTTTAAGGTCCAACAACATTCATGCTTTCCTTAATTCAATGAGCACACAGCCCCAGAAGTCACTCCCACCTCTTTCAGTTCTGTATATAAATGAAAAGCCAAGATTTACAAATTACTATAATTTATGAGCATAAAGAAATAAAATTGAAAGATGGGTTCAAGGGACAACACCTATTGGGTTCAGGTTACAGCATTGGTGGTGGTGATGATATGCATGGGAGCAGCACAAGGCAGGGTCCGGTTGGAACAATGCCTTGCAGGGTGCGAGCAAGGCATACTCAGATGCTCTTCTAAGTGTACAGCAAGGGCATACTCATCACTAACTCTGCAGGAGGTGGCTTCATGTCTGGGAGATTGTGGTGCTCAAAATGTAGGATGCTTGGGCGAATGCTTTGCGACCAGTATCCCACCATCGCTAGCAACAACACTACCAGCATCACGTACCTCTTTTGCCATGCCATCACCACCATCTGATCCACCAACACCGCCACAGCCACCGTCGCCAAAAGAATCCCACCATTTCAAAGGGCTATCTCCATAACTGGGTAGAACCGCATTGGATTATAGATTCAATTACTAAATGTATTGGGCGATGCTCTCCTATTTTAAAACAAATAAAACTATAAAGAATCCTAATTAACAGACTGTAACCAATTGAGTAACAGTATACTCTCCAAATTAATAGTATTTTTCATTCATGTTCTCCTAGCTAAAAAAAAAACTACATCTTGGCCAGTTTCTGTTTAGTGTCTTAATTAAACAAATTCTTCAAGTGATCCGAAAGAGCATGATGAGAAAGTTTATGAACTTCTGTACTTAAGCCATGTCTGCAATATTTACTGCATAGGAAATCTAACCTTAGGATGTATGTAGCGACCAGGGATCATGGCTATGCAGTTCATTGAGGCATTTAATCAAACACATAATGAGCAATGAACGCCCGCAGCCAAACTTGACCCCAAAGAACTCTACTTGGCCACAACAAGAAGTCCAATTTAAGAACTGATGTAAACAATATTGTATTTATCTAACAAAAATAAACATACATACAACACAGAAGCGGTATCAACAAAGTCTATAACTTCGATCAAGCCATAACTCCTTTATGTGCAAGTGCACTCTGGAGCCTATAGGGGCTTTGGTTACGGTTGATTGGGCTCGGCCACTTGGCATTTGCTTATCTGGGTTCGAAGCAGAGTTGAGAGTTTGCTTACTCTGATGGGTTACTCTGTAAAATTTATATTACTGTTGTTACTTGCCTACTCTGCCCTCTGCAATGTTAATATGTGATCGTAAACCAACTTAGATTAGCTGATTAGATTACTTAATGTGTTTCATTGGTCATCGAAATTCATAAACCAATTAGGATTTTGACCACCCACTACAACTGCGATTATAAATACCAATCACACAGATGCTTAATTCTCACTCTTATACAATCCTCTTCAATTGCTTCCTCATCATCAAATCCTTACATACACACACGATTTTCTTATTTCATGGCTGCTAACAAGACCAAATCTCTTCTCCTTGTCTTCTTCTTGCTTTCAACACTAGTATTCACTACGAAAGCAAGCCAAGAAGACTCCAATGATTCCACACATGAAGGCAGTAATGAAGTGGATGTCGCCGGAATCGTGAGTGCGCTTGCAGACAATGGTTACAAGGCCATGTCATCTACTCTAAACATCTCTCTAACTAGTCTCATATCCAACCATAACTCCACTAGCTTTACCATATTTTGCCCAACCGACACTGCCTTCGCTAAGTTGAGGAATCTTCTGCCTTTGCCGACATTACTTGCATACCACGTTACACCCTATTATCTTCCAAGGGATGATCTAGAGTTAAGAACGAACACTCTTCGTATGTATTCGGGGATCGATACACTCCTTCGCGGAAATTCTCTTGTGGTGACTTCTAAAGCACCTCATCTTAATTCGGATGCCGACTTCGAGGCTGAACTCAACCTTGTCAAGATAACTGATTGGAGCATCTACAACGATGGAAACATTGTTGTTCATGGAATACAAGATTTTTTCGATCCAGCCGTTCAAGCAATTCTAAATCCATGGCTTGAACATCACGAGATCACCAAAACCACCATTGAATCTCAAGAAGAGGGTAATTTTAGTATTGAAGGGGATCCGTTAAGTTTTCTAGCCTTATTTGTGCTTTGTGTTTTGGCTGTCTCTCTACTTATTTTCTGGGCATATCTCTGTATAATCAGCACAAAAGCAGGTACAATAGATATGTAGACTTAAACCCCTCTAGGGTTGAAGCAAATGTTATTGATCAGATTATCATGATGTAGATTTTAGTTTTGATTGATATATGTAAGTTCCTCCTTTTTGATGTGAAATACTATTATGGAATCCTTATCTTTACACTATATATATATATATATATATGTTTTGTTGTTGTTTTGGTTCAGTAATTAATCTGATATGTATATATGTCTGATCATGGAGTTTTTATTTGGGTTCATGATTGATTCAATAAAATCCTGACTTGAGTCTCCTTGTTCACTTTAAATTTCAAATGATAACCAATGACTGCTATATATATAATCATAAATTGTCCCCAATGAATAATACCATATAATCCCGATGATTATCAAGGAGGGACCAATTCTGATGTCCTTGTGAGGCATAACAAAGAGGGATGACAAAAAAAAAAAACCGATTCAAGCACTGCTCGCAGGATACCCGATCCGTTTAAAACCCTAAAATCGATTCTATAGGATTTGGAAATGATTTTTAAATCAGTCACGGTTTAGGGTTGAGTTTGGTTTTTGATGCCTGGTTTAGGGTACCCGAACCGTTTAATAAAAAAGTCAATTATAGTCATAATATTATATCATCTATGTAAAGGTAGAGTTAGCTAGGATACTAAATTATAACATGATAAAACATATTAATAAAATCATACTAATAAAACGATAATTCCAGTAGTTTGAATTGTCCAAATGATAGAACATTACAAAATAAATCATACTTAGTATTAATATCATCATAATTAATTATTGATTTTGTTATTTTATTTTATTTTTTTGGGTTTTGCATTTGAGTTTGAGGCGGGTTAGGGTTTGGGTTTGGATTTCCGGGTTTAGAAATGGTTATCCAACCATTAATGAAAAAATAAAAATATTAAAAATTAAAAATTAAATGGTAAAATGATACCCAGTGGTAAATGGTTATGGAACAGTTCCGATTTTGAAAATTTAAATGGTTTTGATATAGAGTACCTTAAGGAAACGGTTTTCGTATTCCCTAATTGGAAAGGTACCCGACCTGTTACCATCCCTAATAACAAATATAGTTTAGGAGTTTAAGGTTTTGTTTTGGGTCCTTTTAGTTGAATAATAATGTAATTGTTTATAAAAAAAAATACTGGCGATTGTTAATTAACAAATAATAACAGTTTGTATATATATATATATATATATATATATATGCATGTTTCCAAGTTTATATGCATGTTTTAAGGGGATAGGGGGGCTGGAATATTTTTGGTGAAATTGTGTGAAATTAAGTAAATCTCAGCCATCCATTCCATTTAATGGCTGAGATTTAATATCTTTAAATCAAACTCTTAAGAGAACACTCTCTCCCATCAATCTCTTAAATCGAAACCTCACTAAGGGAGTAAGGGGCACAGCAGGCGACGACGACGGCGATCACTCTCACTAGAGAAGACGACAATGACGACTACTCTCACCAACGGCAGCAACGACGACTACTCTCACCAGCGGCAGCAACGACGAGGACATTAAGGGAACATATTCTTGTGTTTGGATTATTCTGTACTCTCGTTTTGGAGCAAATTCCAGTATTATACTTCCTCAAATAGCATATCCAGTTATCTGTTGACGTTTGGTGGAAAACCAATTTTGGGAGATTAGAGGGAAGAGAGAACCCTGGTCTGGAGAGAGAAAATATGAGAGTATCTTTTAATCTTAGCCACAAGATTGAACCAATGGTTCAGATTTTAAAAAGTTTAAGAATTTCTCCTATGGGCAATTCCAGCCCCCCCTATCCCTGTTTTAAGCAAGCAAATCCGTGCGGTTTAAGTTCCAACAACATTCATGCTTAATTCGTTGAACACATCCCCATAAGTCACTCACACACCCCCTTCCTTCCTCTATACAAATAATGCCCCTAGACTTGACAAATTTGATATACATACAGTCAAATTTGAAAAAATGGGTTTAAGAGACAATTACAAATACTCTAGTGTTCAAGTTACTGCTGCATTATTGCTGGTTCTGGTCATATGTATTGGAGCAGAAGCACAAGGTCAGATGATCCAGTTGAATCAATGCCTTGGTGGGTGTGGGCGAGGCATACTCACATGCTCAATAAACTGTGCATCAAAGGCATACACAAGAACTATGCAGGAGTTGGCTACATGTCTTGCAGCATGTGGTTCACAAAGTGTAGGATGCTTGGGTGAATGCTTTGCACTGCCACCACATCCACCGTCACAATTGCAGCCTTCTTTTGAGATGTCGCAAATGGTGCCACCACCTTCAGATTCACCAATGCCGCCACCGTCGCCTGAAGATTTGTACCATATAGAAGGCTAACCTGCATAATTATCATGCTGGGTAGAACTGCATTGGGTTATAGGTAGATTCAATTATTAAGTGTATTGGGTTATGGTCGACCCATCTAAGATAAATAAAGCTGGATAATTAAGAATCTCAATCAAAATAGGATATCTATTTTGGTGTCGAATTTGAACAAAATTTTCAATGAGGCAATTCAGTAAGGAAATAAGAACTCACAAAACTAATGCCTTATATTGCAGGTCTTTGAGACATTTCGTCGAGCACTTGAACAGCTAACAAGGAAGCTGCAGTTATGTCTCACAGCTAAATACACTTCAACCGCTCTAGTTGGTTGCTTCTTCAATGAATATGTTCCTTACCCACCGTGCCCTGTAACTCTAAAACATTTACTTGCCCTAACCCAACTAGGATTATTCGTTAACGTGCTTCATTAGTCACGGAGATACCTAAACCAATTATAATTTGGAAAACCGACTATTACCAGGATTATAAGAAGTCCAACAAAGTTCTTCCTATAAATACCAGTCGCAGAGGCTCAATTCTTACTATCATACAATCTTCTTCAATTGTTTCATCATCAGCAGATTACTGCATACACACACGATTCTCTTATTTCATGGCTAGCAAGACGAAGTTTCTTCTCCTCGCCTTCTTCTTGCTTTCAACCATATTATTCATTGGGAAAGCAAGCCAAGAAGACTCCCACAATAGCACACAACATGATGGCAGAGAAGTTAATGTATCCGGCATCGCTAGTGCCCTTAAAGAGAAGGATTACAACGCCGCGGCATGGACTCTAGAGACCACTCTAAGTAGTCTAATAGGAAACCAAAACTCCACTGGTTTTACCATATTTTGCCCAACTAATGTTGCCTACGCACTTTCGAGGTACGTGCAGCCGCCGCCGACGCTTGTCGCATACCACGTAACCCCGTTTTATCTTCAAAGGGAGGATCTCGAGTTACGAAGAGGTGCTCTTCGAATGCATTCGGGAATCAATACACTCCTTCCAGGCCATCCTCTTGTGGTGACTACTCAACTACCCAGTACTAATTTGAACTCCGACATCCAAGCTGAACTCAACCTTGTCAACGTCATTGATTGGAACATCTACGACGATGGTAACGTCATTGTTCACGGAATAAAGGACTTTTTTGATCCTGCAATTCAAACAATTCTGTTTCCATCGCTTGAACACCATGAAATCGTCAAAACCACCATGTCTGAAGAGAAGGAACAGATTCTGGATTTTCTTGTCTTATTTGGTCTCTTCACCTTGCTTGTATCTGGACTTGCTTTCTTGGCATATCTCTGCTTACGGTCGTCCTCCGAGGGATATGTAGTCCTAGAGCCCAAGGATTGAAGCAATATCTTTGGTTTTGTATCCAAGATTTTAGTTTTAGTTGTGAAATTAAGTTGTAATATCTCTTGATATTAAGATTTCTTTCTATGTGAAATATTATTATGGAAACAATTCATGCTTATTCGAATTTCAATTTTGATCCGGTGACCAGAATAAGGAATCCTAATTCTTGTGAACAAACACCAAAAACACAATTTTCAAATAATAAAACACCAAATATTCCTTTATTCCTTTTTTTTTTTTATCCTTCTTCGTAGTGGATTCCATCGAGCATGACGATGAGAAATTTCAGACACATCACATCTACACGAACTTTACCAAGGAGTTCAATCCCTCAAAAAACCTAAGGAAAATATGATACACCCACTTTAGCAACACTAGGGTTCAAGGAATCAATGGTTTGGACGAATCAATTAAAATTGGAAGAAGGATTAAGAAATAATTATAACAGGCACAACTCTGCAAGCAAATGATTCCACTGCTGATGCTTCTAGGGCCAACCTTAGTAATTTTGGTGTCGAAAGCGGTATGATATAATAGTGCCCTATTACAAAAAAATATTCATTAAGTGAAACGGTATTCACACAAATTTTATATCAAAAGTGATCAATACACCCATAATACAAATCAACAGGCTTCGACGTTGTCTTCCATCTTCAGCTCTTCACTGTGTGCTAGTCAATCAGTGATTCATGGCTTGTTGTTAGGGTTTTTGGGGTATTTTCGGGTTGAGGAGTCAACCCTGAGGGCCGGCCCTGGATCGATCCTTCCCATTAATGAAAAACAACTAACTAAAAAAAGTTATGTTTCCTTAAGCATTCATGCATCATGCATGTTTTAAGCTACATAAGCCGTGTAATCATTAGTCAAGTCCCAGCAACATTCATGCTTCCTTCACTATCACATCCCCAGAAGTCTCTTACACTTACACTTACACTTACACACCCTCTTCAGTATTCGTATACATATATATATACACAAATAAACAAACCCAAATCTACATATACTTACAAGTACTATACTAACTCTGCATAATTTGTGAATCATGGACTTAGATAACAAGTACTACTCTTGGGTTCAAGTTTTTGCATTGGTGGTGCTGATCATATGTGCTGGAGCTGCACAAGCTCAGATCCCTGAGTCGGATCCATGCCTCGGAGGCTGTAGGGAAGGAATAGTCTTGTGCTCAGCCGACTGTGCTTCGAAGGCATTCTCGCCACATTCACAAACCACTGTGCCGGAGATGGCATCATGCCTCGGAGCATGTGGTGCACAAATTCTTGGTTGCATGGGTGAATGCTTTGATATGCGTACTCCATTGTCAGCCGGAGGACCGACGCAGTCAACCTCACGTTCCGTTATCCCAGCATCATGGCCACCAACGCCGCCACCGCGAATGGATCAGACACAACCCTACCGTTTCAACTAAGTAATCAATGTAATATGAAATAAATAAAGGTGGAAAAAAACTGAAACTGGAAGAATAAAATAGCTAATATATACATACATACATACATGCATGCATGCATACATACATACATGCATGCATGCATACATACATATAGCAATAAAGTGTCTCAATATTGGACATGAAAAAAAATTCTTGTCTCTTGAAATCATTACGTGTGCTAAATTTTTTGTTTTATTGATTGCCACTCCTTTTGTTTTATAACCGACAACGATATTATACAAATTAATCCTTTAAATATTCAATATAGATGTAAATTCAGACCGATAGATCCGCTCACACACAGATTTATCACCCGACGACAGTCCACTCGCACACAAATTTCTCACCTGATTACAAGATAAATTGGGTCAAAACCTAATACATGATTGCACTTTCTATCTTCTCACATACATAAATGACATAGGAATCATTAAGACGAATCTTTGTGAACTGAATTTAAACCAATAAATGGATCACTTTGACATGACAATTGACCTGATTTCAGAATAGACAAGAAATTGAACGTGTTTTGGGCAATATCGTGAAGAGGAAAGATAAAAGAGTTCAGAGGGAAGGAAGAAAAAAAAGGAGAAGCCAACAATTACCAATTATTGGATTGATAGTATAACTTCAAATATGAGACTAGGCTTGCTTCAAATACGTGGAAGGTTTTCATATTTAAAACCAACAGTAATATCTTTTCCCCCAGTATGAATTTGTTTCCCCCTTACTAATGGTTGCATAAGGGAGATCCAAATCCTAACCCTCAGATAAGAGTTCCATCCCGAACCATCTGCCAATCTATCCACGTCCTCCACACGACCAATTGAACCCCCCTTGAGCGTACCAAATTTTGAGCTCATAGCCAACAAAGGAAGATTATAAATATGCACACAAAATAATCCCTCGCAACACTTTATCTCATGCGGAGCCACAGCACCATCAGACTCCCTCAAGGCGAAAAGACAATGATCGAACAACCATGGACGTCCCGCGCGTCAATACCCGTTTTTTATCATGCTTCGATTCAAAAGTAATTGCAGACACATTATCCCCAATTTCCAAAAAAGAGGGCAAAACAGTGAATTCCCTTATATTTTTGAAGTTTTTAGACAATGCCTCTTTGGAGATCAATCATCCCATGAGAAGTTGGCCGACCAGACTAATTCCACTCTTTGTTGAAGTATCTGAAAATTACTATTATCACATATCATCATCCTTTTTCCACTCAATAAGAACTTACTAGGAATGACAGATTGTGTATATATAATATATACATATTGGAGTAAACAGTCATCCACTTACCAAAAAAGAAAGAGTAAACAATCATCCAGCATTAGTTATTAGCATTTATCACAATCAGTGATCTTGCTTAGTTTCAAAGTTTTTTTTAAAAAGTCAACAGATCTAATTATATTCATTTACCTAATAAATTAAATAAGAGAATTTGAGACCTAAAAATACTTAGAGCTACCATAAAGATGGATTACATCCCACCATATGAGAACTACATCAAAAGAAAAGGACAAACACCGTATATCACTGGATAACACCTCACTATAGCATACTACAAACTACATTGGGATAAACCCAATTAGACTAAACAACCAAACACAAAAAAAAAAAAAACAACTTGACAAATTAGATCTGAGTCATATGACAATTTGAGCAATCCTCCAAACAGATCAGAAAGTACATCCAAATGATCCACCGAAATCCTGCATATCGATACTTGAACTTGAAATACAGAATGTGCTAAGGGATCCCCAATCATGCACTGCTCTTGAAACCAAACCATTACCCAAACAGAAATCTGGGAGAAACCCAGTAGATGCCCATATTATTGAAACAAAACTAACCACAGAAGTTAAAAAATTACTAGGGGAGAGGAATTACTAGGGTAGAGGAGGAGAGGTTGTTTTCATTTTCGTGAATTCCCTCTTTATTTATCACGCGTTGCATCACTAACTAATTGACTAATTCGCAAAGATAATCAAACTCAAAAGTCTAAGTCAATTTTACTTATTAATTTTCTCACTCAATAACAACTTATTAGGAGCAACATATATTGTGTGTATATATATATGTGCATTTACATATCTTGGAGTAATGAAACAATCATCCAGCATTAGTTAGCATTTATCACAATCCGTAATCTTGTTGAATTTCAATGGAGAAAGTTGATCAAGCTCCGCCTCATGTCCTTATGTTGCCATTTCCTTTCCCAGGCCACATAAAACCCATGCTCAACTTAGCCAACCTTCTTTCCCACGCAAACATAAAAGTAACCTTCATCAACACCGAATACAATCACCGGCGTTTTCTGTCCTCCTCCTCCTCCATGTTTGATAGTTTTCAAGAGAGAATTCACTTCGATTCCATCTCGGATGGTCTTCCTCTCGAGAGGGTGCGAGCAGGCCCAAAATTAGTCACTATGCTTTTGTCTATGTGACTGGATCTCTATTTTGAGGTCCTAATACCATCTAATTAGGGGGTTGTAATATCTAAAGTAATGTATTTATATTTAAATAAGTTAGTTTTACTCTTATGGTTGCCTTTCATTGGTTTTGCAGAAAATATGACTAAACCGGCAAAGTTGAAAGCTCTCGGGACTGAAGAAAAGTGCATAGAGATGAAGAATTGTCCGAACACCTTCATTGGATGTTCAGATAGTTGAATCCAAAGGCAAAAAAGGTCAAAGAATCATGAAGCTACAGTCAAAAATGAAAATCTGCACAAACTGTCCAAACACCCTATAATATGTCTGGACAGTTGGAACCAGAAGGTTTAATCGTCCACACAGATTTCAACCGTCTGGACAGTTGCCCGATTTCTGCATTCCGAGAATGGCTAATTGAGCTGGGTTTTTGGGTATTTCTCAAGTGTAACCAATGGGAGAAAGCTTTGTAAGGGTAAATAGGTCATTATACTTGTAAAAAGAGGGGAAAACCCTAAGATTGAGTTTTCTTTCTCATTCATTCACTCTTGAACATCTAGCCACCATAGTTTCTCTCTCTCTTTCTCTCTCTAGGGTTTTGCTTAGTTCTTGTGATATTGATTGTAAACATTAGTTTTCCTCTATAAAATTGATGTTTATTCTCATTATAATGAGTGGCTAAGTCCCTTTTCTAGTTTCTAATCCCAAACAGTGGGTGCGAGGTTTCGATTACTCAAAGTATGTTCAAAGGGCCGTAGCTTCGATCCCTCTCTTTTAATTTCGTGATAGTTGTGTGATTGGATATATGAGAATGACATATTTGATTGTATTCTTGGATTGTCTAGTCTAGGGATTGCATCTAATGTGTTCGATTATGAATTGTTAAACCCATTGCATGATTTCCTTAATTAATCGAGTATTTCATTGCATAGCTATTAATTATGTGTATTGATGATGGAGTTTTGGGTTAATTTAGGAATGTACATGAGAGAGTTATGGTCAATTGATCTTTGAGTGTGAAACTAGGGTGTTAGCCAAGCCGAGCCCCAAGGGGGAACATTAA
Source organism: Tripterygium wilfordii (assembly GCF_013401445.1). Lineage (NCBI taxonomy): Eukaryota > Viridiplantae > Streptophyta > Magnoliopsida > Celastrales > Celastraceae > Tripterygium > Tripterygium wilfordii. The sequence goes on along the minus strand of NC_052235.1, from coordinate 14,246,986 downwards.
TCCATAATATTAGGTGCTTATCCCTTTGTGTTCATCGTAGATTAAGAGACCCGATGGCCTACATGTATGAATTGAAGTCTTATATCCCAATTCTCTTTGCATATGCATGATTAATAGTATCACACAATGTATTGTGTATGGTTGTGTGTGTTTGCAATGATACCTTGAGTATAAGAACCGAGTAGCCACCGGGACGGAATAGAGACTAGTTTTTTAATTAATTGTTTTAAATTCAATTCGTGCTTACTTTGATTACAAAATCGCTCATGCTACCGAGTCATTCGGCCCATTTCATTTACTCGTTTTTATTTCATATTCATTGCGCTTATTAGTGTTAGTTAGTTATTTGCATATCATTCACTTCAAAAATTTGCATTACTTCCTCATGGATCGATACCTGACTCACCGGTTTATTACTTAACGATACCCTACACTTGAGGTAAGTACACACACTTTGGTGTTGGTCACTATGAAGTCCGTCACAAGAATTCTTCTGCGAGAACGTTTGGTTTCCGAGAAAATAAGGGATTCGCCAAAGGTGACATGCATCATAGCAGATGCATTCATGTCTTTCGCAGTGAATGTAGGTCAAGAACTTGGAATTGCTGTCATCAGCTTTGCGCTTAGCGCTTACAGCTTGTGGGCTTTCTCCAACATTCAAAAACTCATCCGAGATGGTGAAGTACCATTCAAAGGTGATTGGATTCATCATGCATGCATGGTTCTTGCCATGCCAAAAATTAAATTTAAATGCATATGCATGGATTTTTTATTTACTACAATGTAGACTAAAAATTAATGTTGTTATTATTATTATTATTATTTTTTGCATAAAAATTTGCTGCTACTACAGTTAATGTCAAGATTAAAAATCGCATATCGGTCAGGTATAACCCAGCCTTTTGGTTTATAAGTAAAAGCTCAGTTCCTGTTTTCTAGCGTAAGTACCAATAGCGAGAGTCCATGAAAAACAAATTCGTGTGGGTCCATGGTGCAAAGCGGACAATATCTTCAATGTTTCTAAGCTAAGAATTTCAACATGATATCAGAGCAAAGTCTCATACAATTGAACGAGACTCTACCTATTCACTTGTTGAGTCTGACATAATCCAGTCTAGAAGTGTTGGAAATCAAAAACCATTCATTATTTCTTCTTGGCGTTATTAACAAATGAGCTTGTTGAACTTATGCGATCTGCAATTGCAGGAGATGAAGCCTTGGACAAGACTGTTACCGGCATTCCAGAATTTGCAAACTCGTTTCGATACCGAGATCTCCCCCAAATTTGCAGAAGCAAAGATACCAACAGCCCAAGCATGAATTTCGTCATTGGTGAAACCCTAGCCATGGCTCGAGCCTCTGCTCTCATACTCGACACCTTTGACCAACTTGAATCCTCAATTATCTCCAAATTCGCCTCTATATTCCCCAAACTTTACACAATTGGCCCTCTGCACGCCCTCCTAAAGTCCAAGTTCAAAGACCAATCACCACCACTTGAAGGAATTTTATGCAAAGAAGACCGAACCTGCAAGGCGTGGCTCGACAGTCACAAGTCAAAATCGGTCATATACGTCAGCTGCGGTAGTACTTTTGGGCTTCTTCGGCCCCAATAGTGGGACGCCATTTTTATGGGTCATAAGGCCCGACCTGATAACGGGCCAAGAAGGTGTTGGTAATGGTGAAATTCCATTAGGCCCATTACCATCAGAGCTTGAAATTGGGACGCAAGAGAGAGGGTTCATCGTGGGCTGGGCCCCGCAGGAGGAAGTACTGGCCCATCCAGCGATTGGTGGGTTTTTGACCCATAGTGGTTGGAACTTAACAACAGAGAGTATTTATGCAGGAGTGCCTATGATTTGTTGGCCCATTGTTGGTGACCAGCAGGTCAACAGTAGGTGTGTGAGTCAAGTGTGGAGGATTGGTTTTGATATGAAAGATACTTGTGATAGATCAACGGTTGAGAAGAATGTGAGGGACAAGAGAGAGGAGATCATGAGATCAATGGATCATTTTGCGGTGATTGCTCGTGACAGTGTTAAAGAAGGTGGGTCCTCCCACAAAAATTTGGACAAGTTAATTGAAGGGATAAAGTCCATAGATTTCGCTTGATAAAGCCCATGTCATGCCAAGGAGGGCCCAATATGATATTTCCTTGTTTGAACTTAAAATAATAATATTTGCTTATATAAAAAAAACTTAAATAATTTTTTTAAAAAAGAACTTAAATAATTGATAGACTAGAATGTCATGACTTGTATTGTTATTATGGAATAAATTTGTTGGGGGTTGGTTAGCCTGTTAGGGACCTTAGGGTGACTTTGTAGTCAAATGTCTCGTGTCATAGACAGGGACGAGATTCCTCACACTGATGGGGATGAGGATGCGATTAAGATTCAAATATATAACGGGTATTTTAACTTTAACGAATACGAGACGAGTTTGTTTAATATGTACGGTGAGTCGGTGACATCCTATTGAATTAAATATATTATAAATCACATATTTTTGAAAGAAACAAATAGCACAAAAAGAAAAAGTCACCAAACAATGACTTTGACTTAATTGTAGTTGGATTGTAACTTGGACTTGGGTTTGCTTTGGTCTAAGAAGTGGACTTAAATTCATGTGTTCTTGGAATAATTATCCAGTGATATTGGTATCAATGGGATGCTGTCAATTTACAGACCCTAATTTATTTTTAAAATATAAATTAATTATTTCTTTGAATATAGGAAGAAAATGAGGACTCGAAATCTCTTAATAAATTAAGGGTTTTTTATCCATAAGAACAAAACTTAAAAGTTGTATTTCAAGAAGGACAATCTAAAAAAACCTTTAGAAAAAATGATAAAGTCTAACAACTTACCAAAATACCCTCCCTCCTTCTTTCTCCTCCTCCTCCTTTCTTCTTTCTTGTGCCACTATATCGGAAGTTGGTCATCCGATCATCATTTTCGATGAACGAACTATCAAAATGAAGCTCTTGGTCAGCCCAATCAAAACCCAGTCATGACCAATAGTAGAAAATCACTTGACTCGTTGAAAAAGGTTTGTGAAATCACGATCACCATTTGAAAAAGAACTAGATCCGGCCAGCACCGACACGACTATCAACACTTCCAATCAACTCCACAGACTAAGGGCATCACCTTTAAAGTTTTATTGCTTTTTGAACCTTTTTTTTTCCATCTGAAATCGGATATGAATATGCAGTAGACAAGTAGTAATTGTATCCAATTATTTGTGCCAACTTGTTGGTGAATAAAATAAAAATTAATTATTTGTGCCACCTTGTTGGCGAATAATTGCTTTGTGTGTTTTTGAGGTGGGAACACCGAAAACCAAACCAAATAGAAAATTGGTTCAGAAAACGGAAACAGAAAACACATAACAGCCCTTGCAGAGACCCTCCTCCCCCGACTCAATAGGGAGAACAGTCGCCATGGCCAGCCAGTCCTTACCGTACCCGATCCTCTGCGCTTCTTTCAATCAAGATAACAGGTATCTAATTCAGTTCAATTAAATTCTTAGCCAGATTTACCTATCTCGTGTCGTAGCGTAAATTTCAAGTTTCAGAGGAGAACTTTTTGAAATTGTTTTGCAGTGGCTTTGCTATAAGTACCAAAGATGGTTTCAAAATATTTGATTCCAATACAGGCCGACTCTGTTATGAGCGAGGCAAGTTCACTGAACATCTAATTTCTCTTTTTCTTTCACAAATTATAGAATTCTTTGCTCTTATGTTGCTGCAATTATCTATTTTGTGCTTGAGCAAGCTGTATCTTTCTAGTATTTCTTCTGAATTGTGGTATGCACATCATGAACGAATGATTTATTGCTTAATTGCTGTTTGTAATGGAGGTGGGTTGAGATTATGTATTAAACTCATCTATTGTTGGTTGCTTTTTCATTGGATAGGTATTGGAGCTTTTGTTATTGTCGAAATGCTCTATAGCTCCAGTCTTCTTGCCATTGTGGGAGCTGGCGAACAGGTTCTATGCCTTTGCAGTTTCATTATGCTTTCTGTTTGAAAATACATTTACTGTTGTCGTAAAAATCTTGTCATCAATTTCTTATGTTGGTGACATCAAACTGCAACAGCCATCTTTATCACCTCGTCGTCTCTGTTTGTTCAACACTACAACTGGAAGTGCTCTTCGTGACCTCAATTTCTTAACTACAATCCTTGCTGTTCGATTAAACCAGAAAAGGTAATAGTTTTATGATATATTGATGTGAACGTTGTGTTAATAAGGTTTGCGCTATTAGATTTCCATTTACACGAATACCAGTTCTTGAAAAGTTTGTTTGATGGTGGTCTTGAAAGTGATCGATATTGTCTACAAAGCTTGTCATAATACTTTGTAAAATAACTAGTGATTACAACATATATGCAAGGGATTATTTGGCATCTCAAGAGGACAACAATTACTACTTGTCTACTGCCCATTTTTTACCAATTCAAAATGACATGGCTTCTAAATTTTTTTAAAATTTGTTTCTTTTCGGGTGGTGGAAGCTGATTTCAATTAGGATTTTTCTCAAAGCTTTTTCGATTGGTCTTGGGTGTATGGCACCTTAGAGACTTAGGTACACTGAGAAACGTAGCCTGTCCTGCTATTGCTGCTGACAATGATGTGTCAGTCTTACCTTGCAATATGACAGTAATTCCTTGGATGGTTAATTAGCTTGCCAAATTAGATTCTAATTTTTGAGAACAGAAACCATTTTGGGTGGTTTGAGTATGCCATGTGACGAAAGGCTGGCGTTGACATTAGAATATATTGAGATACTTTAAGTTCCTCACAACAGTACTCAAAGTTAAACGTTAAAAGTGGTATAAACTTCAAATTGAATATTTCATTTCTGATACATCTTGCATAACTAATTGGATACAATCATTCTTTTATCATGAAAAGAAAATTCGTTTTTCATTTTCCTTTGGTGACATGGATTACTATCTCTAATTAATGCAGACTTGTCGTTGTTTTGGAAGAAAAGACGTACATTTATGACTCAAATAGTCTTGCAATATTGGACACTATTGATACAGTTCCTAATCTAAAAGGTGAGGTTGGGACTTTTTCCACTTATATTAGAATCTCCAAATTGGTCAAGATTCAATAATATGGCACTTGATAGAGTTGAAATTGAGAAATTCAATTCCTTATTCAACAAAATGGAGTTTTTGTTGAAGTTTTGTACATTCAAATCCATGAACTGATGGCCTGGTTGAGGTGACCAGCCACTCTTTAGGACTGTTTTGTGGGATCTAACACCATAACGAGCATAATTCGAGTATTCGAGCAGTGAGAAATACTCTAGCTGCCTAGGAAGGAGTTCCAAATCAGGCCTAGGACTTGGTTCCTCTCTTGACTAGAATGCTGGTCACTGAGGGTGCTGAACTTGACATTGAGTTTTTAATTCCATGAGAAGACTATTGAAGCTATAATGGCCAATTACATAGAGAAGACAGACTGATATAGGAAGGAAAAGCATGAGGAAAAAGGTCATATTTGGGAGATCACATTATAGTTGAATTCCAGAAAGCAATAATCATATGAGGTGTAATCCTATACCACAGTTTGACTCTGTACCACCTTAAGAGAGTGGACCTAATACAGTTTTTTCAATTGCCGCGTAAAGGTTATGTACGATACTAACACTATTGAGTGTTGCTGATGTTAAGGAATATATGGGCCCAGATGGCAAAGCTGCACTTTCTACTTTACCTCTTGGGAAAGTAGATTGTTTGAGTGTGCTTTGGCTTGGAGGCTCACAGTGTTTGATATGACGCAGTTGCTTAGAAGGTTCTGGTGAAATGAAGAAATAAACAAATGACAAGAGAGCCCCATGATTGTATAATTTGTATTGATAGAGGTGAAACAGCTAGATCCTAGTCTCTTCCATAGTTTGAGTTCTATCTCGTTGAATACAATTTATTTTGAGCCAAAAAAAGCAATGTAGTTTTAGGTCCACCAGCACGGGGGTATCAGCAAAAGATGACTAAGGATTCTACATTACGAAAAGGGACTTCTGAGGGGTTGTTTACAGTTATTTGTTTAAAATTTTCTGTGACTGAGTGTGCAGCACCAAATTCTGATTCAAGATTTTCTCATTATCTTTTCCCGTTTCTCTGCTCAGGTCTATGTGCATTCTCGCCCAATTTGGATGGCTGCTTCTTGGCTCTTCCTGCAAGTTTGACCAAGGGATCAGTTATGGTATACAATGTCATGGAGGTCCGCTTACATTGTGAGGTTGTTCTCTCTATCATGAAATGCATGATGTGTAATTTAGATCAAGGACTCTGCCTTGGTTTTCCGGCATGATAATAGTTTCTTCTATCTGAGAAATATCCTTTTTTTTGTCATGCATAGCTCTCAAACTTTTTTCATCGTAGTAATCAATTGTTTAAAGCTTATGTGTTATTTTCTACAAGAATGATGAGTGACAAGAAGAACTTTTGTTGCCCCATTCCACCAAACATGAACATATTGTTGACTGCATTTGAACCATGTTCTTTTAACAAGCCACTTATCGGTCACCGGAGAAGCAGAAACACTCTCTGCAATACCAAGCTGACCCTTGTAAATTGTAAAGTTATTCAGTTTCAGTCACTTTGTAACTTAAAAATTAAAATATGAAGTGTGATGATTCTGGATTTATGTTATGACCATTTCCATATATCCCACAAGGTGATTACTATTTTGCATTTTCTGGATACTTTTCATTGACATTTGTGTATTTAAGTACACTGCAGATTGATGCTCATCGTGCACCGTTGTCTGCCATTGCTCTTTCTTCAAATGGGATGTACATTGCAACAGCATCTGAACAGGGAACCATAATCAGAGTTTATCTGGTTTCAGAAGCAACAAAGGTGAAAAATATATACTTTTGTTTCTTCTAGACTTGATGATTGATATACATGTCTCTGTAGTTTACAGTTCGTCCCCTGTTGACAGTCTACCAAAGATTAATTTTCTTCAAAAGTAATTATTTTGGGTTAGTTCATGCATGGTTATGCTGTTTATTTATGAATATGCCACCTGTCTCTTCTAGTTGGGTGCCACTTGTCAGATCTTTAACAACCTGCCAATCCGTTAATGATCCCTTTAGAGATTGATTTTTTATTTGTGCTTATATTTTTCATTATACTGATAAGTATAGTTTAAATATACATTGTAATGCTTTGATGATTTTCTCCTCTCGAAATGAAGAAGGAAAAGAGGATACTATAAAAGTAGACATTTAGGATGCCGAAATTGATGGGCAGAAAGTGATCCATATGGGGCCTGGATCCAGCCCATTTTGATTTTCACATCTATTTATGACTGAGTTATTTTAAATTTGTTTGCAAACCCATTTATTCAGAAGAACTAACCGTGAACCTTATACTTATACACAAAAAAAAAAGTCATCTGTAACTATTTGTTGCTTCTCATTGTTACCCAAATAGAGATTTAACTTTTGATACGGTTATTCCAATTCAATTATTAATTTTTATTATATGTATATATATATTAAGTGTCACATGTCGTAAACTAGAAATGACTTTAGACATGGCTCCACTTGGAGAGAATGGTATAGCTGAACATTTCTGTTATGCTGTCAGTTTGACATTTTCTGATAGATGATCCTTGACCCTTTTCCTGCCTTCACTTCCTTCTCTCCTATGACACTAACTTCTTCAAAGCACTACCAGCATATTGTTTCTATTGCTCATCAATTTATAACTTCTTTCAAATTGTCTAACTCTTTTTTTTTTTTTCGCCTCAGTCATGTAGTTTTCGACGGGGAACATACCCATCAACAATATTTTCATTGTCATTTGGACCATCAATTCAACTTCCCGATATTCTTGTGGCCACAAGTTCTTCAGGTTCTGTTCATGCTTTTTCTCTGGGATTTGCTATTAGTCAGAGGTGAGAATTGTTGGAACTAAGATGCTGTAAATTTTATATCATTGTAACTCGTAGCCAATTGCATCTGCATGTTTTATAAATTATAAGACCGTAACATATGATAGCTTTTGTTTAATTTTATCAGAATCTAAAGGTTTTTTTGAAATCTTTAAAGTTTAGTTATACAAACAATATATTGGTCTTCTACTTTGCTGTTTCTTCTTTCGTATGACATCTTAGTATCTTACTTATAATTGGATGCTCAGTGTTTTTTTTCCTGTTTATTCTTTCTTTGCGGGAAATTTTTTCTATCTTGCTTTTCAGTTTCAACTATACCTCCTGTATTTGATTGTTTCAATCTCATCCAGCACCTGCTTCCTCTTTTTTTTTTTAGTCACTATAATTGTTTTTGCTTTGTTGCCAGCCTGATTAATAATTTCCATCTTCAGAACTGTATCCAATTTGTTGTTTTTTTTTTTATCTCCTTTTTATTTTTTCCAAAAAAGAGTAGGAAGAAAAATAAAAAAGTGAATATGTTTTTTCAAAACTTGTGGACATTCATTTTTCACGGCTATTGAAAGTCAATCATTGAAATTGAGGCCTGTGAAAGAGCAAGATGGAACCAGGGGTAGTGCTTTTTTCAGACCTAGGGGTAGCATTCTTTTACAGTCAAAGACCTAAAACAGGTGGTAAATGTCATTACTCCTTATTGAATGAAGTAGACTCTGCTTTCTACAAGGTTGCTATCAGCATTTTTTCATGTTTCCTGTCGATATGCTTGTCTTTTCCAAATTATTTTAGTATGACATATTTGTCAAGTGCATGGATAGTTGCAGTCATCTGTGCATCTATCACAAATATGTACTCCTTTTAGGTGCAGAAGGTCAACTAGTTTTCTTGGATCAATATTACCCAGCTCTGTGAATGATGCCCTGGATCCGGCTCATCATCATGTGCTTCACAATGCAGTTTCACCAGGAACTAAAAGGTAAGCAGTTCGTGATTAACATCATGAAACTCCTCAATATGTCCACGATCCATCAAATTGTGGCATATCAAATAAGTATATTATATTTTCTTGCCTAAGCATTGACGTCTTCATCGCTTGTGTTGGGAGTAAGTATGGGAAAAAATTAGCTAATGTTAAAAGGATCTTGAAATTACATGATATAGAGCGAAGCACAAGAGTTAGTTCAGAAAGCCCCATTGGTACAAGAGGATTATCAGGACTGTCTATTGGCTGGAGAAATGGCTTCCTGCTGTCTGTCCTTGATTACGGATCTTGCTATTTCCTATATTACCACATGGAGCATTATTTTATAAGCAGACTGCATAGTATGTAGATGCATGTCAACTTAGGGCTCATATTTGATACCATTGTGCATTTGCATAATTGCATTGACATGCTTTAATTCATTGATTTATAAGTTTATGTGCTCGTACACAGCTGTGTGGTCGTTCGCAAGGTGGACAAGGTTGCTGACGCATCAACTTCTGAATTTGTCGCTTGTAGGTGAGTTCCATAGTATTGGATTGGAACCGTTTGGGGTGTAGTATCTCTCTCTCTCTGTGACTTCTGGATAGCTTTTAGCTTGATTTCAGTTTTTGTAGGCATTAACTTAGTCAATTAGGAAGCACACGGGCAAACTCCGAAATGCACTATCTACACCAATTTAAAGAATTTTGTAAAGTCCAATGTTATCTAGGCTGTGCATTATGTTGTTAGAGGCCATGAAATATGGTTAGCTTGACTTGCGTCTCTTCTAACTGCTTGCCGTTGCCGTTTTGAATGAATGTGCCATCTGGTTTGATGGGCAAGTGACGCAACATATGCAATTTGACTTTTTGTCATCTCTAGTTAAATTTGGCATATTCTAGAGTGTGATATTCAGAAATCATCCATTTTGTTTGATAATCCAGAGTGTAATCAGGATTAAGGATGGAATAGCCAAGTATATACATGGACTATTATTATCTTTTCTAATCCTAATTCTGGTGCACTTAGCTTTTTGTAATTTTGCAAGTGTGGAACATTAAAAAATTATAATTACTAATAACTCTCTGATTAAAAATAACTAACTAGAGATTACATTTAAAGAACCAATAATTAAACAACAGTCAAACTACGAACCAATGGACCGAAATTAAATCATCTCTACACAATGTTTTGAAAACCCTTAAAGGCTAAAAATCTTTGGGGTGGGGGTGGTTAAGAGTCAGATTCTCATCAACTCCTAATAAGTAGTAAGTAGTAACTACAAATGACACTTAAACCAAAACATCTCCTTTGTAGGTGAGAACTGAGAAACTCAGAAAACTAGATCTAGGCTTCCCTAGAGGATATTTATTGCCTAACCAAGTTATGGATGCACTGTAAATTCTTCCCCCTTAGAGAGCTTGACCTTGTCGAGTAAGTGGCAAGGTCTGATCTTTCATCTCAGAAAAAGTACTGCATGATTTGTACTACTTGCTTGATATCTTTTGAACCATTTGAGAGAGTAGGTGCAAGGTACACATGGATAAGCACCATTTTTTTACTTAAAAAAAAACAAAGATCTATGGAATATATTGATCATACTTCATGAGGGTTGACTTTTTCTGACGTTTTGAAAGAAGATGCATACCATAGGGAAAATGGAATTTCCTCAATGACTGAAAACTCCTCTAATATCCTTTGATAAAGTAAGTTCTTGTTGTATCTAAAACATAGATTTTGGTTAGAATAATTATTGGAAATAATGAAATAATTTTGTTGTTACATTTTAGCATTCAAATGTTTTACAATTAATAAACTAGATTTATTTTCATAACTTTAAGCCTAACATCTGTACTGTTTATTCTGAGTTGTAACTTGTAACAGTCTTCTTATCTTCCTTAAATCTGGTAAGCAACTTCAATTGCATCATCCCTAGGATGGTGTCTTCACATCTTGCTAAAAGACCTTTTCAATTTTTTTTTCTCAGTAGACAGTGATTACAAGTGTGATCTTCCTACGTTTGTGTATAATGTATAATTGAATCGAGCTTTTATTTAGCAGCTAGCTTGAATCGAGTTCAATGAGCATGATTTAAGCATTTGAGCACAAGTTCGAATAATATGATACTTGAATTCGAACATGAATACATTTTTGAGCCTAATCAAATAGAATTTTAGCTCAGCTGCCTATTATATATTTGAATTGAGCTCAAGACGGCAGTAATCTTAGTCTAGCCAAGCCCCTGGATGCCAAAGTTCACTCGGCTCTGTTTAATTGTATATTTATATTAGGGATATGTTGATACTCTGTGACATGTATGCATGATTAAATGTTACCATCAATTTCTTACGCGATGTATTTCTGTTGGCTCATTACTCTTTACATTTTGGGTTTTTTCTAGGGCAACCTTATCCATATTAACCTACGATGGGTACTTCCAGGAGTATGTGTTGAGCATCAACAATCAAAATGAGTCCTCTTGGAGTTTAGAGCGTGAATTCAATCTTTTGACAGTACTCTCAGATAGTGCCAAAAGCTCATGATTGAAGAGGGGGGTTAAATTACCCATAAGCAGCTTGTTAACTTGTACGATGATCTTACAAACACCCTTTCATAGAACAGCAGCTGCCATTGTATTTATCCTGTTAATTATGTAAATTAACTTAACAAAAGCTTCTGAAGAGGAGTCTTGTTGTGATAGTAACGGCCAGTAAGAAATGGCAGCTTTGACGGGGAAGATCTCCGGAGTTTAGGGTTTAAAGCTTGAAGATTTGCGCAGCCCCGCTTGTAAGTGATGAACCTCAACACATGAAAAGGTTCGAGGGTGCTTGCTGTAAGATGACAGTGGACACTGCAGTTTGCTTTATCAGCGGTGGGTGGGTGATATGAATGCAGAAACATCGATTGCACCAGACAACATTACCCATCCGACGGTGATAGAGCACGCAATCAATACATACTGCAGACACCCCCCATAAGAAGGTGATGGTTTCTAGCACATTTAACTTCAGATAAAGTGTTAAGTCTCCCTTAGAAATGTATTCTTAGAAATGTATTCTAATAAATGTGAAACAGAGGAAATTTTAATTTTGCTTGGTACTTTTTGCTAGTTTAAATTATGGTTTTCATGTAGAAAAGCTGCCTTAGATATCAATGTTCCTAAGATAATCCGAGCTTCTGTGGATTGATGCATCAGAAGCACTTACTGGCTTACTGCAGGTGTTGGATGTATTAAGGCTATAGCTACTAAGCCCAAACAAGGCCCAACTTGATAAGTTATGTTTCTTATGTCTTTAGGCCCATTAAGTTAAAATGTATCCGTTTGTCTCAAACGGATCTATTTGTGTCAGTAGACGTTAACTCTGTACATGAGCTTTACTCTGTCATCTTCCTCAAGTAGTCTTTGATCTCTGCAATATATAGGTCTGTAACTAGTTCAGTAAAGTTAATGAAAATAATCTCTTCACACTTCTTTATGGTATCGGAGCCTTCAAACTCCAACGAGTTAAGCTCCTCCTCACCCATGGCAACTCCTTCTCAAAATCTCTCAACCACTATAATGGTCCCTGGCTCAAATCACTCAACCTCTGTCACTGTACATGCTATTTCTCCTATTGCTCAAAAACTAACTGGCTCTAATTTTATCTCCTGGAGATTGCAAATTTTATCACTACTTAGAGCCTATCATCTTATTGGCTATGTTGACGGAACTATCAAGTGCCCACCACTCCCAGCTACTTCAGACGCTACTACCTCCACTGATTCCTCCGTCAACTCAAAGCATCTTCATTGGACTAGTCAGGATTACTTCATTTTACATGCCATCGTTGCATCCATAGATGGTGCTATACTTCCCCTTGTGGGTGATGTTCAGACAAGTGCGGCCGCTTGGGCTAAAGTTCACTCTCTGTATGCTAATGCCTCTAGATCCCGAGTCATACAACTTAAATCGCAATTGTCCAGATGCCAAAAAGGCTCTAAACCTATGACTGAATACCTACAAGAAGTCAAGTACCTTGCAGATGAACTTACTCTCATAGATCATCCTGTCTCCTCTGATGATCTGACCATCTATATTCTAGATGGCTTAAGTGAAGAATACACTGGTATTGTTGGTTCTATACGCACTAGAGAAAACAGTTTTTCATTTGAAGAACTCAAAGATGTTCTCGTGGCACAAGAGGGATTCATCTCTCGGTTATCTGCTTCACAGCCTCCAAATTCAGTCACGGCCAACTATCATCACAAACATTCGGGGTCTAACAATCAATCTCACGGCCAAGCACGAGGACACAATCCAAAATGGCAAGGTTCACGGTCACAGTCTTGGAATGGAGGCAGAACTTCCTATCCCAATCAAGGTGGTGGAAGAGGGCGTGGCTTCTTTAAAGTGGTTTGTCAACTCTGTGAGAAACCTGGACATACTGCTAATAAGTGTCGCAAGCTCAAATTTTTTGCTGCAAATTCAAATGATCATGCACCACCTACTGCGCACTATGCCACCTCTTCCCTGGCCACCAACATCCCTCATCCACCAGGACCACAGTGGCTTCTTGACTCAGGGGCTAGTCACACTATGACACCCAATCTTCATCAGCTCTCCAACAACTCCGAATATGATGGATCTGATCAAGTCTACATTGGTGACGGCACAGGTTTGCCAATCACACACACTGGTACACTTAAACTTCACACACCACCACGCTCTATCACTATTAATAATGCTCTTTGTGTTCCTCTTATTCATAAAAATTTGCTTTCTGTGCATGAGCTTACCAAGCAAAATCATGTGTTTGTTGAATTTTTCCCTTTTCACTGTGTCATTAAGGATCAAGCTACGGGACGAACACTAGCGCTGGGCCGATGCACTGATGGTGTTTATCATCTTGACTCAACTTCACCTTCTTGTTTTGCTGCTTCCACGCATCAACCAGGAACCATCACTACTAGCACAGGCTGGCATAACCGCCTTGGTCACCCTTCCAATCATATGTTCTCTGTTGTTATGAATACCACAAATCTCCCTTGTAATTCCTCAAGTTCAGTTCCACTTCGTCAATGTATTTCCTGCAATTTAAATAAAAGTCACAAATTACCATTTGCTCGCTCCACTTTATCCAGTTCCTCCCCACTTCAAGTTTTGTTTAGTGATGTTTGGGGCCCTGCACCCACAACATCTATTGATGGTTATCGCTATTACGTGATCTTTGTAGATCACTTCACTAGGTACACTTGGCTCTTTCCTTTGCAACACAAATCTGATGTCTACAATGTCTTTATTCAATTCAAGAAGCTAGTTGAAAAACATTTCCAACTGCCCATTCGCACTTTGTATACGGACAATGGTGGTGAATTCGTCAAACTCCAATCCTATCTGAATCAAGAAGGTATCACTTGGCTTCAATCTCCTCCCCACACACCCCAGCATGTTGCACTTGCAGAACGTAAACACAGACACCTAACTGAGACTGCACGTACTCTTCTACACACGGCAAATCTTCCTTCCACGCTCTGGTCATTTGCTTTTCAAACAACAACTTACTTGGTCAATCGTCTTCCATTAACCTCCTCTAGTCCTATCTCTCCCTTTCAGAAACTATTTAATCAATCACCGAACTACTTGAAACTTCGTGTATTCGGATGTACCTGTTACCCTTGGCTACGACCGTATACCACTAACAAATTACAACCTCGCTCCAAGGCTTGCATCTTTGTTGGCTATTGTACTACTCAGAGTTCCTACAAGTGCCTTGATCCTCTTACCAACAAAATCTATCTTTCTCGACATGTACATTTTAATGAATTAGAGTTTATCCCATATCCCCCAGTGCCTTCTCCAATTTTACCCAGTGAACCTCCTCCACCTCCTGCTTCTCTGATTGTTCTTCAACCACCTCCAACACCGGCATCTAATGATCAGCTTGTTCCTACTGCTCCCCTCTCATTTGCTCCCTCTTCATCAGCTCCCTCTTCATCAGCTCCTCCATCTACTACCGTCACTTCTCATACTAATCCTAGTCCTATTATTACTTCTGAAAATTCCCCAGTTGATCGTCCTCATCCTATGATTACTCGGTCCCGTAATAATATTTTCAAACCCAAGCAACTACACCATGCTACTCTACATCCTCTTTCTTCCTCGGTGGAACCTCGATCCGTAAAAGTTGCTCTAGCCAATCCGTTGTGGCGTACTGCCATGGCTCAAGAATTCTCAGCTCTAGTTCATCATCACACATGGGATCTTGTTCCCCCAGATCCTAATATCAGACCCATTGGGTCACGCTGGATATTTCGAATCAAACAAAACCCGGATGGGTCCGTCGCTCGGTACAAAGCCCGACTGGTGGCCCAAGGTTTCGCTCAAAAACCTGGTATTGATTATCACAACACTTTTAGCCCCGTCATCAAGCCAGCAACGATTCGTACTGTTCTTGCAATAGCAGTTTCTCAAAAATGGCCACTTCACCATCTTGATGTGAATAATGCCTTTCTCAATGGTGTGTTACAAGAAACGGTTTATATGCGCCAACCTCAGGGCTTTGAGGACTCCTCTCACCCAAATTATTTATGCAAATTACGTAAATCTATTTATGGACTAAAACAAGCTCCCCGTGAATGGTATAATGCGTTGAGTAAAAGTCTGATCTCTTTGGGTTTCTCCAATTCTGTTACTGACCCTTCTCTGTTTATCTTCAAAACATCTTCCCATGTGATGTATATATTAGTTTATGTTGACGACTTAATTCTTACCAGTTCTGATGTTTCTTTGCTTCACAGGATCACCAAAGCTCTTGCCGCTCAGTTTTCTCTTAAAGAACTTGGTGATCTTTCATATTTTTTAGGTGTTGAAGTTACTCCTAATAGTGCAGGGTTGTTCCTTTCTCAGCGTAAATATGTTCGTGACATTCTGGAACGCGTTGATATGGACGGCGCCAAACCAGTACACACTCCGCTTCCATCTCACTTTACAACAAGTGTCAACGACGGCACCCCCTTATCTGCTCCTACTACATACCGCCAACTTATTGGGAGTCTTCAATACCTTAGTCTGACCCGACCAGACATCAGTTTTTCGGTAAATAGGCTTGCTCAGTTCATGAACAAACCCACGGACACACATTGGTCTTTACTCAAACGGCTCCTCCGATATCTCAAAGGCACTATCAATTATGGCATCACTATTGCTCACTCTCCAGCATCACACCTACAAGCTTATTCTGAATTGCATCATGGCTTACCAAACCCCTCAGTTTCTCATCTGCAAGCCTATTCAGACTCTGATTGGGCTGGAAACCCGGATGATAGATCCTCAACGTCTGCCTACATTGTGTTTCTCGGCAAGACTCCAATCTCCTGGCGCTCCCAAAAACAGCGTGCCATTGCCCGTTCGTCTACCGAAGCAGAGTATCGTGCCCTGGCGGCCACTGCCTCGGAAGTTATTTGGCTCAAGCACCTTCTTCGTGAACTTCACTGGCATGTCTCATCATCTCCAACCATTCATTGTGATAATCAAGGGGCCACCAATCTCAGCCTCAATCCTGTGTTACACTCTCGGATGAAGCATCTTGGTGTTGATATTCTTTGTTCGATCTCTGGTGAACTCTGGTCATCTTCGTGTTCGAAAAATTCCCACTGAAACTCAATTAGCAGATCTACTTACTAAATCGCTATTACATCGTCGTTTTCAAGATCTTCGTACCAAGATTGGTGTTACTGAAGGGCCACCAATCTTGCGGGAGGATATTAAGGCTATAGCTACTAAGCCCAAACAAGGCCCAACTTGATAAGTTATGTTTCTTATGTCTTTAGGCCCATTAAGTTAAAATGTATCCGTTTGTCTCAAACGGATCTATTTGTGTCAGTAGACGTTAACTCTGTACAGCAGCTTTACTCTGTCATCTTCCTCAAGTAGTCTTTGATCTCTGCAATATATAGGTCTGTAACTAGTTCAGTAAAGTTAATGAAAATAATCTCTTCACACTTCTTTAGGATGATCAGTTCTCGGTCTCTTTTTGGTTCTTTCATGTGTACCTAGTTTAACTGTTAGATGTAAAATTTTAGACCCAGAATTATTGAGGAATTGTAAAGTCCCAAATCCATTTGTAACAGATTTTGGCTGCTGTCCTTGAACTTAGGTACCAGACTTTTAATGTTCGAGGGTGGTTATAATACGGGATATTATTCCTCCATTTGGGTTTAGAGACAGACTTTTTTTTTAAATACTAATGAGAAATATGTTTCTTTTTGAAATTGAATCCTGTGCACATATATGTCTAACCCAGTCGATTGTCAACCAAGTCATCTCTCGTTGGTTTAGAGATAAAATTTGTCAATTTAAGACCGAGAATGTATGATGTAAAACGAAGATGCTTAGTAAAGATTTATTCGAGGAGCCATCCAAACTTCAATAATTGTGCGTTGAGGACACTCGAATCCAGCTATGTTGTGCCAATAACTGGCTGCTAGCTACTGAGAATTTATTCATTTTCTTAATTTGTTGTGGTTGACCAAGAATGTCCAAATTTAACCTTAATGGAGTTCTAATAGAATGAAAATGAGCTTAATTAGATTATTCATACTTGAATTTCAATGATATGGACCAAATAACTCACTAACGTTATGTGTTTTGAATTTCAGGTAATTAAAATTAACACAAAACATAAAGAATGAATCGTTAAAATAGAAGAATTCAAGTTCAACTCTTCACATTTGAGGTCAAGTATTTAAAATAATGAAAATGAGCACTTGCATTCATATCGGTAAATCGGTGGAAGTAACTAAAGTAAAAATTTGCAAGATTAATTCTATATTTTTGGAGATCCACTTCAGAATCTGTAAACATAAAATATAATATAATATTAGAATATACCCTTTCATTTCTTCTCTCTAATCTTTAAAAAGTGCGGACTCTCTCCTCTCTCCAAAAAAAATATGGGCATGTAATTTTAAAATTCTTAATATAAACAAGTAATATTTTAATGTTATAGAAATTTATAATAGAAATATTATTGCAATTGTTATAGAAATGTTTTAAATTGTCAAAAAAATATTGTTTGAGTATGTAAAATAGAGAATTTGACAATCCATTGAGAGTTTATGATGCGGGTACTCTAACTTATCTTGTTAAATTGCCAAAAATCATTTCAGACAAGTGGGAGTGGACATCACCTGAGGCGCACCCGTCCCATACGAGCATACAACCATACTTTTATTGCATATGTGACGATGGGCATGTGGTACGGAATCCAGTGGGAGTGTATCCCATACCATATGTATATAGGGATGACAAAACTCTATTTGGTTCGAATGATTGAATTTATCCTATCCGAATTAAATCAAATTTGAATAAAAATTGTATGTCCAAAATTTAGGTGTAAGCAAATTTTTGTTATCCGATTTAAAACCATGTTCCGATTCAAACACACCAGATTTATTTGGGTCAACCATAATTTGAATTAATTTATTGTCCGATTTAGTGATTTATTGTCCCGATTCAGTATTTGAACAAACCTTGATTGCTTTTGTGAGTCAGACTGCACAAAGCTAACGTCATCTGTCTCTCTTTCCGGGGAGACACCCGGAGACTCGGAATCTTTCTTTGCTACTCCCATTTAGGCATTTACCAACAATTCACCAAATTCATTTCCTTAAAAGCATATATAAATACAAATCTCTCTTGTTTCTTTATTTCCTCGAGTCTTTTGAGAGCAGGGAGAATAGAACAACCTTCCTGGCATCATCCTCTGTATCAGTATAACGATCTGGTAATCTGGATTTCTGGAGCGACCCAGAAATTTGGGAGTTGCAATTCGGAGACTTTCTTCAATAAAGTGCGTTCTTATCTTTTCTGTGTATTTATTGTATTTGATTGTACATAATCTTTTGTTTAATTAACATTGCATTTTTGTGTGTATTCTTACATTTTTATGGAAAGCCTTTGCGGTTGGATTATATGATGAAGCCTTTTTTGGCAGATGAAGTTTTAATCTTTGTTATAAATTTAATTTCAGGTCATATAGATTTGTGGGGCGTTGATTGACTAAGGAAGAACTTCGTTCATTTAGTACTTTGCACTGGTAAAATTCTTTGCACTGGTAAAATTGTTGCAATCTTTATTGGGTTTGGAAGATGAGAAGAGTTTTAGGATCTGTTCCCTATATTCGACTGGCTTTGCGGAATCAAAAACATAATTACACAAGTAGTTCTGCGAAATTGCAAGAACATTTGAGAAGTGCCAATTCTGCTTATAGGCTCACCAACAATGCTGAAATCCATAGATCAGTAGGGGTACAACCCTCATGTATTACCTCTAGGTCTCTGTCAACTGATAATGCTCCAGTTACTGATGGAGGTATTTCAAGATCTATATTGTCCTGCTGCTGTAATTAAAGAGCAAAAACCCTACTGATAATCTTTCTTTCTTCGTGTTTATTGGTTTGATCGCAGATTTGAATAGGGGAGGGCCTCTTGTGGAATATGAACGGAGAATTTCCGTAGGTGAGTTGGTCGATGGTGATGACTTTCAGGTATTATATTTCCTTTATCATATATTTTTCAAAAAAAAATTCTGTCATGGCTCAAAAGTTGAGTTATTGCAGACTTGCAGTTCTTGGATGAATTTAAATCCTTTGCCTGTGTCACTAGGAAGTGTGAGATTAATGTTATACATGCTAGATTGATTTCTTGAGGAACTTTCATAGGAACCAATGTGCCGCATAAATGAAGCATCAATGTCAAATTTTAGATATACTTTTGGATTTACAAACAGCCGTGTTTAAGCCTTTTCCTACTATGATTTTCGAAACTTAATTTCCTTTAATGAATTTCTCATTTTAATGATACTTATTCAATGGCGGTGTAATGCTTATTTGACGCTACCAAAACAATTGCAGTCCTGTTATTCTTGAAGGTCAGTCTGACTTTGGTGTCTGCAGGTAGGAACACTAAGAGAACTTCAGAGACTTTATGATGAACTTGTTGAGTCTGCTGATAGTTGCCAGTTAGATCGCTACACAGCTTCCAAGAAAGCTGCAAGGTAGCTGTTTACTTTTGTTGCTACTGCTGTGTAAATTTTCACTCTAACATTAGTATATTACGTTCTGGTGCGACATTGAATTCCTGTGGCCCAGTTATTGTTTTTTGTTCATATGCCACGTGGTGAGTTTCTCATCAATTTTTTTTCTTCCTATCAGGAGCAGATGGTTATGGTCTCGTTTCTTGCCCCAGTCCTCATACTCACCTGTCAAAGGGCTGTATCTTTATGGCGGAGTTGGAACAGGAAAAACTATGTTGATGGACTTATTCTATGATCAATTGTATGCTGAATGTTTGTATTCATTTTTTTATGTTCAATATTTCAGTACATTATATGCAATGTTTGAATTCAGGATACGAGAGAAATAGTCCAAAGAAAAGTAGAATGTATTGTCAATATGGACATATTACATGGATGATGGATTTCATGTGAACTGCAATTATTTTTTCCCACCTTTCATTGTTGTCACTCTATTATCTATTCTTTAGTCTCTGATATCTGTTTGTTATTTCACAGGCCCTGTAATTGGAGGAGAAGGCGGATCCATTTTCATGACTTCATGTTGAATGTCCATAGCTGTTTGCGAGTAAGAATCTAAGTCATTGTTTATTTATTTTTACAATGGAAGACTATTATGCTAAGCATTTTTAAAAAAATCACTTCTCATATGATGATACCATAGTGAGTTTATGCCAGATGTTAAAATGTTGCAGAAGCACAAGGGTGTGGAAGATCCACTTGAAGTTGTTGCAGGGGAGATATACGATGAATCCGTTTTATTATGTCTAGATGAATTTATGGTATGCTCCTATGGAGTTATAATTTTCGTTATGAGATGGCTAAATGCTTCTCTCTTTTTTTTTCCCATCATGATTTTATTCTCGTCATGGTTCATAGGTGACTGATGTTGCTGATGCATTGATACTAAACCGTCTTTTTAAACATTTATTCAGCAATGGTGTTGTATGTACTTCGGACCTACTCTTTGTTTTCTTTCTCCAATGCAATATGGCTTTGTGGATTTAAGATGGAAACTGACTTGGAACTTACACATCTTATAATGGAGGCAAGTGTAGATTCTTGTGGTCACTTCAAATCGTGCTCCAGATAATCTCTATGAAGGTGGATTGCAGAGGGATCTTTTTTTACCCTTCATTGCCACTTTGAAGGTATATAAATGAATTTTATCTTGTTGTATTAGGATATTGTCAAACCTACAGAACATCACCAAATTTCTCTGTTTTTGTTATATAGTATAATCTTAATAATTTGAGATTGCCTTGTTGTAGGAAAGATGTATATCGCATGAAATTGGTTCATCGGTAGACTATCGGAAAATGACTTCGGTAGGGCATCAATTCTTTGTATATAGATTTGTGAGAACTTTGTATTTGCATTTTAGCTTGTAATCCATTCACATTGTATTATTAATTTAAAATATCTGCTTTTACTATTGGAGTGTAGGCTGAGGAAGGTTTTTATTTTTTTGGAAAAGATAAGTCAAGCCTCCTTAAGCAGAAGTTTCAACTCCTGATTGAGGCAGAAACAGCTAGCCCGCAAGAAGTGGAAGTAGTGATGGGAAGGACATTGCAGGTGTGTGCTAGTTGGTGCTATATGAATAACATGGTCATTTTCTCTTACACTGTTTCACTGTTCTCTGGTTTTTATCAGGTTCCTTTGGGTGCTAATGGATGTGCATATTTTCCTTTTGAGGAGCTTTGTGACAGACCTCTTGGAGCTGCTGACTACTTTGGATTATTCAGTGAGTAATATCCAAGTGGTGGATCTTGATAACCTTGCTGTTCATATAGGATTTAGATTGCCTGTTGGCTTTACCCAAAAATACTGGGACGTGGAATAACGTCGTGATCCATGACTAACACTAGATCTGAGAGTCTTTAGGATCAGCTATGTGGTTACTGACTTGCGAATTGCCGAATCATCTTTCCCCTTTGTAGATTTTTTTGAATAAAAACTATTGATATGAATTTTTTTGAAAAAATTCCTGAAAGCATTTCAAGCAAAGCGTCCTAGTTATAAGTTGAGCAGATGGTGAATTTTTTTGTGATTTATTCAACTGTCAACTGTCAAATGTCTAATGTTTTTGTTATTCCATATCAAACACTTGATTAGTTTATTTAGTCGGCATCGATGATCTGTTTTCTTTATTTTGGGCAGAGAAGTTTCATACTCTAGCATTGGAAGGTGTCCCCATTTTTGGACTGCACAACAGGACATCAGCATATAGGTTTGTCACATTGGTTGATGTAAGTCCCATTTCTCTTAATTTGGATGACTGTTCTAAGATAAAGTTATAATAATTGAATATTTGTTGCATAGCTAAGGAATCAAATGAAAGTTCCACCTATGTTGTGATCTTCCTTGGGTTACAGCATGGCTTTTAACAGTGTTTCAGCAGATCTGTGGACTTCAGTTATGAATTGTGCAATATGTTAATTTCCCAAAACTGACCTTTCATGCGTTTTTCTTACATTTCTGTGGAAATTTCCCCTCAAAACTTCATATTTGTTTAGTGCTGCCTGTGACTTTCAGACGACACGACAGTACTATTACCATTCCCCTAAATGTCATATTAATTTGACCATATTTTTTGTTATGAGATTGTCAAGAATTTAGGTTCTTAATTTTTTGGAAAAGGACCAAATCAAAAGGGGAAAACAAAACGAACCATATCCTGCTATTGATATATCTTGACGTGGATAGTGTAGTAGTCAATGTCTAGATTGAATATCACAGAATTGTTTTCCCTGTGTTAGAAAAAATATTCTCTTTAACCGGTCTTTTGCTATGCTTACCAAATCATACTGAATGAAGAAGATTCGTTGTTGAATGTTTTGATTGCCAAAAACATCGTTCCCTTGCAAACATTTTGTGGAGCTTCTTGACGAACTATCTAAATGCAATTGTGGAGGCGTCCATTCTTCTGCCTTTCTTGTGGAAAACTTTAATGTAGTTAATGTTTTATTTTGCTCAACCTTTATGGTCACAGGTGATGTATGAGAACAAAGCCAGACTACTGTGCACAGCTGAAGGGAGTCCTCAAGAACTTTTCAGACAGGTGGTAACAATATCTGATGCCCAGCACATCGCACCCAGAACCTCTTCCAGATCAAGGAAAAGTGATGATTCCGACCTTTGTGTGGACAACGAACTGGGATTTGCGAAAGACCGGACCATTAGCAGGTATGGAATTGTTGAGTGTTAGAATCTGAATTCCTCCTACCTTCTAAAAAGAAGGAGTTGCAATTGTTTGTGGTTCAGGATATCAATCAATTCACACAGAGGTTATAACAATACAACTCTTTTCTTTTATTTGTAACATTTCCTTCCTTTCACTGTATGCCATCCAATCTGCTGTCTAAGATCAGCTCATTCCTGTCAAACAACAATATATAAATGAGATGGGGCGAAAAACTGCACGAGGCTCTTACCACTATAGGGTTTGAGTAGGATAAATATACTATTTTGACCCTATTCTGAGGAGAGTGTCGGTTTGAACTCACGACGATGGGTTTGATATGGAACAATCTTATATCTCACTTTTAGTTAAGATGTACGTAAAATTAAGGGTAGCTTCTGCCGTCCATGCTGTATTCAGAGTTGCATATTATGCTCTGAAGTTTTTTATTTTTTATATGATATCATCCCTGAAGTTGAAACACACCGTGTCTAATGTGTTCTTAACCTGGTTCAGTGGTTGGCTCGCTATGAAAAAAAAAAGTCTGATGTAACAAATTGTATAATCGATAATCGATGCAGGTTAACAGAGATGAACAGCAAAGAGTACTTAGAGCAGCACGATTCCATTGTAGCAGAGAAGAAACTTTCGCAGGATGGCATCAATGCGGATGTCCTTGAAGCCTGATATACAAGGATCTAACAGCTTCTACAGCAAGTATATTGGTGCCAGATCTTTTTGATAGTTGAATAAAATGTAGCTTGTCATCTGCTTAAAACAGGTCATTGTAACATATATACCTTATCCCATAAACTCTAAGTTGTATTTTTGTATAAATAATCCCATCGGATGTGCAACAGGGCTAGAATATACAGTCATTATGAATTGATATATCTTCTATCGATCGCTACAATTCTTCATCGACACAAGTTACTACCGCTGCATTTTCCTCTTTAAGCTCTTATTTCTCTTCTAACCTTAGACCAAAGGTCTGAGTTGCTCATCCAGATAATGCTAGGCTACATGCACAAATGTCATGTGCTTGGCATAACTTAGTATAGATTACCAGTGGGTGGACTGAACTTTTCGAAGTTCAACCACTGTCGATGATGATCCACAATCCAATGTTGAAACAGGTAGCGAAAACTGCATCTGGGTTCATCCAATGTTGAGACAGGTACCCAAATTGCATCAGCTTGCGCTTACAAGTTCCCGCTATAAAGCAGGTTAACTTCTATGCGATAGACCTTACGCCTGGCCTGGTCATTCATATTGAACTCGCCATGTCAAGATCACCAAGTTCTATATTCATGAACCGTGCTCAGATGGATAGCATAGCTGTTATAATCATTGGTTATACTTGCAATGGCAAATAGCAATTCCAACTGTGTTTCTTTGGGTAACAGCCCCACATTCAACAGTTAACTAAGCTGAAAGATATACAGACCAGAGAAGAGTGGAAAGGTGAAAGAGCAATTAAAAAAAACCTTTAAACAAGCAATAAATATTCAGTAATCAATATACAAGTCATTTCACAACAGCAACATGTAATCCTCAAAATAGGAGATGACCTTCTTATCAAGTTTGAAGAGTAAATCCATTCTGCAGCATTTTACAAGTGATCATGACTGCTGCGAAAACAATATCCTATTCACGCATCTCCGTCTCCATAGCTATAGTCCTTGTATTGTTTCTTTAATTGAAGAAAGGACCACAAATGACCAACTTAACGTTGGAATTGAACTGAATAGGAGCCAGTGTTTGGATCTTTAACAGCTTTGAAATTATCGATGCTCATCCCAAAGCGTCCCAACACTGAGTTGCCCAAGTCCTTCAGCTTTCCTGCACAGAAAGAACGATTTTTCACTATTTTGAACTTCTCAACATGATGGTATAATAGTAGAAGTACGGACACAGATGCACGAGGAGAAGATAATTGGAAAAAGAAAGAAAATAATTAACTAGAACATGGAAAACAGGGACAACAAATTCTGCTACCAAAGAAATTCCAAGATCATCTCTTTCTTTATATTTTTTCATACGAAGAAAGAAATAAAGTGCACAGGAAAACTATCCACAGAGCTTACCAATCATCTCTTCCTTCATCTTCTCTCGCTTCTCCGCGGCAAGAGGCTCCAACCTATGAATGGCTCTCCGAGCTTGCTCATTTAAAGGATCCAATTCCAAAATCTTCTTCATATCTGCATGTGAAGAAGAGAGGGTCAGAACTCAGAATTCAGAAAACGATAGTAGTAGCAGCAGTGGCAGCATTATTGAAAGTGTCTAGATTCTCTAGAACAAGGATAAGATCTTGAAGTACTGAAGTAGCCATATCTAAATTACCAGAAATCGCTTCTTCAAAGTGTTCAAGCTTTTCATGAGCCTCTCCTCTTCTAATCAAAGCCTTCATATAGGTAGGGTTGAGTTCCAGCGCTTTAGCGCATTCCTTTATAGCATCTTCATATTTTCCCTGAGATGTATTTAGCCATGAATAAATTAAAATATGAATCAATTGAAATTAGCTAATTGGTCCAACTTGTCACAAAGGTACATATAGAAGCAACAGATGAGAACCAAATGGGTCAAAGAAAGTGGAATATGTTTCAAATTGGAGTGTTCATGTGTGTTCCGGTGCATTTGTTAGCCATGACTAATGAAATGAAAATCCTCGGTTATTATATGACTGCATTTGTCAGTCATAACTTGAAATGTAAGTAAACTACAACATCAGAATCCCTTAAATAGTTAAATGAAAACAAAGCAAATGGCTCAAGTTCGGAAACAAAATGATCAATAACCTAGCAGCACTAAAAGACCGGGATGGTGAATTATACCATTGTGGAACATTAAGGTTTCAATTTGTGGTTTTCCAATAATTTGAAACACGATGATGGAACACCACCCTCCAGCTATTCTATGCAAGAACAATACAGGAACCCAGAAAATTTACAGGTTTTGCAAATACAATCCTCACGGACATCTATAGGTAGGAAGAAATTCTAGCAAATGAAGAAAAATGATAACAACTACATAAGTTTAACATGATAAACATAAAACCCTACAAATAAGTAAATAACAGAAAAACATCCCTTAATATCCTCAAAGGGACACACATCAATAATTTGAACTTGGTAATTTAATATGGAAGTCCCATGTTTGAATGTGCGAAGTTTTCCCATTATTTTTGTATCCGTAATAGTGCGAAAAGAAGGACCGACTCGCATTCAGATCGGGAAAATAAGGCTCATTGGGATAGGACTACCCCTCATTGAATAGCCCAAAGCTCGATGGCCTCCCAATCTACATGAGACCAAGGAGATGGCATGATAATCATCATTTGCTATTCATCAACAAAAAAAAAATTCAATTTTTTATAATATACATCCAAAAAAGAGATTAAACAGTTAAAAAATGCACAACAAGAGATTTACAACGAATGGATCAACACATACTAGTTTCATGAAACAAATTGCACGATTTGAATGGCATATTGAACGCAATTCCACGGATGAGGGCATCTCCGGTGCAACTTGCAAAGCAAACTCATATTGTGATAATGCTCCCTCATATTGACTGTCTCCAAACAGCTTATTGCCTTCTAATTTTGCATCATTTGCCTGTGCCAATGCTTTCTGTTTGGAAAAGGAAACATAGGAGTTCAGTAATTCTTTGATGCCAAAAGACAGAGGGCCCAAAAGGACCCTTCTAGGCACCAGCCATCAGATATTTTCATAATGATATTGCTGCATCTCTTCAGCTGCAGAAAAAGGACTGACATAGTTGGTGCGCGAGAAGACATCTATTGACATAGTTGGTGCACCTTCAATTCATAGACCAACAATTACCTCAAAGAAAACAAGTATCACCGCTGCTTTTCATCAGCATCCCTAGCCTGTAACTATCTCATTTATTTCTAAGGTAATAATTTGGTCTAACAGGACCTTTCACCTAATATATTAAGCAAAGAGGTGACTTTCAAGTATCTGAAAACCCGCCAAAATGCCAGGCATCTTTTTCCGCACCCACCACCAAAACTAATTTAAGGGGAATAATTTCCCCATTCGCTGCACTCATATTCACACCTATACAACATAAGGTCCCCTCCTCTCTTCATGAAATTCAGTCATATTGAGTTACTCATATTTTACAACAATGGCCTTCTAATACTATATTCCTCATAAGTACGACACAAATTAAAGACCATATGCAATTCAAGCCCCATTTCTCCGCCAACTCCCTAGGTTGGCTTAACACTATCTCAAAACACCAAATGGTACTTCTTCAACAGCAAAAAAGTAGCAGCTAAGACTAGTTCAAAAAGATAGAACCAGTGACGCCTAGAAACATAAGAAATCATCTTGCAAACCAATTGAAACACTTATTATCAGATGATAAAGTTATCAGCATAACAAAGACATATAAGCCAAGAGCTGTATATTTCATCCGGCGAGAATCTGAAGTTCTTAAATTTACCAAAAGTAAACAATTGGAACACAAATTATCAGCGTACTAAGACCGAATATGAAGGGCATTCAAGATAACCTGCTTCAATTCGTCTTCGTTTGCAAGAATTTCGGAGGAATCATCCTTTGATTGCTCTTCTTGCTGCCCCGGTTGTTGGTCTTCAGGAGT
Source organism: Tripterygium wilfordii (assembly GCF_013401445.1). Classification (NCBI taxonomy): domain Eukaryota; kingdom Viridiplantae; phylum Streptophyta; class Magnoliopsida; order Celastrales; family Celastraceae; genus Tripterygium; species Tripterygium wilfordii. Next base: position 14,219,237 of record NC_052235.1, on the reverse strand, counting down.
GCCTTTAGCTTCTTCTGCATCTCCTTCACTGGCCGTTTCAAAGCCATCAGAGGCGTCCCCATTAATAGTTGCCGATGCTGCCGCTGCCGAATCGTCCCTTGAATCAGTAGTTTTCGTTGCCGTTGACGATGATGGTTGTGGCGCTTTCGGAGGATTTCTAACGTTAACAACGATTTCTTCATTCCCTTCTTGCTCGATTAGCACCATTTTTTTCCCAACAGGTCTGGCGATTCAAGTCGGTGTGGAATGAAGTTTTGCTTGGCAGAAGGTTTTAAACAAAAACGATTAATTTTCTCTTTTTATAAAAGTTTCCCAGAAGCCTCTCTGTTGGTCGTTAATAGGTTTCCGGTCTCTATGCGCACCGTTTAGGTGTAGTGCCTCGGCCTCCTTTTAAAAAAAAAATTGACAATAGGTCATTCAAATCAAATTTTTATTCTAATATATCCATTCTAATTTTTTTTAACCCATAAGATTTACAAGTATTTAATATTTATTCCATTAAGTAAAAATCATTTGAAGTATCTTTTTTTATTGACCATACCACACTCAATCATCGTCTGGGGGACTTTCTTGCTACATATATGCATGTCATGTCCATGGGGATGTGAACCTAGGGAAATTGGTTTGAGTTGTTCGACTATAATAGCATGCGGAATGATATAATTTGGCGTCACTAAAAGATTGGCTATGTTCCAATTTCGTCAACGAATGTTTAAACGTTTTAAATCAATAAACCGAACAGTTGATGTGACAAAACACCTCTTCGCATACCCTAGTTTTTCTCAAATCACACCCATTCATTTTATCTAATGGTGTTTAAGCATGACAAACATGTCTCTTGTTTTTCCTTTTTTTCATCTTTCGTCCTCCTTTTATCTACCTTCTCTTTCGTGCTTCTCCACCTCCTCCCATGGAAGCTAGTCTCTTTTTTTTCTTTTTTTTTTTTAGTTTTTTATAATTCGAAAACTGTGTTTTTGGTGTTTGTTTACAAAGAATTATTATTGTTATCTTTTTCATATGGTATTATTTTTCAAATGCATCTCTGAAAATCAGTCCAAAAATTGTTGTATTCAATGAACAACGATGTTTCCATCATTGTAGATGCTCCAATCAATTATCTTGACAAGGTTGAGTTCAGCCTCGAAGTCGGCATCCGAATTAAGATGAGGTGTTTTAGAAGTCACCACAAGAGAATTTCCACGAAGGAGTGTATCGATCCCCGAATACATACGAAGAGTGTTCGTTCTTAACTCTAGATCATCCCTTGGAAGATAATAGGGTGTAATGTGGTATGCAAGTAATGTCGGCAAAGGGAGAAGATTCCTCAACTTAGCGAAGGCAGTGTCCGTTGGGCAAAATATGGTAAGGGTAGTGGAGTTATGGTTGGATATGAGACTAGTTAGAGAGTTGTTTAGAGTAGATGACATGGCCTTGTAACCATTGTCCGCGAGCGCACTCACGATTCCAGCGACATCTACTTCATTACTGCCTTCATGTGTGGAATCATTGGAGTCTTCTTGGCTTGCTTTCGTAGTGAATACTAGTGTTGAAAGCAAGAAGAAGACAAGGAGAAGAGATTTGGTCTTGTTAGCAGCCATGAAATAAGACAATCGTGTTGTGTATGCAAGGATTTGATGATGAGGAAGCAATTGAAGAGGATTGTATAAGAGTAAGAATTACGCATCTGTGTGATTGGTATTTATAATGGAAGTTGTCGTGGGTGGTCAAAATCCTAATTGGTTTATGAATTTCAATGACCAATGAAACACATTAAATCTAATCTAATCTAATCTAAGTTGGTTTAGGATCACATATTAACATTGCAGAAGGCAGAGTAGGAAAGGAACAGCTCTGCTTCGAACCCACATAAGCAAATGCCAAGTGGCCCACAACCTGTGATTGGGCATTTATCGGGACGTCTTTCTTATTTAACAGGTTCACCACAATCTATGAATCCACTTCCAGCATAGCTTTGCGAAATCCTAAATCCTAAGCTCTCTGGAGGTCAACTAGCACACCCCACAACTCTTTTTACATGGAAGAGAAATAAAAATAGAATTTTTCAAAACTGCAAAGAGCTGTCTGTCAAGTATTTTAAGTTATTTGGATTGAATATAAATTGAGTTATATTTAATCCTAATTAAGGCACATGCAGAATTTTTAAATCGTAAGTGGTGGTCCACTTTTTTTTTAAAGTCAAAAGGCAACCTATTAATTAACTTATTAAGAAATTATTTAATTGAAAAACAATAAAAAGATTGAATGGCCGCTATTGGTTTCGACATGTTCTTGGATCTGAACATCCATGCAAGCTTTACGCAAAGGATTGACGAAAAAGTTAGCTTTTTATAACACCTTAATCATTAGTTAGAGTGATAAGAATGGTGTGTATAATTCTGATGATCAGGGTACTCGATGTATGTGTTTTAAAACAAATGTATGCAATAAATAACCATCTATTTAAAGGTAAATGTATATAAGGGATTAAACACTTGTAGCCATCCATACTAATACATGCATAGAAACTTAATTAGATTGTGTACTCCCTCCGTCCCATTTTGTTGGTCCTCTTTCTATTTTGGGATGTCCCAAAACTAGTGTCACTTTTCTTCATTAATTAACAATTTTGTTGTTGTATTTCAAAATTACTCTTGTTACTTTAATCACCCTTGTGTCAAGGGGGAAAAAAAGTACCACTATAAATAAGGGTTGAAACAGATAATGCCAGGAATCAGTACCTTGAGGAGTGAGCAGCAAAGGTAGTTAATTTGAATAGCCAACCACATTAAGAATTAAAACAACGTTGCTTCAACCCTAGGGCTGGGGGCTTTAGGTTTACATATCTATTGTGGTGATTACAGATGATCATAATTCATACATATAGAGATATGTCCAGAAAATAAGTGTTGAGAGACTGCAGCCGAGATAAATATGGCTAGAAAACCTGGCGGATTCCGTGCAATACTGAAGTAACCCTCTTCTTGAGATTTATGCTCCTTTTGTTTCACGGAAAATAGAATCCTGGAAAATGATACTTACATTTTTCAGTGTTTGTTTGATGAAAATTGATAAGATGAAGGAAAAACAACTAAAAATCATCATGAATAAATCACTCTAACCTAAGGAAAATGACATCCCATTTTAAAGAGGGTATGTCATTTTTCAATCCTCCTTCTCAACTCTATCCATCACTGCACATGACTACAATCTTACGTGTTTATAATTAATATGTCTGATATAATATTTTTGCTTATTGATTCTGAAGTTCTAATACGTACCTTTAGGGTATGTAACTCTGTATCCATGATGTTGTAGCGATTTGTTTGTTTCTTTTAAATTTACTTTTTCCACCAAACAAACATTAGAAAATATTAGCAACTTTTTTATTCAAACACTAGAAATTAGTTGTTTTTTCATGATAAGTTTTTCCTTTTCCATGCGAAGTTGATTTTCATCAAAACAAACAGAGCATTAGTGATGGTTTTGGTGATTTCGTGATGTTCAAGCTTGTCATTTCAGCTTAATTTGTCGAGTAAATCACATATCAATTAATAATAACTTGAAAATGATGACGTGGATGCATGAGATCAAATGCTCCAAAATTTATCTAAGCTTTGCACTTTGTTATATTGTATAGATATAGATAGATATTGATTAGAGTAGTTAATTACATGCTATAAGTGTAGTTGTGCATATGTATCAAGGTAGAAATGGTATGGAATTAAAAAACTTATCTTGGTTGGTAAGTGGTTTGGTGTCCAGATACTAGCTATATATATATATATATATATTGAGTTCTCAATCGCACTTGGTAAGATAATAAGAGATGGAGAAAATCATTGTGATTCTTGTGACCATTGTTGCAACCCTAATCACTGTAGCATCAGCACTACCCGGGACCGCTACCATGTATACCAAATACGTTCGTAAGTACTTTCAAATCAATCTTATTTCAAATCGAAAGCATGATACATTTCTTTAAGCATTCTCTATCATAATATATATCTACCATATTTTACACTGTATGCATTTAGGTGTCGTTTGGTTCGTAAAATATAGCTTTCCAAGAATAAGATTTTTTTTTTCCTTTCGGAAAGAATTCTTATGTTTGGTTGGTGAAATCTTTGGAATTTAGAATTTCAAGAAAAATTAGATTTCTCCTAAAAGAGAAATTCTCATTTTCTCCCAAAAAAGTCCTTGGAATACTCACTTATTTTTAGTTAAATACCTATAATGTCAAAAGACTCAAAACACATCATTTCGATAATATCTCACAATTATTATGTAGTTTAAATATGTCATTTTTTAAAAATCTATCATACAATGTAAAATAATTATAATTTTTACCAACCAATCATGGTCAAGGAAATCAATAATATCACAAAAGTAGTATAAGTATGTGATCCAAAAATTGGCAATGAATGAGAATTCAGGAAAAATAACTTCCTGAAATCTTCTTTCCATTCCCATCTCCAAATCCGCGAATCAAACGAGCCCTCAAACGATAATCATTGTGCATTCCCATGTTTTAAAATTAAGAAATTCCCATGAGTAGGAGCAATTAGTATCTATATTCTACATATCAATCATATATATATATATAGATGATGTGAATTAGATGATTCTTTAATTTTTGTGAACCTAATTTGTTGGAATTCAATGATGTGTGTGTTTAACAGCATCGGCATGTTTTGGTACGGAGCCTAAGGGAGATCTGGTGGCGAGAGTGAATGATGCACTTTGGCAAAATTACACTAATTGTGATACAATGATCAAAGTAACATGTACAGGATCTAAGTTTGGAAATCCATGTACGAATCAAAGTGTAGCGGTTAAGGTGGTGGATCATTGTGTTGGTCCAAAATGTCCAACTCTTGTCCTCTCTAAACAAGCTTTCACTCAAATTGCTAATCCTGCTGCTCCAATGATTCAGATTGACTACCGTCAGTGTAAGTGATCTAGCTCTCTTGATATTTATAAGTTCCTTTATAATTATCACACATATATATATATATATATGACATTTATCTCTCTCATGATTTTGCAGGTTATGAATTGGGATGTCTTTAGGGAAACATTTAATTTTATCAAATTGAAATCATTTTGGGCTCAATCCACTTGTTTGTGGGCTATTTTATGTCATCCGTTTGTCTTTGGGCCTTAGCTTGTGATCCATTAGGGTTTTTATTTAGCTATATTAAAGTAAAGATGGTCAAAGACGGATTATGAATAATAAAGAATGGCATTTAAAGTGTTGTTTAATTAATTATTAGATTAAGGGTTTTTCTTCTTCTTCTTCTTTTTTCCATCTTCCGTATTTTAAAAAGTTCAGTTTTCCAACATCACACAATGTACGCGAGGCAAAAATCCTTCCTGTATTTTTCTTTTACGTGAGAGCTTACGATCACTATATTTCGAGTGTGCGTTGAATAAACCTACAAGCCTATACATGCAATAGTTCACAAAGTATTACAAAGCATGTGAAAAATATATGTATGGATTGAGATACGAATCGAATCCACAACCTACAAAGACAGTAGGCTCTCCCCTAATACAATGGCTAAGAGTTCATTCCATATCCTTCTAGATTTGAAATTCCACTATTGTGGGCAATGAATCTAGGGTATCCGCAATTTGTTTACAATTGTAGAGCTTACAATTTGAATCCGATGGTTTGGGAGGTGTGCTACATCACACCATATTTTTTTGTTTTTTCATTTTTAAAATTTTCCTGCATTTTTCTCCTCAATTAGATATGAATTGTAGACTCTAGAAAATTACAGCGCCCCAAATCCGCAAATTGAACACAATAGTTGTCATCTCTTAAACCCATTTTCAAAGTCACTAATTTATTCAAATTTGGGGTTTGTTTATATATATTCATGAAGGAAGGTGTTTGTACTATTGAATTAAAGAAAGCCTACAAATGTTGCATAAATAAATAACCATTTTTGAACCAATGCCAATAGTACTATTCCACTGTAAATTTTGCTAAAAATAGTGCTTCGCATTCATCACACTAGTGTAACAAAAAAAAAATTTTAAAATGAGAATTGATAATTTAAATATGCATATGTAGTATATCAATTTTAGGTTGATAATTAAATGATAATTATTGTTAATCATTAACAGTGTCATGGTACAATGACATATTAATCATAAACATTCGTCACTCACCCTCAATCAAGTTTTAGAAATTAAATTAAAAGATAAGTCCCACAATTAAGAGATTAGGAGTTTATTTTCAATCAAACTCAAATAGCTAGCTTATTAATTCTACTATATATATATATATATATATATCACCATTTTGTTCTTCAAACAATATCGATCGGTTGATAGAGAAATGGTGGTCTTCAAGGATGAAGAAGAAGGGGGGCTCAATGAACACCTATTGGAGATCCAATCTACAAAATACCAAATTCAGAACCTTAAAGCCTGCGTTGCCTCAACCATATTTGTTTTAGCCTTGGAAGCTTTTGTGTTGATAAGAGCTATGCTAGGAAAACCAAATGCATTCATGTTTGGTCCTTCCCTAATGCTGACCATGGTTATCTGGTACACTTGGTTGGGGGCTTTGAGAGGTTTGAGGAATCATCCAGCGGCCAAGTTTGTCTTGTATTTTCGGCTCTTCGCCATGGCTTTCATGCTGCTCATTTACATTCTCTACGTCTACATCTTTGTTTCTGCCCTTTCCAGCAACCGCTGGCGGTGCCGCCTTGATTTAGTTTTTCTGTCTTGTTAGGATTTTGTTTTTTTTTAATTGCAAATTAATTCTCTTTGTATATATATATTTGATAATTAGTCATTTTTATTCTGCTTTGATTTCATGCAAGAGATAAAGAAAAATTAACATTTCGTTTATCTTCACATAATGTTCAACATAATGTTGAAAATCTCAACCCTACTCATTTGAAAGATATTATTATCCGCATCTTTGGGTTTACTGGTTCCCGTGAATACATTGGATTCGCATGGATTTATTCTTCATGAGTCGTCTCATTTAATGATACTTGAACACGAAAATGCCTCTTAGTGTGATAAGGGACATGGGCATCCATATATATACCAAACCAATGTGGTATATTTAACACATAATTAGGAAATCTTGCATATTTTTTTTTAAAAAAAAATTCAAGTTTATATTAATTGGCAAGAACAATAAATAAAACATTAATAAAGCTAAATAGTAAAGTATATATATATATATATATATTACATGTGTGTAGCACCTAGAAGACCTTGAACCAACATTTTTCAAGACGATCGACATTAGGGGACATAAAACTTATTTATTTTGTATTTATTAGGGTAACAAATTAAAGTTACACACCTTAATTATATTATAGTTTCTCCACAGTTTTCATAAGAAAATCATAATTGATGCTCATCTTCCATGCCCGTTACCATACCCGGATCCAGATCCACCTCCTTCACCGGACCCACCACCTGACCCAGCTCTAGATCCGGCATAAGATCCAGCAGATGACCCAGCTTCTGACCGGGGTCCAGAACCCGACCCAGAACTAGATCCAGATGATGAGGCAGAACTGGAGCTTGATGAGCTAGATCCAGACCCGGAACCCGATCCAGCGCCAGCACCAGAGCCTGATCCACTCCCACCAAGTCCAAGGCCCAATCCAATACCCAGCCCAACACCTATCCCTCCCAAGTCCAAGCCCAGATCCTTTCTTGCCACCCGGCTTTCTGACCCAGTGAACAAACTTGAAACAATAAACAGACCAACAAGGACTAAACACTTGAACTTAGACATGTCTTTTTTATTTAACGTAAGCCAAAGCCAATCAACCTATTAAGGTCCAAAAATACTAAACAAGGATATATAGTCAGAGCATATATATATATATATAGAGAGAGAGAGACCATGTATTTATAGTACTAGGTTAGCGGGGTTGGTATAATTGGTAGTGCAAGTAAAGTAGTGTGAATGGTGTGGCAATAAGTGGAGATGCATTTGCGTGTGTGTATATATATATATATATATATATGATTTGATTATTGCGCATCGTGATGTGGACACTATCTTGTTTGGCTCCAACATATGACACGAGAAGAGTTTGTGGCTACAAAGGCTGATATAGCAAGACTAGTGGAGTTATGATGACTTTGGATTTGAGGTGTCGAAACTACCAACGGTGGACAAATGATATATAATGAGGATATGGTTTGGTTGCCGACCCATGCATGAATGTATCCCACTCAACATATATAGTGGAGCAAGATTGGTTAATTTACACCTCAAATTCGATTATATTTACATGGAATATATGATGAGATAACAAAAAATGTTGGTGCCCCAACATGTTAAAATGGAGAGGAAATAAACTTTGATATATTACAGCAAGATCAGAAGGACGTGGGAGAACATTCACGAATTAGGTACATCAATATATATATTTATTCTTTAATTTCGTACATGCAATGATATGTTTGGTATGTTTGTTTTCTATATATTTTCTATTTTAATTGTTTGAAAAATATAAAATAAATCCTGAAAATACATTTGATTGTCTATTTTAAAAAAACATGGGAAACTTAAAATCATTTTGAAAGATTTTGAAAATAGAAAAAAAGATGTTACCTAGAAATTGAAAAATAAAAAACAGAAAATAAACTAAACACACTCAAATATACAGAATATTTGGGGCTAGCTTCCAAGTTAAGGTCGTGCGTACTAGGGCTGGCTTATATATATATATATATATATATATATATATAGAGAGAGAGAGAGAGAGAGAGAGAGAGAGAGAGAGCCTTAAACAGTGAAACATCCAAAAGAAGTAATGAAATAGAAAATTAAGGCATGAATCCTTTATTTGGAAGCCACGAAAGTAGTACTAATGGCAATTCTAATCCTAAAAATTGACAATTGAACCAGTCAATCATACATGCATACAGAAAGCTGAACCTTCTGATATGATCATAACAATCTTATCTGTCTTGCTTAAAATTCAGTCTCAATCATATCATATGTAAGTATTTCATGCATGCATGTATAAATATATAACTACAAATTAGAGATGAAAGTAATTTAAGTAACATTCTCATTATAAGACAGACTCACTTGTTACAATAAAAATCTTCCACAAGTAACAAGTTTCACTTTTGAATACATGGATAGGGATGGGGAGGCTCGAACTCGAGATCTCTATGAGATATTACATACACGAGTGCAATCTAGACCACCGTTAATGGTCTTATTTAAAATTAAAACTAAAAGGAGATCACCATCGATCAACTTATTTATTGTACAAAATGATGATATGATGATGTTTACATTTTGGATGGTATTAACTTTTTATCAATTAACCTCTGCCTCCAGATCCGGAACCAGCCCGAGACCCAGCATAAGAACCCGCTTCAGAGCCAGCACCAGACCCAGACCCAGAGTTGGACCAAGATGATGAAGAAGAGCTTGAATGAGAGCTAGACCCGGAACCAGACCCAGATCCTGAACCCGCTCCAGCTCCAGAGCCGCTACCGCCTAAACCCACACCAATTCCTACTCCAAGCCCAATCCCCACGCCACCGAGATCCAAGCCCAAGTCCTTCCTCACAGGCCTGCTCTCGGCCACAGTCACTGACATGGCAACCATCAGAACTACTAATGCCAGGCAGTAGAACTTAACTCCAGCCATTATAGCTCAAAGAATGAGAAACAAATATTATATAGTATATAGAGAGAATGATCAACTTGGGAGTATTTCTTGTATGAATTAAGGCTAGTAAGTGCAGAGAGTGACTCAGCTATTTATAGTTGTAATTGCCATAAAAGACGTCTAAGACTGTAGATGGTAGTGGAGGACACCATTTGAATTTGATCAAATCAAGTTAGAAGTGGAGACGTACTAACTTGTCTAATATATTTGGTGGGGGTGGGGTGGGGAGTAAATGTTACTCTACTCCAAGCGCACTAATCAATTGTTGCCCTCATACTCAGTATCTCACACAACAGCTGTGAGTAACAGAGACACATATATAGGATAGGTTAGACGTTTGCCATGCCATTTTTTACGGTTTTCGTTTGGTGAAAATATGCCAGGTTAACACGTTGACTGACCGAAATAATATAAAATCTTACTATGGAACAATTTAGTAGGGTAAGTGATCAATTTGCAATGCGTTTGAAACGTAAGTGACTAAATTATAACATGATCTATAACTAAAACTAACATTTACTCGTGAGGTGGGGGACAAACTTTGTTGGAGACTCCGAGTACAAACGAGATGCAGTTTTATTATTTGTTGTTGTTGGGCTCAAGATCTAGGGTTTTGGAGATGGAGAACTCAGAGAAGACGGTCGTCCGAATCCTCTGTTTTTGCTGGTTGGGCAGCCTATGGTCACCATCCCATTTCTGTGTAAAAGAGTGAGTGTTTTACGTCCCATTACTTTTGAAAATGTAAGAAAAGAAATATAGTTAAGATTTTATTCTCTTGCTTCTTTTGTCTGGGTGGTTATTTTCTTCTCTCTTTGTTACTTCTTTGCTTTTAATTACTGTTTTTCATTTTATTTAGTTTATTGTACCGTTGCTTCTTTTCTCCTTGTTGCTTCTTTGCTTTTCCTTACACTTGTGTGGATTCAATTTGCATTGTTTTGTATTAGAAGAAACCTGTTGTAGATTTTCATAAAAACCAAAATAAAAATTACAAACAGACACTATTTTTTATTTATGTTTTCTATTTTTTGAAAATCAAAAACATAGTGATACCAAACAACACCTTAGTTTTGGATGAATTTGCAAACCTTAAGATTCTTCTTGAGGCGAGGTTCTCTGTTTGTGTATGGTCTACATATTGATGTTTTCTACGAATTGAGAGTCTTGGTAGATTACATTCTTTGGATATGTTGTTATTATTTGTATCGTTCTTTGGATACCATCTGCAATGTAATAACAACTATAAGTGAATTGGTTTAGCAAGTTATTTTTGTTAATTATAATTAATATGTAACGACCATTCTCAAAGAGGTCCAAAATGATTAAAATATTCTCGAGCACTAAAATTTTTATCAAAATTCTCAAAGAACATTTATATAAATACTAAAAATGTTTAAAACAAAACAAAATCAAAATCAAAATGCAAAAGCTTTAAATGAACTCTAGCGCTAAACCTAAGGCTGTCCAAAATTACCAATCATAATTAAGTTGATCGGTCGGTTATCTTAAAAATGCACATATTCCTCCTGAAGTGGTGGCAGTCGATGACAGCCTCTCCGATGGTCGGATTGCGACGGAAAAGGGGGCAACACACCCACAGCTTCACGAGCTTTTTTCTAAGAAACCAATGGCTGATGACAGTGATTGACAGTTGGGAGTTCGTCGTGGTGCTTCGACGCTTAATTTATGTGGTTCGGTTGCCTGGATCGATGGCCAGAAGGTGATACGGTGTCTGGAGAGGGTGTGGTGCGGGGAAGAGAGAAGAGAAAATAAAAGAGTTAGGTTTTTGTTTTTATTTTTTTTCATTTATTTCAGGTTTTCAAATATTAGACCCCTTTAGTTCTCTTCATTCTCTGTTTTACCTTAAAAGTTTTATTTCATTTCAATCACAACTCTATTTCCAGATTTTTTTTTGGATTACCCACAAATTTCAAAACTAGTTCACATAGACCCCTGCAATCTAGGGTTTTACATAATAAGAGTTCAGTAACTCTTTGTGTCAAAGATAAAATATCCCACATCAAAAAGTTAAGGGAAAACAAACTATTTTATAAATAAGATCTGACACTTCTCAATTGTAGATGACCTTTTTACGGACAAAACTATACGGGTCTTGAGTAGTCTTAAAGTGAATAATACTCTCTTTAGACCTTTGCATCTTGTACTTTCCAAACACAACTATACTATAAAACTTGTAACTAATACAAATTAAGATTGATAAGCTCACGTAATGCTAAAATAATTGGCCAATCATACATAGGTAAGTTACATAAAACAGAACGTAAGATATATATATATCAACTTACACATGCATAACATCACAACTTTAGGGTTACAAGTTACAACAACACTAGCGGGCTAGTTATTATGCACTTAATTTAACATACTTCAAACATGTAACCTTAACCAAGAAACATGTAACTTACCAAGAAGCACAATAATATCGAGACTCAAGTTCACCGCCCACTTATTTACATGCAAAAGGTGGTGGTGAAGTAGACATTTATTATTTATTTTTAGTTTATTTTGTTTTAATTTTAATTTTTGGCTAACAATATTTTATGATGAACTCAATTTCCTTCACCCCTGCCGTAGCCTTCTCCGTATCCTTCTCCATGACCTTCACCCGATCCTGACCCATCACCCCCGCCGGATCCCCTCCCATATCCTTCACCACGTCCGGAACCCGAACCACGACTGCCTCCCGATCCAGACCCAGCCCGAGACCCAGCATAGGATCCTGCATATGACCCTGCTTCTGACCCGGCCCCACCAGACCCGGAACTTGCTGAGCTGGATGCTGATGAAGAAGCCGAACTACTAGACCCGGATCCGGATCCTGATCCAGACCCGGACCCACTCCCACTCCCACCTCCACCTCCACCTAAGCCCAGGCCCAACCCTGCTCCAACTCCAAGGCCTATCCCTCCAAGATCAATTCCCAAATCCTTCCTCGCAACACGACATTCTGTCACAATTGCTGACATGGCGAGAAGCAAAGCAATAGCAACTGAAGACTTCCTTGCGGCCATGTTTATGTTATTAACCTTACACCAGGATTGGATTGTGGTCACAGAAGAAATTTGTGAAGGTGCAATGCAAGTGAAAACGAGCTAGCTTGGTAGGCTTGAGGAAAAAATAATATGGACTGCCACAGCTTTTTATAGTTGTTGAAACCAAAGTGGAGATGGTGTCGTGTCTCTTTTTTTTAGGATTATTATTATTATAAACCAAAGTTGATGGTAGTCTATGATCTTAAATTTGGGCACGTATTGAAGTCTACCGACCC